>NW_006408529.1:32606371-32666934 GCF_000296735.1 Chrysochloris asiatica | reverse complement strand
AGGAAGCCTCATCTTTCTCCCGCAGAGCAGCTGGTAGTTTCGAACCACTGACCTTAAGGTTTGCAGCCCGATTCGTAACCACTACGCTACCAGAGCTTCCTTAAAAACTAGATATTAGAGATTCTTTAATCAGATGTCTACTAATTGGCTAATTTGTAATAGGTTCTTACTAAAAAGCCAGGACTGGGGTTCTGCCCTAAAGCATCCTGAGGGCTGAGTTGATGCAAATTAAATCAGCAGATTTACAATATCACTGCCAAAGACTCACCCCTGATTTGATTCTTTTTAATGAGACATGTCCTGTTCTTCTGAGATCTGGATTCTATTATATTCAGTGTTGTATTCAGTAATGCAAAGATAAGCTCAGCTTGATGTCCAGATTTAATTAAAGAATAGTTCTCTCCTTAACTATCTTTTGGGCTGATCTAAGATCAGCTCTTCGTTGTTGCTGTTGTTAAGTGTCGTCAAGTTGGTTCTGACTCATTGGGACCCTGTGTAAGGTCTTTGAGGAGCGACTGGTGAGTTTGAACTGCTGACTTTGCAGTTCAAACCGACCTTGTGGTCTAGTGCTTATCCCACAGCAACATTTGCACAGCCTCATAAATAACGGTTTCTTTTTAAAAAGTCATTTCTTGAAGGTAAAGCGCCTACGTTGTTGTTAGCTGCCGTTGAGTGAGCAGCCCCTGATTCACAATGGTGCCATGCACTGTAAAGAAATACTGACTACCTGCTCCTATATTGTCCCCACGATGGGTTGTGAATTAGATCATTGTGATCTACAGGGTTTTAATTGGCTGATTTTCAGGACTTTGTTCTTAGTTTACCTTAGTCTGGAAATCACTCTGATACTTGTTGAACATCACAGCAACACTCAAGCCTCTACATACAGACTGGTGGTGACTGCACATGAGGTGCATTGGTCAAGAATAGAACCTGGGTCTCCTGCATGGAAGGTGAGGAGTCCACCACTGAGCCACCAGTGCCCTCAAAGTGCCTGCCTAGGCCTCTTGGTGTTAGTTGCTGTCTAGTTGATTTTGACTCATGACCATTGCATGGGTACAGAGTAGAACTGTTACATAGAGTTTTCCTTTTGGAAACAGATCGTCGACTTACATCTTACAAACCTTAGCACACAGCCTGGTACATTGTTATTGTTGTTAAGTGCTATGGAGTTGGTTCCAACTTATAGCACCCCTGTGTAGGGTTTCCAAGAAGCAGTTTGTGAGTTTGAACCACTGACCTTGGGGTTCAAACTGACTTTGTGGTCAAGTGCTTATCCTACAGTGCTAGACCAGGTATTTAAGAAAAGATTGTTGAGTTAAAAAAGAAATAGGCCAGAGTGAACATAAATTAAATGGTTCTTGGTCTGGGTTTGTTTTAGTTTGGGTATGCCTTGGGGGTATGCCTTGGACTTCTAACCACAGTTCAAGCCCATCTAGCCATTCTGCAGGATAGTGATGAGATGTTCTGCTTCTGTGAAGATTTATAGCCTTGGAAACCCTATACAGGGTTGTTGTAATGGGAATCAGCTCCATGGCAGTGAGGTTTTTTGGGTTGTTTGATGCTTGATTTTCACTGGCTGTCCCATTGTAATTCTGTGGCCTCCCTCTCACAATAACACATTGTCACCTTGAGTTAAAGCAGCAAGTTAAAGGAGTGAGGTTAATAATTACGACTGCTTCAAGGTGGGCAAACACCTTGTGGGCACAATGCATCCTTTCATGGGTTAATTACTCGCCAGTGATTCCATTTTTGCAATAGGTCTCTCTTACTATGTTGTTTTTTAAAAAAAAAAAAAAAGAAAAAAGAAAGAAAGAAAAAGTTGAGCAGGTGTGTAGAGCCAGCCCTCTCTTGCCACAAGAATGTTCCTTTCAGGTAATAATTATCTATGATTTTTTTTTTTCCCACCAGTTAGTTGCAAGGAATTCTAGGGTGTGGTTCTGCTTCTCTGAGAATGGAGTTTCCATGCTTTCTGGGGTGGGTTGGAAACCACAAACATAGTTTATATGATCAATTCCCTGCCCCCCAAAGCAATCAGGGATTTTGTTCCTAGAATGGCCAGCCTAATTTTTGGGCGTGGAGCTTAACAATTGGTGACAACTTCCTGTATTTGTGGCAAAAGAATGTTTGTTGTTATTGCTTTGGGATTGTTATGTCCCCATTTAAATACTTGCATTTTTTTCTGTCAAGATTGACAAATCCAGCTATTAGGATTCTCCTTTTCCCTTTTAGTAACAGATGAGGTTAAGTTTAAAGATTAGAGTCATTCTCTGCTTAATTTGTGTATTTTTTTTTTTTTTTCTACTGATTTTTTTTAAAGGTTCCTAAAAATGTTGGGTGTTAAGGATGATCATGTTTTGCCCATACTACCATGTAATATTCCCTGCTTCAATTATTGCTGTAGTTGTTAAGTGCTGTTGAGAATAGGGTTCATAAGAGTGGCTGGTGAGTTTTAACCACCAACCTTGGGTTTAAACCAACTTTGCAGTCCACTGCTTATCCTACAGCACTATACATGAGCTCCTGATTTTAATTGCTCTTGCTGTTACATGCCTTCAAATTGGGTCCAACCCATAGTGAGCCTCTATAGGGTTTCCAAGGGGCGGCTGGTGAGTTTGAGCCATCGACGTTATGGTTCAAACTAACCTTGAGATCTAGTGCTTATCCTATGGTGCCACATTCAATTTCACTTAGCTTTGTGTAATATCCTGGATTTGTCTAATGACCTGGATGGAGTCCTGGTGTGGGTAATGCACTGAACTGCAAGGTCAATTTGAGCTGCAAGGTCGGCAGTTCAAATTCACCAGCTACTCCTTGGAAACAGTGTATAGGGTCTCTGTGAGTCAGAAGCAACTCCATGTCACTTAACAACAACAGTGCCCTTGATGGAGTCCTAATGTGGTTCTGTAGGGTAAGCACTGGACTGCTAACCACCAGGTCTATGATTCAAACCCACCAGCTGCTCCTTGAAAACCTTACATAGGATTGCTATGAGTCTGACCCACTCTATGACAGTTAGCAACAATAACAACAGCAACAGCAGGGAGCAGTTTGCATTATGCAGGGTCGCTATGTGTCAGAATTGACTCCAAGACACTTAAGCAACAGTGCCCAAGAGAGCTTATTCCCTGAAGACCACTTAGAAAAAAAATCCTTCCTCTATTTCTCAGATACTGTGCTTTCCAATAAATTAGTATCTGCCAGGTGTGGCACTGTGGGTAAATGCGCTGGACTGTAACATTGGTTTGAACCACAAGGTCAGCGGTTCAAGCTCACCAGCTGCTCCTCTGAAACCCTATACAGGGTCACTTTGGGCTGGAAAACAACTCAGCGACACTTAACAACAACAACATTCTTGGCCTCCTGGTGTGGCACGATAGGAAAGCACTGGACTGCGAACCACAAGGTTGGTGGTTCAAACCCACCAGCCGCTCCTTGGAAACTCTATACAGGGTCACTATGAGTCAAAATTGACTAATGGCACTTCACAACAACAATGACATTCTTGTATTTGTCCAGTGTACTTGTATTTTCATTGCCATATGGTACACCTGAAGAGCAGGCCATGTTCTAAAGTGCTTTCTACACCTCCACTAATCATTTGTCTAGGTCTTTATACTTCAGAAAAGTTTTTCTATCCCCTGCTTAAATGGGTATGAAATTTCTCAAATACAAAATACCAGGAAGTCAAGGGAATCATTTGATAGTTGTTGGTGTTAAGTGCCATTGAGTCAGTTCTGACTCATAGTGACACTACATATGCTTTCTAAGGAGTGACTGGTGAGCTTGAACTGCCGACCATGCACTTCAAGTTGACTTTTCAGTCCAGCGTATTAGCCCAGTGTCTCACCTTGACTCCAGAGTATAAGAATTGTTGTTGTTGTTAAATGCTGTCAAGTTGGTTCGAACCCATAGCAACTCTATATAGGGTTTCCAAGGAGCAGCTGGTAGGCTTGAACTGCCGACCTTGTGGTTCAAACTGACTTTGCAGTCTAGTGCATTAACCCACAGTGCCACACCAGGACTCCAAAAGTCTAAGAATAGTTGATTAAATTAAGAATTAATTGATAAATTAGTAAATGACTAAAGGGCTTGAAGATCAATCAGGAAGCAAGAGAGGATGTAGTTGTTAAGTGTCTTTGAGTGGGTTTTGACTCATAGCAACCCTATATAGGGTTTCTGAGCAGCAACTGATGAGTTTGAATCACCAACCCTGAGATTCATACCGACCTTGCGGTCCAATGCTTTATCCCACAGCGCCAGAATCTTTGGGATTTCAAAATTAATCATAGATGGGGTGTCACTTAAAATAATTCTCATGAATGCATGCAGAGGAAAAGGAAGATAAGATTCTATGACCACCTATTCTGGAATCAAGGAGTCCTGGTGTGGTGATGTGGGTTAATGCGCTAGACTGCAAAGTCGATTCAAACCACAAGATCAGTGGTTCAAGCTCACCAAGCGTTCCTTGGAAAACCTAAATAGGATCACCATGGATCAGAACCGACTCGACAGCACTTAAAATTCTGGAATCATGAGGGCAAGTAGATTGCATCTTTCACACCAACTCCAATTAATTGGATGTAGTGGTCTGGCATTGTGTCTGGAAAACTTTAAGGGCCTGCTCCTATGTTGGCAGAATGACCACCATCTGTTGGTTCTGCCTGAAGATTTTGCTGGAATGAGGGGTTTGTGGTGTGCAGACACATGTGCTGGCCATTTGCCAATTGGACCTTAGAATTTAAACTTTGCTATTTATAATGCAAAATTTTTGGTGATCAGTAATATTCCCTGTACTAATTTAAGAGTTCCAGGTAGGATAAGCACTGGACTACTAACCTCAAGGTTGGCAGTTTAAACCCACCAGCTGCTCTCAGGAGAAAGAAGAGACTTTCTGCTCTCTTAAAGATTCCCAACCTCAAATCCTAATCCCTGTGAGTCGGAACTGGCTCCATGGCAGTGGATTTGGTTTGGTTTGAAGTTGTAGGAGCTCTGGTGACACTGTAGCAGTGCATGGCTAGCTGCAAAGTTAGCAGTTCAAATCCACCAGAGGAAGCTTTCTGCTAGTGCAGAGATTTGCAGCCTTAGAAACCCTTTACGTGGTTGCTATGAGTTGAAACCGACTAGATGGCAATGAGTTTGGTTTCATTGGTATGCCTGCAGGGTAGGGAGAATGTCCATTTCCGGTGGCCTGAAGCAAATGTTTGGCAGGGGGTGATTATCCTGTTTGGTTGTTGTTAGGTACTGTTGAGTTGATTTTGACTCGTGTGTATGTAGATTTAAGATTCAATCATACATATCAAGTGTACTAGAGTGAGTGCCTGTAACTGAGGAAGTGGAGAATGCCAGTAGAGGTGGGAATAAAGGGGAAGGCGAAATTAAAATAAGAGAGTGCCTTAATGAAAATTGACATGAAAGTGTATCGTTAATTTAGGTACATAATTAATTATATTACCTCTCTGTACTTGAAGTAAGTACACATATGAAAAGACACTGAATCATGGAGTTGGTAAGTACTGTTGAGTCGGTGCTGAGGATTTAAAGGGTTTCTGAGGAGTGTGGCTGGTGAGTTTGAACTGATGACCTTGTGGTTCAAACTGACCTCAGGGATCCAGTACTTTATCCTACAGCACCACACTAGCACTCCACAGGACTTCATCCCACAGCGCCACACCAGGAATCATGGAGAGACAGAGACAACTTACTTGCAAGGGGATCTGCCTTAAGGAGCTCATAGCATATGATGAAGCAAATAATTTCTGTGCAGCATGTCTGGGTGCTTGCATGAAGGTGCCACCAACTGTACCTGCAGATGTCAGGCATGGTTTTGCAAGAAACTATTAATGGGAACCAGAACTTGAAGGATGAATATGTGTTTTTAGGAAGATATGGGAAGGAAGAGTATTAGATTAGGAAACAGCGAATTTATATCTCTACTCCAGACCCCTCAACTCTGCTTGGGAACCACAGCCCAGGTTTGAGGAGCAGCCAGAGGTCATGAGAGACTGCAGGGGAGGGATCATGTAAGGCAACGCAGGGCCAGGACCCTGAGGAGGTAGTTTGTGCTGGATTGCATGGTCCTACATCAAAGAAGTTTCAGGTCTAGGGACATTTTCCAGTACTGACTCCACCCTCACCAAATTTTCTCACATTTGGTGGACTGTAACATGACAGGTAGCGTAGTGGTTATGAATCGGGCTGCAAACCACAAGGTCAGCGGTTTGAAACTACCAGCTGTTTCACAGGAGAAAGATGAGGCTTTCTGCTCCTGTAAAGATTTACAGCCTCGGAAATCCTGTACAGGCTCGCTATGGGTCGGAACCGACTCCACGGCACACAGCCAGCATGACACTGTAGAGAAAACTCACTTGGGAGAAAAAAAAATCATGAAGACTTAGAAGTATTTTAGTTATCATATGTAAGGGGGTCAAGGTAGCTCAGGTGTCTAGCACAGGCAACTGGGACCAAATTCCATATCTATTACAGCATTTCCCCACCTTTTGGTACAAAATTGCAGTCCAGAGACAGGTAGCAATACAGTTATCATTTATCATAATTCCCCCTTATTCCTAGAATACATGGGTAACCTTTGTCATTGATAGTTTTTGTGAATACACTTTTCCACTAATTGACTCTGTAGGATAAACACTGGAGTACAAACCACAAGGTTGGAAATTCAAGCTCACCAGCTGCTCATAGGAGAGATTTGAGGCTTTGTGCTCCTAGAAAGATTTACAGCCTTGGAAACCATACAGAAGGTAGCTTTGAGCCAGACCCGACTTGATGGTACATAACAACAATAACAGCTAGGATGGTGTAGATATATAGATAAGCTTAGAGATGAAAGGGGCAAAAAATCCTTTATTTTCTTGGTGACAGCCTGTGTTTTCTTGGTGAAGTAGAAGGCAGGTAAACAGGGTGAGAATTAAAAAAAAAGAGGGATGAATGTTTGGAACACCTGGTGGATAGTTTGGAGAATGGAAGGTGAGGTGCAAGGACTGCATGGAAGCTCTGAAAGCTAGCAGAAGCCAGGAAGCATAGAAAAATTGTGGTATTTAGCTGCATCCTTGTGTACTTTCTGGTGCAAGAGTGTAGATGGCAGATACTTGGAGTTACCTACTGTGGAAGGTTTCAGATCAGGCTGAAAGAGAAAAAGAGCTGTTGGTCAGAAAGAGACTGGAGGAACCTGAGATTATGGCCCTTCAGGTCTGGATAGGAACTCACCCTCATGGCCCAACTTCCAGCCAATCAGTGGATAGGTTTGTAGGGGTGACAAGAACATTGGTAATGTATGCTTCACCATGAAATGGTCAGTCAATCAAAATCAAAAGGGTAACATTTACCTAAGGACAACATTGAGAAGGATTAGGAAAGTGGGTGGAATGCAACTTGGAACCACAGGAAGGAAGTGGAATAACTGGTGTTGCATGGTGGGGATTGCAATCTTTGAGATGAAACAGAGTGTATGATTTGTTGAGTGTATAGCTGATGATCGGCTCTGTAAACCTTCATTCAATTCACAATAAAAAATAAAATAAAAGGCTGTTGAGGAACAGAGGGGTTGAAGAACTTGCCTGGAGTAGAAAGAGAACCTTCAGGGGATCTGACCCTTATCAAGCAATAGGCTGGACCAGCATGGGAAATGGGAAAGTGGATCGTTCTAGTGGCTTTGTTAGAATAGAACTGAACTCTAGTATAAATAAGTAGTGCAACAAATTTGAGTTGAAACAAATCTAGAGAAGGAGGGACAGATAATTCTGAAAGTCAGTTTTGCCAAAACTGAAGTCTAAAATCAAAACAGTTTTTGTATGGCACAGATCATCTTGGTGGATGAATCCCAACAAGAATAGATTGTAACCAGAACAGTAATGATGCTTGACTTGATGAGTAGCAAGTACTGTCTTGGTTTAGTCAATCGCCAGAGTTGTGTGTGACATGTATGGAGGTGGTATGAAGAGGAGAGGAATCCCAGTAGGCTAAAGGTACTCATGGGGGATTCTTTTTTGCAGAGGAAACGCAGACGGATATGATGAAAAGATTCTTTTTCTGAGTTTTTACATACTAGCATTGAGGTCATGGGGAGTTAAGTGACCTGGTCATCTGAAGAGTATGTCAGCTTCTGAATGTAAGACCACTCTCCAGATTCGCAAGCTCTGAAGTACTTAGATTCAAAATGAGATCTGGCTGACAGACACATCAATTCTTTGTAATTATTTCAGAACAATGCATGTCCTCAGAGTACCATTTAAAAAAAAAAAAACTTTCTTTATTGTTGTTGTTGTTAAGTACTGTTGAGTCGGTTCTGACTTAGATCAACCCTGTATAGAGTTTCCAAGAAGCAGTTGGTAGATTTGAACCACCAACCTCATAATTAGCAGTCAAGTGCTTATCCCACAGTACCACATCAGGATATAGATCTCAAAAGCAAGTGAAACCACTAACCTATCTGTTGTTTTCTGCATCTATCCAGGTGACAAATACAATTCCTCAGTTTACTAGAAGATGCTGAAGTCATTCATATTTCTACCTATTATCTATTTTTCTGTCCATCCATCTATCTATCCATCCATCCATCATCTGTCTTTCTATTTACTTACTATAGACTTTTTGTTGTTTGTTGTTGTGAAATGCCATTAAGTTGGTTCTGACTCATAGAGACTCTGTATAGAGTTTTCAAGGAGCAGCCGGTGGGTTTGAACCACTGACCTTGTAGTTTGCAGTCCAGTGCTGATCCTGTAGCACCACATCAGAAGTTCTTTGGCTGTTTTTGACACTAATAAATATTAACTGATTGAATCTTCACAATAGACCCATGAAGAGTATTGTTGTTTGCCCTGTTTTACAGCCGGAAAACTGAAACACAGTGAGATTAAGTGACTTTTACAAGATACACAGCTAATAGGCAGTGGGACCAGGATCAAAACCCAGGCAGTGGAGCCTCGGTGTCCATGCTTTTAAGGACCTCATCAGAGGTTTTCTTAACTGATCCTGAAGCCCATCTAGTTAGTTACCTAAGTGCTTGATTAGCTTGTCATCCCAAGGCTTCTGAGGACCCTTCCTTTCTGTGCTCACCACTAAGCAGGGCAGCGGGCAGGAGGAGCCCTTGCATGGATTGCAGTTGGTCAGTTGCCATCCTCAGTTCTTCTTCTTTCCATGACCATGAAGGTGTCACTTCACCTCCTTCCCTTCCCATTTGCCTCTGCCCCTTTGTATGAACTGATCTAAGCTCTTCCTCCTTGACTTTCAAGTTCATGGTTGGAGATTCATGTTCTTAGGTGGTTAATCATTAGGTGATTGATTATATTGGAAATGAAAGTATAGTGGACTTCGTGATAGAGTCTGATTGCTGAGTTCTTAAAAATATTTTTTACTTGTATCTCAACAGCTCCATCTTCCTGTCTTTCAGTCTTAGTTGAAAACTCCCATGCTCGTTAACTTGAAACATTTGCCGTCTCCATTCCTCCATCAGGCCACACCACCCACTACTTCTCTAGGAAATTGCATAATCATGCAGACTAGTGCCACACACACACACACCACCACCACCACAACAACAATTTTTCTGACACTAGAAAGATCAATTTTAAAAGTAATTCTAGAAGCCTTTATGACACAAAAGTTAAGCACTCTAATACGGACATTCAAGTTGGTGGTTCTGAAGTTCCATAGGAGAAAGACCTAGTGATCCATTTCCTTAAAGATGATAACCAAGAAAATGTCATTGTTGTTGTTCAGTTCCAACTCATAGCAACCCTTTATAGCGTTTCCAAGTAGCGGCTGGTGAGTTTGAACCACTGACCGATGCTTTATTCGACAGCACCCTACCAGGGCATTTATGGGGCATCTAACAATAACACCTTCTAAAAATATATGTGCTTTAATTGCCAAGGTGTATGTTGTTGTTAAATGCCATTGAGTCAGTTACAACTCATAATGACCCTTGTAGGGTTTCCAACGATTGTTATGTTTGAACTGCCAACCTTGCAGTTTGCACTCCTGTGCTTATCTTACAACACTATACAATGATCTGCCAAAGCATCTAGTGTGTATAGTTGCAGTCAAGTGGATTCCAACTCATGGTGACCCCATGTGTGCAGAATAGAACTGCTCCATAGGGTTTTCAAAGCTGTGACCTTTCAGAAACAGATTGCTAGATGTATCTTTTAAGGTGCCTCCGGGCCAATTCTATCAGCCAGTCTTCCAACTAGAGAACCAGAGCACATAACCAATGGCTCCTCCTATATACGTATGTAACCCAAACCAAACCCACTGCAATCCAGTCCATTCTGATTCATAGCGACCCTATGTAGGATCTCTGAGGCTGTAAAACTTTATGGGAGCAGACAGCCTCATCTTTTTCCTCTGGTGCTTCTGGTGGTTGGCAGTCCAGTCCTTATCCTATAGCACACCAGGGCAAATGCCTGCAAATTTCTGTGACCAATTTAAGCTTTTATTTTTACTAAAATCAAGTCGTTACTGAAACATTTGCATGTGCGTGTTTTTCTCTTCTTCTTTTTTTTTAACCAACTATGACTTTATTCCTGTTTTTAGCTAATTTCTACTGAGTGGCAAAGAACCTTCATTTTCAGGATGAAAGCAAAGGACTTTTCAAAGCATAGACTCCATTAGAGTCACTAGTGCATTGGTTGCAGATGCAAATTAACAGGCCTACAATGGGGAGACTAAGGGGTCCTCTGACCAGAAATGAAAATGATTTCCTATCTTTATACATGCTAATGCATCAGTGATCAGTGGGGGAAACATGCCCCAGGGCAGACTGCACCCATGGGTCCTTTCAGATGGTGTTTAAGCTTTTACAAAGTAAACACTTAACATCTTCCTCAAAGAGCACCAGAGATAAAAATAATAAGACCTTTCCAGTTTGTTGTTGCTTGTTGCTATTGTTAAGTGTCATTGAGTCGATTCCGACTCATAGCGACCCTGTATAGGGTTTCTGAGGAGCAACTGGTGAGCTTGAACCACCAACCTTGCAGTTCAAACGGCTTTGCAGTCTTATGCATTAACCCACAGAGCCACAAGTGCCATCAAATTGATTCAGACTCATAGCCACCCCATGCACGATAGACTGAAACACTGCCTGGTCCTGTGCCATCCTCAAAATTGTTATGTTTGAGTGTGTGTTGACACTGTGTCAGTCTATCTTGTTGAGGTTCTTCACTGTGTCAGTCTATCTTGTTGGGTTCTTTTTCACTGATCCTCCACTTTACCAAATTTTCCAGCTTAGTTTTCTGCTTTTCTCATCCCACCTGGAGCAGGGACAGGAGTTTAGAGAAGGAATATAAAGCTACAATATTTGTGCAAGTTCAGTATATTTTTGAGCTGTTGTATTTTGTAGATGTCAGAAAAGTTTCAACTACTGAATCCTGTATTCCTGATTATTCTAGGTTACTTAGTGTTACTGCCTTTTGCAAGTTCAACTGGACAAATGTAATTTTTTTTCTTAAAGGAAACGTTTATTCTTCCAGATGCCTCAGATGTATTGAAACAAAAGCAGATAAACTTAATCAAGAAGTATATAATAATTACTCTCTGTTCTAGCATGTCCTCAATATAACACAGTTCCTCAAACAGTTTATAATTTAGAGGTGGCAATGGGTCTATTTCACATGAAACAATTAGAATAATCTAAGCAGGATTATAACCAAATGCTCAGTAACGTGGCTTGGTCTCAGTTCACTGTGAGTTCCAGAAGAGATTAACCAGTCAGAGAAGACTGAGCTCAATTGGAAGGAAGTCATACGTAAGTGAAACTGATGCTGGGTCGTGGGGACAGAACAGGTTTGAAGGGAGAGAGAAAGAGCACTTCCTGAGTCAGGGTGTAGAGGGGAGAAGGAATGAAAGTGTTTTGATGACCATAAGACCAGTCTGGTTGGAACAAAGGACTTGTGAAGAGTTGTTAAGTGTGGTCGAGTCGTTTCTGACTCTTAGTAACCCTGTTTAAGATTTCCGAGGAGTGGTTGGTGGGTTTCAACCATGGATCTTGTGGTTAACAGCCTAGTGCTTATCCTACGGACCACACCAGGACTCTTTATATAGGACCTACTGACAGTGACTTGATAACTACTTACAGCGAACTTATAGGACAAGTAGAATTGCCTTTTAGGGTTTCTGAAATTAACAAATCTTCACTGGAGCAGACTTTCTTATCTTTCTCCTGTCATGTATAAGTGGAGGATAGTATTTGAAGCTGAGATTGTCAATGAAAATCTCGGGTGCATGTTTCTGCTACTGCAGGAGATCCGAGTTTATTCAACATGGTAGATGCTGTAGAAAACCATTGCAGGAGCTCTGTGTAGGCCACCTCCTGAGAGCAGTGTTACAGAAAGATTTCCAGTCAAGATACTCTACTCAGAGCCTCTAGAAAGAGTCTGAAGACATGGATTGAAATTTTAGATGTAATTTTTCTAAGAAGATGGATAAATATTTATCTACCAGGTGTTGAGTGATGGTGTTGGAAAAGAATATTAAAAGTAACACGGACTGCCAGAAGAACAAACAAATATGTGTTGTAAAAAGTTCAACCAGAATGCTTCTAGAAGCCAAGATGGCCAGACTTCATCTCTCATACTTTGGACATATTATCAGGAGAGATAAATCCCTAGAGAAGGACATCATGCTTGGTAAAGTGGAGGGTCAGCAAAAAAAGAGGAAGATTCCCAATGAGATGGATTGGTACAGTGGCAGCAGTAATGGGCTCAACCTTAGCAAGCAAGGAGTGTGAGACTGGCGCAGGAATGGGCAGTGTTTCACTATGAGTCGGTACCGACTCTGCAGTGCCTAACAACAACAAAAATAGGGAGTAGCTTTATTAAAAGAAAGAATGGTGTTATCCCTGCCTCCTGTTGCTTCCCAACTCCTTATACTGTGCTTTACACAGAAGACATTCCATATTGATTTGTTGGGAGATGTGCAAATGGTACACAAGATAGACAGGAAAGGGGATGCACTGTAGTTAACACAGGCATAAGATACAAGTAAAATGAGGTGTTTGTATTCAACAAGCAAACTGAATGTTTTAGCGGCAGCCATCAGTGTTTGGGGTCTTATAATATGGTGAAATAGAAGAGAATAAACAGAGCAAAACATAATGTGTTTTAGAGTATGTTGAGTCACTTCTAAGCATGGGACCCAATAAGACAATCGGCAGTGGAAAGCTGCAGGTCACAGAGCAGAGCCGTCCCTATTTTCCTGTCCTTTAGCAGGAAGTGCATTTTATAGAAAAGTCAGAGAGGAACTGAGGAGAAACAGAGCTCCAAGCTGTGGAATCCACAGCAGGCTAGCAGGGGCACTTCAGACTTCTCAGATACCCCCTCATCCCCAAAGTCTACTCCATGGGACACTGAAGTTGCTGGCCTAGGGCTCTGGGGGGCTATGCTGATGAGGACCGCACCAGGTCGGAGTCTAGGATGGTAAGAGGTGCTAATTATTTGATTTCGGGCATTTATTGATTATGTGAATCTAAAACCAATTTGTTTTCCCTTCTTGGTAATTTACAAATGTATTTAGGAATGTTAACTTGTTCATGGGTCTAGAGCTGCCTTAAAATGTTAATTTTATTCTTTAAAAAACTCTCCTTTAGGTCTTCTCCAGGTCATCACTAAATTTAACAGTGAATTTGACCAGTCCACAGACTTGGTGTCATGAATGTGTTTTAGGGGGCCAGAAAACTCATCTAAAACTGCTAGCTAGCACAATTTGAGTATTTGTATCTTTAGTTCCAGATGCAATAAAGCTCTCAACCAAATGTATAGGTGGACTAAATCAATGTTACGGCAATAAGAATGAAAATTTGCTTCAGTCCCTCCTTAAAGTGTTCTGTAGGGTTGGAGTTCTAGCAGCCGTGTGAAATTAAGAAATACGGTCTGTGGTCTGTGCTCTCTGCTCCACGTTGCTGACCGGCATTCGTTAAGAATTGCGGATATTCTGAAAGCGTTTGGAGGTATTTTTAGTTGAGCCTCGTTCCTCTGAATGAGGAAGTCTGGCAGATGGCTGTTCCGGCTGCATTATTTTTTCCAACTTTCTACCTACCTAGTATGGAGAAAACTCTGGCAGGCCTGCTTTCTATGAGGACAATAGGGGGAAAAGCCATTCTGAAAACACGGGGCAGCAGCTGCAGGACTCAGAGCTTCTAAAGACGCTCGCTGTCCCACTAGCTCCGATATTTCACTCAACTCTGCTGTGACTGTGTCTAATCAACAGTGGGAGGCAGGAAAGGAAGTCTGAGCAAGAACAAGTCGTTTATCACACTCCGTGAGAGAAGACATCTGTGGAGACTGGGCTCTTACTGTAGCTGATAAGAGTGTTATTCACCACCCAAAGAAGAAAGACCAGAGTATGTGGTTTTTGTCCATTGAAGCCACTTCCTTAAATTAATGACATCAGATTTCATTTTATAGATGATTTTCTCTGGCTTTATTGAAAATAAATTACTGTTAATAATGGAGCGCGCCTTTAGGAAAATATAAGCATAGTCTTGGTGTAGTTATTGACGAGTTTACTCAGATTGTCATGTGGCCATACGTCTGACAGAACAATCCATTAGGGCTCAGAAAAAAGTCACTTTGGAACTATTAAGCCTTTTCTTGATATTCTTAGGTTGGTGCACACAAAGACTGAAAACATAAACACAACTTAATTGTAAATCTCTGCTTTAATACCACATTTCCCCTTTCATTTTAAAATCTGATGTGGCTTTGCTCACTGAAAGTGGTGATTCTCTTGAGAGTGAAGATTACCCAGGTCTTCAGGGTAGATGCTTTTTAATGCAGCTCGTATCAAAGGCTCATCACTCCGTACATTTCCCTATTAGGAAAGAACGTCACCCCCAAAGTGTTTTAAAATACATGTCTCCTCCCCATTTACACCTTAGTATTCCAAATGCCTGTTGGGTTTTAAGGAATACTGGTGGTACAATGGTTAAGTGCTTGCCTGCAAACTGAAATGGCAGTGGTTCTAACACACCAGCCTCTCTGTGAGAGAAAGACATGACACAAATTTAATTGCAAGGCATATACATAATTTTACATTTTCTAGGAGCTCTGGTAGCGTAGTGGTTACGAATCGGGCTGCGAACCGCAAGGTCAGCAGTTCGAAACTACCAGCTGCTCCGCGGGAGAAAGATGAGGTGTTCTGCTCCCGTAAAGATTAACCGCCTCGGAAACCCTGTGCAGGGTCGCTATGAGTCGGAACCGACTCCACGGCACATAACAACAACAACAACAGGAGCTCTGGTGGCTTAGTGGGTTACATATTAGTCTGCTAACCACAAGGTCAGCAGTTTAATCCACCAGCTGCTGAGTGGACAAAAGATGAGGCTTTCTGCTCCCAAAAAGGTGTATAGCCTCAAAATCCTTGTACAGGAAGTGACTTCATGGCACACAACTACCACCACAACCACCAGTAGCTACATTTAAAAAAGAGTTTGATAGGTGAAATTAAGTTTAATAATAGAATTTATTTAGCTTAAAGTAGCAAGAAATATAATTTCAATATGTAATCAAAAGAGAAAGTGTTAATGGGCTATTCTGCATTTTTTGGTTTTTAACATTTAAAACCAGTGTTTATCATATATTTACAGCACCATGCTGGTGGCTATGGTGCTGCACAGGGCAGATCTAGAGAAACTCTTAGACCTGGGTAAGGGGTTCACAGTGTTACTAATAGTAAAAACAGTATATAAGCATTCTAAATATTCATCAATAAAAGAACAAATAAAGACTGTGTTATATTCATAACATATGGTATAGTGCTGTAGGATAAGCACTGGATTGCTAACCACAGTGTCAGCAGTTCATACCTACCAGCCAGCTACTCCTTGAAAACCTGTACAGGGCGCAGTGAGTTGGAATCAATTCAGTGGAAATTAACAACAACATAGTCTTAAAATAGACTGCTGTATTGTTGTTGTTGTTAAGTGCCATTGAGTCGGTTTCAACTCATAGCAACCCTGTGTAGGGTTTCCAAGGAGCGGCTGATGAGTTTAAACCACTGACCTTGTAGTTCAAACTAATCCAGTGTATATTCTATAGCACCATACCAGAACTTCAGATTTTATTTTAGCACCATGAAAAAAACCAAAATGTTGAATATTAGAAGCATTTTTCAAAAAGGTTAAGTATAATGTGACACTATTATACACATTAAAAAAATAATACAATATGCATTAATATAACTGGAGATTGGTGTGGTGCTGTGGGTTAATGTGCTGGACCTGAGGGTTCATTTGAACCACAAGGTCAGTGGTTCAAGCTCACCAGCCTCTCCTTGGAAACTCTATACAGAGTCTCTGTGAGCTGGAACCAACTCAGTGGCACTTAACAACAACAACAATATGTGTATGGAGTCTTGGTTTAGCATTGTAGGATAAGCACTGGACTGCACGGTTGGTTTGAACTGCAAAGACAGCAGTTCAAACTCACCAGCTGCTCCTCAAAAATCCTATACAGATTAGCTCTGAGTCAGAACTTAATTGAATCTACAGTCAGTGTTCATGGAAGCAGCATAAAGAAATCAAACAACGTATATTGCATTAGACAAAATAGTGTAAAAAAATCTCTTTAAAGTATTAAAGAGCAAAGATGTCACTTTGAGGACTAAAGTGTGTCTGACCCAAACCATGACATTTTCATTTGCCTCATACATATGAAAGTTGAGCAGCGAAGAAGGAAGGCCATAGGAGAATCAGTATTTTGAATTATGATGTTGGAGAAGAATATTCAAAGTATCCTGGACTGCCAGAAGAACAAACAAATCTGTCTTGAAAGAAGTACTGCCAGATACTCCTTAGAAGCCAGGATGGTGAGACTTCATCTCTCATACTTTGGATATGTTGTTAGGAGGGACGAGACCCTGGAGAAGGAATTCATACTTGGTAAAGTGGAGGGTCAGTGCAAAAGAGGAAGACCCAAATGAGATGGATTGACATAGTAGCAGCAACAATGGCCTCAAACAGAGCAATGATTGTGAGGATGGTGCGGGACCAGGAATTGTTCGGTTGTATAAAGGTCACTATAAGTTGGAACTCATTCTGGCCCCTAACAACAACAAATCTTATAAAAATTACATGAGATAATTAAAAGATAAAAGCATTACCCAATTCATATTTTACTTGCCTAATAATCTTTATTGTTATTTACCCAATAATCTTTATACCCAAACTGGACAATGCCAGTACCAGAAAGAAAAAGTAGAGGCTAACTTCACTTTCTAGCATCAATGTAAGAATCCTAAATATAATTAAAACTGACTACAGCAGTGTGTAATAAAACAAGTTTATACAAAATGTATAAGAATAAAGAAAAATCACTAATGTAACTCATTACATTTATGGAATAAAGCAGGGAAATATTAATTATTTTCTAGAGCTGTAGAAAAAAAAAACAATTGATAAGATTCAGTAGCCATAAATAATTTTAGAACATAAAACTCTTAGGATACTTGGCATTGAAATGAACATCCTTAACCTGATAGAGAACATGCATCTACCAAAACCTGTTGCAAACATATACATAGTATGCAAGCTTCCCTTACCGTTCCCTGGCGTTGAGTCTGGACATCTAGCTCCTGGGAATTTTTCTACTTTTGTGCTTGGATCTTACTTCAAACAATAATGCTTGTTTATATGAATATATGGAGTCCTGGCGTGGTGCTATAGGATAAGCACTGGACCAGAAGGTTAATTTGCACCTCAAGGTCAGCAGTTAAAACTATATAGGGTCGCTATGAGTTGGGGCCTAATTGACGGCACTTAACAACAACAAATATGTGTATACATTCATGAACATGTGTTTACATACATACATAAATATGCTCACACATTGTATATTTTTAAGATTAAGATTTAATCTAGATCTATTTCATAGAGTGTTTTTATGAGTTTGTTAAATGAGAAGCTTTGCAAGCTCACAGCTGTGGTTTTGGAAGTTTTCCCTTGGCAGTGTTTTGGATCCAAAGACCGATGGAGTCCAGATACCAGTCTGGAGGGACAGAGTACTTGGAGTGCCATAGAACTGGCTTCTCTTCTAGACTGAGGAGTTCCCATTATTCGCAACTTCAGATCCTGGCTTCATCCAAGAGAGCCATTAAGCATGAATCTGATATGTGTAAATATATTTTATGAAACTTTCTATGATTGTATTTTACCATAGAAGTTTCTAAGGATTTGGTATTTTCATGATTCCTACAATGATAGTAAAAACATAAAGAGTGTTGTTAGACATAACTTTTCCATCAGTGTCATGTATATTCCGATTTTCATTGTTGTTATTAGGTGCCATCAAGTTGGTACTGACCCATAGAGACCCTATGCACAGCAAAACGCAACACTGCCCGATCCTGGGCCAACCTCACTACTGTTGCCACGCTTGAGTCTATCGATGCTGCCGCTTGGCCAATCCATCTCGTTGGGGGTCTTCCTCTTTTTCTCTGATCCTCCACCTTACCAAACATGATATCCTTCTCCAGCAACTGGTTCCTCCTGACAATATGTCCGAAGTATGAGAGACGAAGTTTGGCCATCTTGGCCTCCAAGAAGCACTCTGGCTGCACTTCTTCCAAAATGGATCTATTGGTTCTTTTGGCAGCCCATGGCACTTTCAATATTCTTCTTCACCACCATAACTCAAAGGCATCAATTCTTCTAGGGTCTTCCTTATTCACTGTCCCGCTTTCACATGCATAGGAGGTTATTGAAAATACTATGACTTGGGTCAGGTGCACCTTAGTCCTCAAGCTGACATCTTTGCTCTTCAACACTTTAAAAGATCTTGTGCAGCAGATTTACCTAATGCAATATGTCGTTTGATTTCTTGAATGCTGCTTCCATGAATGTTGATAGTTGATCCAAGAAGAATGAAGTCCTTGACAACTTTAATCTTTTCTCCGTTGATAAGAATGTTGTTTGTTGGTCCAAGGGTGAGGATTTTTTTTTCTTCTTTACACTGAGATGTAATCCGTACCGAAAGCTGTGCTCTTTGATCTTCATCAGTAAATATTTTAAGTCCTCTTCACTTTCAGCAAGTAAGGTTGTATCATCTGCATATCGCAGGTTGTTAATGAGAGACTTCCTCCAATCCTGATGCAACATTTTTCTTCATATAACCTAGCCTCTTGGATTATTTGATAAGCATATAGGTTGAATAAGTATGGTGAAAGAAAGAAACCTATTCTCATTAGGTTGCTTAAAAAAGAAAAAGAAAAAAGCCTTGTGTGAGGGTCAAGTATCTCAAAGAGGTGATCTTCCCATCAGTCTTTTTTTAAGCAAGACCAAAGTTAATGAAGATGATCTTATGAAAAAAAAATGTAGTCAGGGGCCAGTCTTAGATTTACCACTATGGCACAGAGAGCAAAGTCCAATCACAATGGTGGCTTCCTAGGATATCTGCAGGACCACTTCCGTTCAAGCTAGAGAGGTCAGCTCAGAAGCTTAAGGGTTTTTTGGACTCCAAAGGGCTCATCTTCATATATTTTATTGAAGGACAGAGAACAATCATGGGGACTTACTAGGAAGAAGTTTTTTGAAAATTGAAAACTTCATTGGTGAAAAAAAGGCCATGAAAGTTGCACCACGGAATTTTTTTCCATCCCGACAATGCACCTGCTCATTTTTTTCTGGGTGAATGGGCAGTTTTACTACAATTTTGTTGGCAAACCTGACTCCATCCACTCAACAGCTCTGATCTTGCCCCTTCAGATTTATTTTTGTTTCCAAAACTCAGAATTTAAAAGGAATATGACTGGACTTCCCCTGAGGATGCCCAAATTGTCATTTTAACATAGTATAAAATCAAAGAGCTCAGAATTCTTCGGAGAAGGATTTCCTGTTGTTGTTAAGTGCCATCTAGTTGATTCCAACTCACAGAAACACCATAAAGAGTTTCTGAGGATCAGCTGGTGAATTTGGACACTGACCTTTTGGTTCAAACCACCTTCAAAAGCATATAGAACTAGATGAAGGGAGAGTATATTGAGAAGCAGATGCTTCACATTTTAATTTTTTTCCTTTATTTTGATTTTGGGGGGCATTTTAAGTTTTTTTCCAGTTGTTATCTTACTAGAAAACTTTTATATAATGCTCTGAATCCATAAATGTTAACTAAAATGTTATGCTGGGAAATGGAAAAAAAGAATCACAAGCTATGTTATTCTTGGAGACTGCAGAAGAATTCATGCATTTGTGTTAGGGTGTTGGAGAAAAATATTGAAAGTACCAAGGACTGCCAGAAGGACAAACAAATCTGTGTTAAAAGAAGTACAGCCAAAATGCTCCTTAGAAGCAAGAATGGGGAGGCTTCGTCTCTCATACTTCAGACATATTATCAGAAAGGACCAGTCCCTGGAGAAGAACATTATGCTTGGTAAAATGGAGGGTCAGCAAAAAAAAAAAGGAAGATCCCAAATGAGATGGGTTGCCACTGTGGCAGCAGCAGTAGGCTCAAGTTTAGGCACAATTGTGAGGCTGGATCAGAACCTGGCAGTGTTTTGTTCTATTGTGCACAGGGTTACTATGAGTTGGAACTGACTCAACAGCACCTAACAACATCAACAATGAATCAAAATATTTGTTTCTGAGAAAAAGGGGAATAGGTTCAGACCATTTTGATATTTTTGCTTAATGAAGGGTTCTGTGATGTTGTAGCAATACTTTTTGACTTACTCTGTTGCATGACAGCTTTGAAACATGTTTTAATGTGTGTCTATGGGCTGGGGGTGAGGAAGGGGACATATTTCTAGGGAGCTCTTTTCATGGTAACAAACAAATCTTTCTAAATCTTTCTGTCTACAACTGTTCACAAAAAAGGGATTCAAGTGACTCTGAAAACCAGTACAGGGCCCGACAATGCTGAACACAAAGAACAATCAATAAATTCTTGACTATAAGGTCATGTATAGTTAATAAGGCAGTTCCGATGCCAAATCAATACTGTATTGTGTATTTCCTACGGCAGATATTGAGATATAGATCTGCTGTAGTGGGAACTGGAATGTCATCAGGAAATACCAGTTCAGACAAATCTGGGTTACCACGTACCTCCAGGGAAACAGCTGGATTGATTGTGATTTGTCTAACTTCATGGTGAAAATGTCAGGTCAGGAGTGAATATTCATGTTTTTGATCCTTGGAAAGAGAAAAGGGGAAATCAATAAGCAAAACACTATACCTAATAATGGAACTGTATCTCCATGGTACACTCTTTTTTCTTGAATTTATTTTGTTTTGCCTCTAATATGTCGGTAATATTGTCTTAGATAGAACAAATGACTTCCTAAAAACTCAAGGGCAGATTTCATAATTCTGGAATCAGGGTTATGTTACCATGGTTTGCACTGGAAATCCAGTTTAAATTTAAATAAAAATTACCTTAATTCCCCAGACCATGCTAGGCCCTTTAAAGTTATAAGAGGGGCTTCCAAAGTTCTTAGAAAAACATAATGAAAAGGTCATGGAATTTTTCCATGAACTTTTGAAGCCCTATCGTTTCATGGCAAGAAAGTACCAGGCAAAATGAAATTCTATGTTTTGGGTTCTAATTTACAATGCACTTGTCCTGTACCTTTCAAATACTGCAGTGTCTCTACATTTGCATATATGATATCGTTCTGTTATCTCTGTATGGATGTCACACAAACAGATGACAAATATTTTGGCAGGTGGGGCTGGAATCGGAAGGTAGTTCCTCCCAAATTATGAATTTTGGTGTTTATCTAAACATACTAGATTCTGTTACTATGTTCAGGAAGTTTCCTGCCTTTCAGGTGCTCCATGTGCCAGCAGAACTCCTTTTCTATTTCCAAGGTCAGCTTGCCAGCTAAGCTTCAACAGCGTAGTAGGTTCATGACCCATCAGCCTGGGTTTTTAATGGAAACCAACTGAGTTATTCCTATTGTTTCTACATCTTTCAGGCACCTTCTAAAAATGAATAAGAGCAGTTCTGATTTGGAAAAAGTGAGCCAGGGCTCAGCAGAGAGCCTCAGTCCATCCTTCAGGGGCGTCCACGTCAGCTTCACCACTGGCTCCACAGACAGCCTGGCCTCGGACTCTAGGACCTGCAGCGATGGAGGTAACAGACTGGGTTTGCTAAGCCAGTCCTGGGTCAATTTCCAGGGTTTGGAATTAATGAGATAGGCTTTCTGTCTTGATTCTGCTTTCTTTTGAACTCACCTCCATAAAGAGTCCACCAAAGAAGTTATTTCTCTTGAGTAGATGCTAAACCACCTCACCTCATATTATCCCCATGGCTGCAAGGTGGGCAGAAGATAAGGTTGAAAGTCCATCGAAGGCGCCTGCTTTCTCAGGTAATCGGCCATCCATGTATAGATCTCCTCTCTTTATTTCTGTCATCAGGATTTGTTCTATAGTGATGAGTGCACACCAATTACAGGCTCTTGCCATCTGCATTTCGTCTCTCTCACTCTCTCAAACACCTGCATGTGTACACTCTTACATACACACTTATGCATACTTAGACACAGCAGGTGTTTATATGAATCCTTGTTGAATCGGAGGCCCAGGGCTTCATGAGACCACCATCCATCCCAGTTTCTGGAATTAAGTTGTGATATAGTTGGTAGCGTAGTGGTTACGAGTCGGGCTGCCAACCTCAAGGTCAGCAGTTCGAAACTACCAACGTTTCCATGGGAGAAAGATGAGGCGTTCTGCTCCCGTAAAGATTTACCACCTCGGAAATTCTGTGCAGGGTTTCACTGAGTCGGAACCGACTCCACGGTACTTAAACCAACAACAACAACATAGCTGTGATAATTGTGGATATTTCTTGAATGGACACCTTCTTAGAAAGGGACTCTTTTGTTTTTCTGTACTTTGTATCCCTAATGGGTAGTATTTCAACATTCTTTGTGGGTGTGTGTCTCTCGTAGACATGCTTTAGTGTGGTAGGTTTGGACATGTGCTAACATGACTTCCCTTCCATGCTGTGGAAGTATTTCTTCTCAGTAGGCACTTTCGGAGTAGAGGGCTCCATTGTAATTTTACTGCCACCAATATTTTTCTACCTCAGAGGTAGACACTGGCTAAGACAAAAATGTGTGCTATGAGTCACTCTGTGGTGTGCTCTGATGGGAAAGATCTGACCATTCTGACTTAAAAACAGGAAATATCTTGGTCTTAATTTTAAAGAGGAGGTGGCAAAAGAGGGTTTTCTTTTTCTACAGATCTTTCTCGGCTTCTATCTTCTTCCTTTTCCAGTCCCATTGTATGGAAGTTCAATGAGTCAGATTATCCTATAGAGGGCTAGACACGTGTGCCATTATCCTCTGTGCTGCTCAGCCTTGACCTGCCCTTTAGGACCTATAGCCAATTCTGAGGGAGCTGTTTACAGTAGAATCTTCTGTTGGATTGCCAGCCAACGGTTACTGACGAGAACTGGACTTCAGTGTCTCAACACTTTGCATTTTCGAATGAGTACATCATGATGCCTGCTTTCATGTTTTTCACAATGTAACTGGGAAGATAAGACTTAAAATGTGTGACACATGGGCGGTTGGGATAAGAGAGGAAATTGAGCCTCTCAGAATGCAAGTGCTTATAAAAGTTTCCAGGAGAGAAAAATGAGTGAGGGCCTGTGGAGGGTTCACAGAGGGCTTTATTTAACAAGAAAGTAGGACTTGTGCTCATGTCAGAAGTATGGATGTTGTTGTTACATGCCCTCAAGTCCATTCTGACTCATAGCAACACAGTATAGAGTTTCTGAGGAGTGGCTGTTGAATTTGAACCATTGACCTCTGGTCCAAACCAACCTTGGGGCCCAGTGCTTATCCTACAGCACCACACTAGGACTCCAGAAGTATGGTTGGGAACTGAGGAAGTAGAGTGAGGAGGACAAGGCTTTCCAGGTTAAGGAAACACAACACAGGAGGAACAAGGCATGGAGAGAGCAATGGATACTGGGAAAAGGCTGAGGCCACCCTGACCTGCTTCAGTCCCTCCCAAAGCCAGGGACTAGATCCTCAATTTGTTGAAGTCAGAACTACCAGAGGTTTTTGATATTTTCTCATGTTCTTTTATGGCTAGAAGAAATATAAGTAATAATGAAGGATTTATTCTTTTATCATGAGCCAGCAATTCTTTTATCATGAGCCAGTGGAAATCCACTTCAGAGTTTGGATTCCCATAGCAACAAGAAGGCATGCACCCCAACATTGGACTCAGCCCTTAGAGTCAACCCTTCTATCTGCTGCACATGCACATGGCTTTGCATGCAGCAACATGCTTTGAAACTGGCAAGTAACCAAAGGCATTCCTTTTTTAATGTTTCTTAAATATTAATCTGGTGTGGCATTGTAGGATTAGCACTGGTCTTCGAACCACAAGGTTGGCAGTTCAAACCCACCAGCTGCTCCTTGGAAATCCTATACAGGGTCACTATGAGTCAAAACCAACATGACAGCACTTAACAACAACAAAAATTAATCTAGAGGACAGTGTTGGTTCTGTAGCAGAATTATTGCATCTGTGTGGGAGAACTGGGGTTAATTACTGGCCAATGTACCTCAAGTGCAGTCACCACTTGTCTGTCAGTGGAGGCCTATATGTTGCTATGAATCTGAACAGGTTTTAGTGATATTTCCAGACTAAAGCTGACTAGAAAGAAAGCCCTGGCAATCTGCTTTGAAAATCAGCCAGTGAGAACTCTCCGGATCACAGAAGGCTTATCCACAACTAATGATGCGGTACTAGACAGCATTTTATATCACTGTGCATGGGGCTACAATGAATTTAGGGGGCCACTGTAACATCGGTTAACAAGAATAAGCTATATTCTGGAATATCAGCAGAGCCACTGATGATGTGATGTCAGAAACCCTTCATCCAATCTCTCATAATTAACCAAGGCAGCTTGATTTATTGAACGATTATCTTTCAGTCCCATGACTCCTTACTCGCTTTTAACATCATAGCTGAAATATTTACCCGTTGTTCATTTGTTACCATTTGGTGTCCAATACTGAAGCTGAAGAGGCCTAGTGTGGCACTGTGGGTTAATGAGCTGGACTGCAAAGTCGGTGTGGATCACAGATCGGTGGTTCAAACTCACCAGCCGCTCCTTGGAAACCCTGTACAGGATCACTATGGGTCGGAATTGACTCAACAACACTTGATAATAACAACAACTGAAGCTGAGTGAGGGGATCAGAATAGGAGAGATGGAACTAGTAAAATCTCAAATTCCTTGAAACCAAAATACAGTGTCCCCCTCTGTAATGCTATATATTAAATCAAAAGATGCCATTAGATAATAAATTTATTTGTTAGTTGTTAAGTGCCGTCGAGTCAGTCCCAACCCATAGCTACCCTGTATAGGGTTTCTGAGGAGCAGCTGGTGAGCTTGAACCACCAACCTTGCAGTTCAAACGGCTTTGCAGTCTGGCACATTAACCCACAGCACCACACCAGGACTCTTATTTGTTAGTAAGAATTCACTAATTAAAACTGCATTTCATAGAGGCTGACCTTAGTGAGTTGAGGACAAAGTCATTCCAGGGCATTCCATAATGATTATTTAGGTAAATCTCTTAGAAACTCACCAGAGATAATGGTTAATGTTCATTATCTAATATTCAAGTTTTGTGACAAAAAAAGAAGAAAAGTTTTAAATTTTATTTTTTTTAAAAATTTTATTTTTAAATTTTACTTCCAAACACCACAATTGACATTTTTACTTTGTTGCACTTTTAAAGTAGTTTATATAAAATTTATTCATATAAAACATCACTGTATCCATTTTTCACATCTTTAGGCTTGTGTCACATTTCATATTCCTCAAAGTACGCCTACTCTCCCATTTGTCCAGGTGGGCAGTTCAGTTGGATACTGAGTCATCACAATGGAAGGAAAGGTTCATCTAAACAGTTGTTGGATGTGTGTTTGGTTTGGGAGGGACAGACTCCTTGTGTTAAAGCAGACTTACTAAGGCAGCCAAAGGTCAGGTTATTTGTAGTAAACAGAGGGTAATGACTGGCTAAATGATCGCCTGGGAAGGTCATCAGAAGCCACTTGTGCTTTTGAGATGTCTTCTAATATGTAAACCTAAAGAGCCCTGGCCGCGGTGCTACTGTACTGCTAACTGCAAGGTCGGCAGTTCAAACTCATGAGCTGCTCTAGGAAACCCTACACAGGGTCATTATGAGTCAGAATGGACTCAACAGCATACAACAAAGTCGTGTTAAGGTCATTTAATGATTAAGCATCCAGCTGCTAACCAAAAATTTGGGGGTTCAAATCCAGCAGTGGTGTCACTGGAGAAAGACCTGGTAAGACTGTTGTTGTTTTTTAAGGTTCGCTTTAAGTTGGAACTGACTGGAGGACATTTAACAACAACAACACAGGGTATCCAAGCTTGCAGTTATCAGTCCAGTCTTACAGTACCATACCAGGTCTCCCCTGCTAAGATTTGTTGTTGTTGAGTGCTGTTGAGTTGGTTCCGACTCATAGCGACCCTGTATAGGGTTTCCAAGGAGCGGCTGGTGGATTTGAACTGCCAGCCTTTTGGCTTGCAGTCCAGTGCTGATCTTACAGTGCCACACCAGGAGTTAAGATTACAGCCAAGAAAACCCTATAGAGCAGTTCTGCTCTATAACATAGGGTTCACAATGAGTGAAAAATTGTCTCGGCATCACCCAACAACCACAACACCACCTCTTTGGTTTGTTGTTGTTGTTAAGTGCTGTCGAGTAGGTTCTGACCCATAGCAACCCTGTTGAACCAACCAACCTTGCGATTCGAACCAACTTTGCAATCTAGCGCATTAACCCACCACGTCACACCAGGATTCTGGTTTAGGATAACATTAAAACTCAGTTTAGCAATACAGCAGCATTTATGGATGCCAGGTCCCTACAGTACAGCAGATTAGAGTGTCCCGTTGAGCTGAAACTGTTGGCACCCACAATAGATATGACGTCAAACTATACCATGAATATAATTGAGCCATATTTAAGTTTATTACTATAAGGTGTAAGGAGCTCTGGTAGTGTAGTGGTTACGAGTAGGGCTGCTAACCACAGGGTTAGCAGTTTGAAACTACCAGCTGTTCCATGGAAGAAAGATGAGACTTTCTGCTCCCATAAAGACTAACAGCTTCAGAAACCTTATACAGGGTCACTGTGAATCATGACCAACTTGATGGCACACAACACAACAACATATGTGATAAGAGGGCAGTGGTGGTGGTTCAGCGATAGAATTCTTGCCTTCCACTTGGGAGACCCAGATCCAATTCCCAGCGAGTGTATCCCATGCACTCCACCACCCACCTGTCAGAGAAGACATCAGTGAAGCCCTGAGTGAGCTATGATGCTGAGTGGGTTTCAGTGAAGCTTCCAGACTAAGATGGTCTAGGACGAAAGACACAGTGATTTACGTCTGATATTCAGCTTCTGAAAACCCTGTGGATTCCAAAGTCCCGTCTGCAACTGCTCATGGGCATGGCGTAGGCCCAGGAAACATTTTGTTTCATTGTGCATGGAGTCTTCATAAGTGGGGATTTGATTTGACGACAGCTGCGCATAAAGTTACTATGGGTCGGTACCGACTCGATGGCACCTAACAACAACAACAACAACAACATATACTACAAACTCACATGACTCCATCTAGTAGGTTAAAGTTATTATCCTTATTTTTCTAGCTAACAGATTGAAGACCCAGAAAGTTAATATATTAACAATAATTAGCTTGTTTTCCTTAACATTAATGCCAAGCAGATTTTTTAAATGTGTACATTAATTTAAATATTCATTTGGTAGCTATTTGTTGAGCATTAACAATGTGGTGGGTACAACTGTAGATGCTGAAGTTACAACAGTAGGATAAAATCACACACACGTACACCCAATGGAGTTTACATTTTAGTGAGGAATTACAGTGAGGAAGATGAAGGAATAAAGTAGCGAGTGTAGCAGGTAAGGAGCTCTGGTTGCATAGTGGTTATGAGTCAGGCTACTAACCTCAAAGTCAGCAGTTAGAAACTACCAACCGTTTTGTGAGAGAAAGACTTTCTGCTCCCATTAAGATTCACAGCCTCGGAAACCCTATGCAGGGTCGTTATGAGTCGGAACCGACTCCACGGCACATAACTACCATCACCACCAGTATGTCAGGTGGCAGTAGGTGCTGTGGAAAAAAAGCAAGTTAAGAAGGGTGGGGTTCTTGTCAAGGGGAGCCACAGGAAACCTGCAAAGACATCAGTCAGAATGAGTGACCACCTGTTTCTCACTACACATGATGAGCACCCCTAGTTCATGCTGCTATTACCTGAGCCTTACTTTCTATGTAAGGCCCGAGGAATCATTTGGTCTGGTCTAGCCAAGGCAACTGCAGTTCCATTCATCACATTAGGGCTGAGTTAATTAAATGTTTGACAAAATATAGCAGGATAATTTTTAAGTAGATAATTTTGTATGACCCATGAATGATATTATAAATTTCCAATGGCCCTTGGCAGAAAGAAAAGCTCCCCACACCCCTGGTGTGGTACTGTAGGATCAGCACTGTATGGACTTCTGGTGTGGTACTGTAGGATCAGCACTGGACTGCGAACCACAAGATCGGTAGTTCAAATCCACTAGCTACTCCTTGAAAACATTATACAGGGTCGATATGAGTTGGAACCAACGTCATTACACTTAACAACAACAACCACTGCTCTGTAAGAACAAACGTTATTTTCTAACAAGGTGGTCCTGGAAAAGGCAGCTACCTAAAAATAATGTATTCTGTGACCATTAAACAGGCTTGTTATTGTACGTGCTCCTGAATTCACTTATCCAGTTTACTGTAACCCACTAGTGTTGTGCCCCCCATAGAGATAAGCTGAGTCCTGAACTCCGTTTTGAGAAATCTGCTACTGAAGGTTGAAGAAAATATCCAAAAGGAGAAGATAGTCCTCTTTGCCTGTACCTTGAAGAATGATAGCAACACTAAAGTGAGGCTTCACCTTAGTTTAAGTCTATTCCCTTTAAATGGAATTTGAAAAAAATGTTTTTAATAGTTAATTCATTATGTGATAAAAATTCAAAGAATGGAGAAAGGTATGAAGTGAAAAGTCAAAGTCGGCTAGCACCTGATCCCAATTCCCATATACAACCTTCTCACAGATTTTTCTATATCATCCCCAATTTCTCAGCCATAATTTAAATATTTAAAAAAGTTGATTATATGTATTTTTGCACTTAATTTATCTTATGGTTTTAAAATGAGGACCTCCAGACCTACCTTATTTTTAAACAACTGGTATATATTTGTTTTATTTCATGAATTAGTTAAGTCCTTATGTAAACATGTTTAGGTTGTTTTCATTGCAAGACTATAGACAGACCTAATGACATACATTAGCATATCTGTATCTATAGGATAGATTCCTAACAGAATTGTTATGTCTTTTTTTTTTTTTTTTGTCATTTTAGGAGATTGAAAAATCATGATTATGGAACCACACAAGCTGTAGCCATGAAATTCCATTACCAACAGCCTCCTTTCCAACCCAGGACAGTGTTTCTATTCTTTGCATGTAAATCACAGTCATGACTTAATTATTGTTTCCTGAGATGATTAAGTGGTCCAGAGAGTATCTTCACAAATGCTCCATTTCCCATTTAATTGTAAAATGCCGATAACAGGCTTCCATTTTCAGACCACGCTTACCTTGTTGAAAAAGCAAAGGTTCCGTTTAAAGAAATAGTGTACATTTCCCCCCATACGTTTGTGAGAATAAGTCAGAATGTTTTACTACAAAATCACAGACAACTGTATTAAACAAAAATATCTAAATGTAAAGCTATTGTTTCTCAACATAGCCTCCATCTAAGTCTTCATACTTCTCTCTTTTGTTTTTTTTTAAGTTTTTATTATGAATTACATGTTAGTTTACATGGGTGAATATTATCTTTACATTCATCCTATCACATTTTCTTTCATTGCAATGATCATAATCCCCTGCATGCCTCATCAGACAAAAGGGTACACCCTACACTCCTGCACCCTGGCCACCAGCCCACAGTCCTTCTCCCTCCCTGAGTCCAGAGTCCCCAGCTGCTCCTTCTGCCCTCGTCATCATCTCTGCCTCCATCCCTAGTGTCACTGCCTCCCTACCCTGTACTCCACTTTCCACTCCCTCCCCAACCGCACCCCATATACCCCAGTAACCAACAAAAATAAAATAAAACAAAAATAAATAATTAATTAATTTAAAATTAAAAAAATAAAAGATAATTTTTTTTTTCCTTTACCCATTTAGTGTGGGTGCTTCTCAATCTTTTATAATAATGGTCCTATGCCACATTTCTCTTTTTGTGACTGATTGATTTCACTCAGCAAAATGTCCTCAAGGTTCATCCATGTTAATGTGGTGGCTTACTGCTTCCTTGTTATTCTTCAGGGTAGCATAGTATTCCATGTGTGTATGTACCAAAGTTTGTTTACCCATTCTTCCATTGATAGGCACTTAGGCTGTATCCATTTTTTTGCTCTTGTAAATAGTGCTGCTGTGAACATTGGTGTGCATATATCTACTTGTGTTATGGCTTGTATTTCTTGTGGGTAAATACCAAGTAGAGGAATTGCTGGATTATAAGGTATCTCTATTTCCAACCATCTGAGATGCGCCATATTGCTTTCCAGAGTGGTTGGACCATTTTGCAGTTCCACCAGCAATGTAGGAGGGTCCCAGTTTCTCCACAGCCTTGCCAACATTTATTGTCCTCTACTTTTCTGATCTTCGCTATTATTGCTGATGTGAGATGATATCTCACTATTGTTTTTATTTGAATCTCTCTGATGGCTAGTGGTGGTGAACATTTCTTCATATGTTTGTTGGCTGCCTGGATCTCCTCCTTGATGAAGTGTCTATTCATGTCCTGAGCACATTTTTTAATTGGGTTATTTGTCCTTTTCTTGTAGAGGTGTTGTAGGTTTCTATATATTTTGGAAATTAGTCCCTTGTCTGATGTGTTGTTGAAAAAGATTTTTTTCCCATTCTGTGGGCTCCCTTTGTGCTCTTTTGATGAAGTCTTTTGATGCACTTAAGTTTTTAATTTTTAGTATGTCCCATTGATCTAGTTCATCTACTTTAGTTTGTATAATTTTCAAAATGTTTGGTAGTCTGTGTATGCCCTGTAATGGAGCGCTCACATTCGTCCCTATTTTTTGATTGATAGCCTTTGTAATTCTGGGATTCACATTTAGGTCTTTAATCCATGCTGAGTTGGTATTTGTATAAGGCATGAAGTAAAGGTCTTGTTTCAGTCTTTTACATATCGCTTTCTAATTCTGCCAGTACCATCTGTTGAAGAGACTATCTGCTCCCCATACAATATACTTAGGTACTTTGTCAAAAATCAGTTGGTTGTATGGGGATGGGTTAATTTTTGGAATCTCAGTTCTGTTCCGTTGATCAATATATTTTTCATTATACCAGTACCAGGCTGTTTTGACCACTATGTTGTTGTTGTTAAGTGCCATCGAGTCGGTTCCGACCCATAGCGACCCTGTACAGGGTTTCCAAGGGTGTACATCTTTACGGGAGTAGAAAGCCTCATCTTTCTCCCGCGGAGCGGCTGGTAGTTTCGAACCGCTGACCTTAAGGTTCGCAGCCCGATTCGTAACCACTACGCTACCAGAGCTCCTTGACCACTATAGCTGTGTAGTAAATTTTGAAATCAGGAAGTGAGAGGCCCCCTACCTTGTTCTTCTTACGTAGCACTTTGCTTATCCTGGGTCTCTTTCCTTTCCATATAAAGTTTGTAATTGTTTTTTCCATCTCTTTGAAGAATGTCATTGGAATCTGGATTGGGATTGCATTATATGTGTAAATTGCTTTGGGCAGTATTGACATTTGTACAATGTTATGTCTTCCTATCCAGGAGCACGGTATATTCTTCCATTTTTGTAGGGTTTTTTTGGTTTCTTGTAGTAGTGTTCTGTAGTTTTCTTTGTATAGGTCCTGTGTCTCTCTGGTTACATTTATTCCTAGATACTTCATCCTTTGGGCGGCTATTATACATGGTATTGCTTTCCTAATGTCCCCTTCAACACTGTTGTTATTGCTATAGAGGAATGCAATTGATTTTTGTATGTTGATCTTACACCCTGCCACTTTGCTGAATTTTCCAATGAGGTCTAGTAGTTTTTTTACTGAGTCTTTGGGATTTTTTATATATGGGGTCATATCATCTGCAATTAGAGAGAGTTTTACTTCCTCTTTGCCCATTTGGATGCCTTTAATTTCCCTATCTTGCCATATAGCTCTTGCTAAGACTTCCAGCACAATACTGAATAGGAGTGATGACAAAGGGCATCCTTGTCTGGTTCCTGTTTGCAGAGGGAAGGCTTTCAGTTTCCCTCTATTAAGAGTAATGTAGACTGTAGGTTTTATATATATGTTCTTAATTATGTTGAGAAATTTCCCTTCAATTCCTTCTTTGTTGAGTGTTTTTATCAGGAATGGATGTTGGATTTTGGCAAATGTCTTTTCTGCATCAATCGATATGATCATGTGTTTCTTTTCCTTCTTCTTATTTATATGGTGGATTACATTGGTTGTTTTTCTAATGTTGAACCATCCTTGCATCCCTGATATGAATCCCACTTGGTCATGATGTATTGTTTTTTTTAATGTGCTTCTGGATTCTGTTGGCTAGGATTTTGTTGAGAATTTTTGTGTCAATGTTCATGAGGGATGTTGTTGTTATTGTCAGGTGCCATCGAGTCAGAACCGACTCATAGCGACCCCATGCACAGCAGAACGAAACAATGTCCAATCCTGGGCCAACCTCACTACCGCTGCCACACTTGAGTCCATCAATGATGCCACCTGGCCGATCCATCTCGTTGGGGGTCTTCCTCTTTTTCTCTGACCCTCCACCCTACCCAGCATGACATCCTTCTCCAACGATTGTTTCCTCCGGACAATATGTCCAAAGTAGGAGAGACGAAGCTTATCCATCCTGGTCTCCAAGGAGCACTCTGGCTGCACTTCTTCCAAAACAGATCTATTGATCTATAATTTTCTTTCATAGTGATGTCCTTCCCTGGTTTTGGTGTGAGGGTTATGCTTGCTTCATAAAATGTATTAGGAAGTTTTCCATCCTCCTCTATATTCTGTAATAATTTGAGTAGAATTGGTGACAACTCTTCCCTGAATGTCTGGTAGAACTCACCCGTGAAGCCATCTGGACCTGGACTTCTTTTGATTGGATGTTTTTGATGACCTGATCAATTTCTTCTATTGTTATGGGTCTGTTCAAGTCTTCTACTTCACTCTGTGTGAGTTTAGGTAGGTCGTGTCTTTCTAAAAATGTATCCATCTCTTCTAAGTTTTCAAATTTGTTGGAGTGCAACTCTTCATAGTATTCTATTATTATCCTTCTGATTTCCTTTGGTTTTGTTGTGACATCGCTCATGTGATTTCCAATGCTTGATATTTGTATCTTCTTCTTTTCTTTTATTAGGTTTGCCAATGGTTTGTCAATTTTATTAATTTTTTCAAAGAATCAGCTTCTTTTCCTGTTGATTCCTTCTATAGTCTTTCTGTTTTCTATCATATTTATTTCTTCTTTAATCTATATTATTTCTTTTCTTTTGGTGACTAGAGATGCTGAGTTAATGTGTTAAATTGTATTCTTTCTTCTTTTTTCCTTAGTTTTAATGTTTCCTTGTTCTGCTTGGATCTTCATTTTCATGGTAAACTGTCAAGTATTAATTTTCTTTGGGGCTACTCTATAGTCTATTAAGTTTTCCTTGTGTTTAAAACAGTCTGTTGCATCCTGCAATATACTCGACCTCCTCATCACTTGGATCTCTGTTCCTATATGTTTCTGTTCTTTGACATTGTTAATATTTTGATCTTTGGTTGGCCTCACAGGTCCTTTGAATTCATTGCTGTAATTCTGTTCTGCTCTGAACTCTGCTATCTGTTGACTGAGTTCCAGGTAGTGTTGCCACATCTGTCAATCTCTGGTTGTTGTCTGTTCTTGCTGGTTTTCATTCCAAAGAACTCCCTTTAGGATGTTTTGAAGCACTGGATTGGCTTTGACAAAATCTCTTAGCTTCTGTTTATCCTGAAATGTTTTGATTGTACCATGGTATTTGATTGAGTTTTCCTGGATAGACAATTCTTGGTTGGCAGTTTTTTTTTTTTCCTTTAGGGTTTTATATATGTCTTCCCATAGCCTCCTTGCCTACATGGTTTCTGCTGTGAAGTCAGAGCTTAATCTGATTTGTTTGTCTTTTAAAGTAACAATTCTTTTTTACCTGGCTGCTTTTAGGATTCTCTCATTGCCTTTATTTTGGAAAGCTTGATTATAATGTCTTGGTGATATCCTTTTGGGGTGTCTTTCCTGGGGTTCTTTCAGCTTCTTGAATGTTTATCTTCTCATCCTTCAAGATGATAGGAAAATTTTCTTCCAGAAGCTCTTCAAGTATCTCTTCTGTGGATTTCTGTGATTCTTTCTGTTCTGGAATGCCAATAATTCTTAAGTTATTCCTCGTCATGTTATCCAGCATGAATCTTAGACTCTCTTCAGCTATTTTAATCCTTTTTTCTGCTTGCTCTTCTATCTTAGCAGTATTGAGAGATTTGTCTACCTGGTTGTTGGTTCTGGCTTTCATCTCTTCTATTCTACTCCTTTGCCCTTTCAGTGTATTGTCCATTTCTAATATTTTATTATTAATCATCTCTACTTCTTTTGGCAGTTTTTGGATCATTTCCAATGCCGTATCTATAATGTTTGATTGCTTCTGTAGCACTTTCCTGACTTCTTCCTTATTTTTCTCCACCCCTTTTCAGAGCATTTGAATTGTTTCCATATCATTTTACTGAATTCCATCTCAGGCAGATCTAGAGCCTGCTTTTCTACTAGATTGTCTGTATCTGCTTCCAGTTCATTTGTCTCAGTTCCTTTTTTTTTTTTTGGACATGTATTGAGATCTTTAATGTGTTTTCTGGGACATTTTCAGCAGTTATGTGGGGTTTTAGTGCTTAAAATGTATGTTGCTTTGTTGTTAAGCTTGCTGAGCATCTCCTGGTGGATATGATCTGGAGATAGGCTTCCCTTTTCACATGTAATGCCTAGCAGCTGGTTTTGGCTCTTGTCCAGATGGTGGGGTATTACAGGGTATGCTTGTAGCTTGGCTATATGAGCACAGTTGCTGTCTCTTATTGAGTAAGGTAGGGGGAGAATGCTCCAATCTCTGGGAAAAGAGTGAGACCAAAAGGACGAAAGACAGAAACAATATAGAAACAGAGATAGAAACCACCAATCAAAAACAAAAATAAAATTGTAATTTTCCACTTGCCTTGGTTGTGCAGGCAGTGATAAAGGGTCCCGTCCAGGTCAACTTTGGGTCGGGTCCCAGAGTCAGACGTCATCAGAAGCAGCCTGCAGGTTTCCTCTTTGTGTCGTTGGAAAACCGTGGGTGCAATGCTGGACCCTTTTGGAGGTGTGCTCCTGCCCACCTGAAGGCGTTTGAGCTGGGCAGTGAGGGTGCAATCAGAGTGAAGTGGAAAGATACGTGAAAAATGAAAAGTGAAAGATGAAAAATCGGTCACACCTCTCCCTCCAGTTGTGCAGCTCCGTAGCTTCTAGCAGTGGGTCATTGCCTCCGCTTGGCTGTGGCCCCACCCTTTCTAGTTGTGCCCCTTTATGTTGGGGTTTTACAGATTGTTCATATGGTTTGTCTGTCAGGCCAGCTCTGCTTTTTTCTTGCTGGTAGGCAGAAGTAAAGCGTCCCACACAAGTTAACTTTAGGGCGGGGACTCAGAGTCATACATCATAAGCAGTTGCCAAAGAATCTGGCTGTGGGACCAATGTGGGTCTTCCTCTCTGTACCATGGGAAAGCTGTGGACTCAATGCTGGACTCTTCTGGGGGGGTGTGCCCACCCGCCTGAAAGTGTCCAGGCTGGGCAGAGAAGGAGGGACAGGGAAGAGGAGGAAGAACTGTGTAGAATCCCCCAACACCTCCTTTTGCAAATGTCCCTGCGCAGGGTTTTAGTGCCAGTTCACTGTCCCGGTTGGGCTATGGCCCAGTCCTCTGAACTCAGGCTGGCCTGGGTGACTGCAGATGGAGTCCAATGTCTGGATCGATTCCTAAATTGTAATATTTTCTTTTATACCTTGATTTTTCCACTGGTGGGTCCAGGAAACTGACGCCCTGCACCTTATGCTTGATCCAGAGCTCTGGGGCTGTTCTGTGAGAGCAGCTTCTCTGGGTTTTCAGTCGCTCCCCCACGGAGCCTGTCCTACCTGACTCTGCCTCTGCTGCCACCCATACCAGAAGTTTTTATATTTCTCTTGAATAATTTCATCCTCCTTCTTTTACAGCATGTCAAACAGTAGCTTCAATATCCTTGAGTGATTTCAGTTGTGTTTCTTTTGAATGTTCCTTGAGTTTGGGGAACAAAAAGTCTGAAAGGGCAAGATCGGGGCTCTAGCGTGCCTAGGGTGAAGTTTCTCAATGGAATTCTCATAGGATACCTCTTGCTACAATGGAAGATTGAGCAGATCCACTTGGTGATGGGAAAAAATTTCTTGGAACTTTCCTGGCCTTTTTCTTAATGCAGTTTTCAGTTCTCTTAAAACTTCTTCATAATAAGCTCTCACAATCATCCTTTGTCCTTTGAGAAAATCTATCATGATAACTCCTTTGGATCACACACACACACACACAAACACACACACACACACAAAATAATTGCCATAACCTACTGGGCTGACTTTTCTGCCTTGAATTGAGCTGGCCTAGCAGATCTCCTCAGAATCCACTGTTTTTCCTGGAATGTTCATTGAAGGCACAAAGAGGCAGACATTAAGACAAGTGTATTACTGAGAAAATTTGTTTGAAACTCTATTGGTCACAGAGAATAAACCCATGCACGTATGAACTGGAACCCTAGTAGTAGTACGTTGTGAGTTACTTTCGTAGAGCTGAGCTTCTTCTGATTGTGGGACCAAACAAGAGTTAGAGAATTTTCCTTTGAAGGAAAAGTTACGTATAAGACCAGGACACCCATCCACCACTACTCTTCATGTCCTCTGGGGGGCGTAAAGGAAGGTAGTGGGATGTCAGAAGCCTGTAAGAGTGCTGGGACTGAAGTAGGCCAAGAGGGCACTGACGGAGTTTCTCCATTTGTTTTGTTCTTCATGCCTTATGCTTAGTAGATGTTCATGAAATATTAACTCAGTGAATGAATAAATCTAGGTAGACATTCCCAGCTATATACTGTATTATCCTAGTTTAAAACTCAATTCATATATTACTCCAAATGTTTCAAACAAAAGAAAATTCTGCTTAGTTTATCTTACTCAGAGTTGGAGAAGAGTCAAAAAGAAAAGCTAAACATTTTGAGCGTGCAGAAATGTTGCTGGGACTCTGCCCTTTGCTTGCACCGTCTGCTCCATCCCCGCTGCTGTCTGACTGGCAGAAGGGCTTACGAGAGGAATAAGCCAAGCAGTGCTCATTCATAGAACTCAGAACAGGACTGACCACTTCCTCTGTAAGCTCAGCTCTCATTTTGGCTATAGAGAACAATGCAAGTACCTATTAGAAAACCTCACAGTACCACATTTGAACTTTTAGCCTCCGTTGCTGCAGAAGGGCTAAGCTGTTTTTCCCTCACCACTGAAATCCTGATGTCTCTTTACTGTTTTCTAAATATAATGACACCAAACTAGTATAGTTTCCCCTTAGTCATTTTAAGATCTCACCCACACCATACATGTTGTTTGTCACTGCATATACATTTTGTCCACAGAACCACACATATTAAGGAGTTGCAGGATATTCTATTCTCAGCAGGGTACTTGCTGTGTATTTGCAGAATTGGAAATTAGAAGGAAACTTTAGGAACTGAGGTTTGGAGTTCTCTGGCCTAATTAGTATGCAGAATCATTTAATACCTTCCAGTGGTTTAACTATAATGTCGTTAGACTTACCAGAAAAGTGTTTTCCATTCTCATCCCCATTTATACCCTTAATTATAAACCAGATATTAGAAACAGGATGACCTAAACACCAGTGTAAAACCAGGATACTTTGGAATTAGTCTCATGTCTTTTTGGAGCTGAGTCCTATGAATCTAGCCTGTTTGCTAAAGTTTTCCAGGATGATTGGAATGTATTTTTCTGAACTGGTCCTTTGCTGTGAATTTTGAAATCATTTAAAGTGTCAGAGTATATATATATATATATATATATATATATATGATTCGTTCTCTGCTTTCTGACTCTTCTTAGATCAAAGGGTGGCACCTTTTGCAAATACTGCTGTTGTTAAGTGCCATCGAGTCGGTTTTGATTCATAGCAACTCTGTATAGGGTTTCCAAGGAATGGCTGGTGGATTTGAACAATGCTGAGAATAGTGTACTTTGAAGGCATCATAGATAGGTGGCCCTGTCCTCTTTTTTTTTTTTTTTTTTGGCCTGTTGTTAGTTGCCACCAACTCCAGTCTGACTCATGGCGCCCCCATATGTACAGAATAGAGTAGAACTGCTCCACAGAGTTTCCACAACTGTGCCCTTTCAGAAGCAGATCTCCAGGCCTTACTGCATCGCAATCAACCTATCAGCTAGTGGTCCATCTCTGAACCATGGGCCACCCTGGAACTCCTTCTTCTTTTAGCCTGAGATCCTTCTTTTTAAGATCCACCCCGGTTCATCATGTGTTGTAAGTGATCCTCGTCCTCTTCCCTTGGCCTCTCCTGCTTGAAGAACAAGGGAAAGAAGTGACCCATCACCGTAGCCCTCATCTGTCCCCCACTGCTGGCCCAAAGCCCTTGGAAGGAGAAGGGGTTCTACAAGGGGAGTGTGAGGTGGAAGGGCCTGTGGACTCTAGGTTTTAGAGTCTCCACCATGCACTGACACGGTCTGGGCTAGTGGGGCTGGGTCATGCCTGCATCTGCTCTGTCCTGGGAAAGGTGAGTCCCACAGACATGGCCACTCACCTTCCTAGCTAGAGGGCACCTCCTCCATTATCGTTCCTCAGTCTGGATGAGGGAAGGGTAGCTATTCACTGGTTCACGGGTGGCCTTAAAGAGTCCTGTACATCTTAATGAGACAATTTGTTCCCTTTGGGGCCCTTTGTGACTTGCCTCGGCCTCCGTAATTCTTGTCTCTTTTTCATTCTAGTCATGTTGCTAGTATGAGGAGAGATGCAAGAGGCTTTATGTGCCCTATCCTAAAGGTGCTTTGGACTCCCAGTGTGGTGCAGTAGGAGTAGTACTGCACTGTGAACCACAAGGTCAGCAGTTCAAACCTACCAGCTGCTCCTCGGAAACCCTATACTGGATTACTATGCGTTGGAGCCAACATGATGGTGCATAACACCAACAAAGGTGCTTTGGCCCAGTGCACTCAAGGAAGGCCAAAAATCATTATTACCTACCTTCTTGAATCCGAGACCCATATTTCCTTCATATTTAAACTTTAGGAGACAGTAGGATGCATTTTGCAATCTATGAGTACATTGAATGTTTCTTTGATGCCTCTAAAAGCTGATATTGAAATTGTTGTTCAGTGCTGTCAAGTTGGTTCTGACTCATAGCAACCCTTTCTAGGGTTTCCAAGTAGCGGCTGGTGGGTTTGAACTGCTGACCTTGTGGTTCACAATCCAATGCTTATCCTGCAGGACCATACCAGGACTCCATTATTAAAATGTTGTTGTTGTTGTTAAGTGCCCGTGAGCCGGTCCCTACTCACCGAGACCCTGTATAGAGTTTCAGAGGAGCAGCTAGTGGGTCTGAACTGCTAACTTTGTGGTTCGCAGTCCAATGCTGATTCTACAAATCATATGAAGCAAAGATAAAAACAAAGAAAACATTATGGACACAGGGCAATGTTCATAGTGTAATAAGTTTAAAATAAAAGTAAATTATAAAGACAGAAAAAAAAAAAAGTGAATACAACTTGCAGTCATTTCTTAGAATGAAGGAAATGAGTTTTATTTCAGATTGCCCTTCTCTCTCTGGAGTCCATACCTCTTTTCTGTTTGTTTGTTTGTTTGTTTTAGCTGAAACCTTGTTTTGTTATGCCATTTCCAGTGCAGGCATTGGTACAAAGAGTAGAAGTAAAACTTTGCTGTGGTGGTGGTAAAGTACCTTCAAGTCGGTTCTGACTCACAGTGACCTTGTATAGCGTTTCTGAGGAGCAGCTGGTGGGTTTGAACTACTGACCTAAGCTAAGCTAAAGGAGCCTTCAAGCAAACTCCTTGAACAGGTTTTCTGAATGTCCACATACTCTGAGGAGCCCCTTGGTCCTGAAGGGCATCACAACTGTCCCTGGTCAGATTTTCTACCCACACCCTCCACTCTGGGTACTGTATTGCCTCAGAAAGATTCATTTCCCCTTTGGATATTTTCTCCCACTGGTAAAATCGCATTTCCTTAACTTTTAAAATGTTGGTGACTGTGGGTTTGCCTCTCTTCCTTACACTTCAGTAAGGTGTTTGTCAAATTTATAGAACTAAATATTTCTATATGTAAATTTTGCTGTAAGGAAATTACATTCTTATTAAACCTGAGTTTTAAAAAATCCAGGCAAACCACACATGCTTGGCATTTGTTGTACTTTTAGTGTAGCATTGATGGTAAAACAAAGGTAACAATTTAGGTGCCCATCAAGAGGGTACTGGTTCAATAAGTGATGGCAATCGCACATAATAACTTACGTAGCTATTAAAAACAATTGGATCTGTGCACTTCATATGAAAATATCTCCAAGATACAGCATCAAGTGAAAACAGCCAGAATCAAGGCATTAACAATGGGCACCATTCTCTCTCCTCTGTGTAGTGTGTGTGTGCCTGTGTGTGTGTGCTTGCATGCATTTATTTGTATTTGTTTAGAAAGTTCCAGAAGAATATATGAGAAACTGCTCCTAGGTCTCTGAGGAGAGGGACGGGTGTGGAAGGATGGGGATAGGAGGAAGAATTAATTGCCTTTTTTGCATTTTGATACTGTATAGGAGCTCTGGTAGCGTAGTGGTTACGAATCGGTCTGCTAACCTCAGGGTCAGCAGTTTGAAACTACCAGCTGTTCCACAAGAGAAAGATGAGGCTTTCTGCTCCCGTAAAGATTTACAGCCTCGAAAACCCTGTACGGGGTCGCTGAGTCGGAACCGACTCCACGGCACATAACAACAACTGTACATATGTTATCCAAGACACAGGCAAAATTGAGATTAAAAATATAAGTAAATTAATTGCTTTGACTTCTAAAAGAACAGTAAGCCCACAGTGGCATTGGCCAATTGTCAATTTCTGTCTCTCTGTTTCAGGAGCATCGTGTGAGCCAACTCACTCGCCCCCTAACAGTGGGAAGAAGCTTTTTGTTCCTGTTCCATTCCCTTCGGGCTCCACTGAGGATGTGACTCCCAGTGGTGCCCTGCAGCCACCTCCGCTCCCCCAGAAAAAGACGGTGAGTCGAGCAGCTTCTTCCCCGGATGGCTTCTTCTGGACTCAAGGCTCCCCCAAGCCAAGAGCAGCAAGTCCTAAGCTGAACCTCAGCCACTCTGAAACCAACGTCTGTGTCCATGAAGAATCTCACTTTAGCTACTCCTCGAGCCCTGCGAACCGCCACCATCACGGCTTCTCTTCTGAGCCCTTAGAGAAAACTTTCAAAGGCAATGGCTACTGGGCCCCTGCAGCAGGACTAGCTGGCAGCAAAAGTGGCTGTGGAAGCCCCAGCCTCCAGTGTAGAGGGGCCCCGTCTGCCTCCTCCTCCCAGCTAAGTGTGTCCAGCCAGGCCTCCACGGCCAGCTCCCAGCTGCACCTCCACAGCCTCCTGAGCAGCATCAGCAGCAAGGAAGGTACCTATGCCAAGATGGGGGGCCTCTTCGCCCAGTCCCTGCTCCGCCTGGTAGCGAAGTGTGAGGACCTCTTCATGGGTGGCCAGAAAAAGGAGCTTCACTTCAATGAAAACAACTGGTCACTCTTCAAGCTGACCTGTAACAAGCCCTGCTGTGACTCCGGGGATGCCATTTATTACTGTGCCACTTGCTCCGAGGACCCTGGCAGCACCTACGCTGTAAAAGTAGGTACCAAGCTCTCTCTCATGGGTACTGCTTGACTAACTCATCCCAGCTTTGCCCGAACTGTAGGCTGAGCAAGTCATTTCACCTCTCTAGCCTTTATGAGCAGAATTGGTTACTAAGGTTCTTCTAACAATGCGCAATGATTTCATTCTCAACCTAGCCTAGGAGATGGTGCTGTGAGATTTGTTGAATGAATATAAGCTACTTGCTCTGCTTTAAGGAATGGACCACATGTGATCTAGTTGGATTGAGAACACAAATTATTTTATTATGTAACAGAGAGTCACTGATTTGTTGGACAGTTTTTTACTGAGTACTATATATCAAATTACAAAGATCTCGGTTCCTTTTAGAGCATATAATCTAGTGAGGGAGCTGCACAGTTAAGATCATTATTCTTCACGTTAGAGCCAGTAGGTGTGTTAGACCTAGTCATCATCTAACACGACAAGAGTAATAATACCATTTATTGCGCACTCACTCTATAAGCAGACTTTTGGCTGGGTGGCTTAAGTTGACTAATCCATACATTATGTCTGCAGTGCAGGTAGGTTTTATAGTTATGAGATCTAATGCTCAAAATTAGTAAGTGATCTGCCCACAGCTAGCTGGTGGCCAAGGTATATCTGAACTCTGACTGGTCTGTTTCTGAAGTCTGTGTTACAGTTACATCCATTAAGGAAACTGAAGTTCAGAGAAGTTAAGTGACTAGTTCAAAGTAACACAGCTCTTTAATCTTTGATCCTGGATCTGAGCTGTGGCCATCATATCTCATTGATCTCTGAGGGAGCAGCTCTGAGTAAGCTGGTTGAGAGCCGTTCACACCCACTGGAACCACTGTGGTCTCTGGTCCTTTCTTGTTCTTTTTATCATCTTCTTTTGGTATCTCTTGTATGCCTGATAGGTCTGAAGGCTTTCTAATAATGCAGGCTTTGTGGGGTGGGTGTGTGTGGAGAGGAGGGCTCTGATGTCTCTTCTACTGTCACCCTGTCCTAAGCCATACTTTTTCTCCAGTTAAAACAATGGGAACCATGAGCTAAAGTGAAATGGCCTTGGTGGAGCAATGTGTTGCTTACCAACAAAAATTTTAAATACTATCATTGTTGTTGCTGTTGTTACTAAGTGTTATTGAGTTGGTTCTGACTTGGAGTGACCCTGTATAGAATATCCAGGGACCAGCTGGTGAGTTTGAACCGCTGACCTTGAGATTAACAGTCCAGTGCTTATCCTAGTTGTTGTGGTTGTTAATTGCTGCCAATTCGGTTCTGACTCCTAGCGAGCCTGTGTAGGGTTTCCAAGGCTTTTTAAATCTTTGCAGGAGCAGAAAAGCCTCATCTTTCTCCCACTGGTGAGCTCAACTGCTGACCTTGTGATTCACAGGTCAGTGCTTATCCAACGGAGCCACCAAACTCCTCCTAGTCATTATTATTGTTGTTGTTGTGTGCCGTGGAGTCAGTTCTAACTCATAGCGACCCTGTAAATCTTTATGGGAGCAGAAAGCCTCATCTTTCTCTCACGGAACAGCTGGTAGTTTCGAACTGCTGACCTTGCAGTTCGCAGCCCGATTCATAACCACTACACTAAGTGAGATTGCTTTTTTAAGATGTATGTGACTTCATCATAAAATATAGATTAGTGGTGATTATGTGCTATGGAGCCAGTTCCAATTTATAGCCACCCTGTATAGGATTTCTAAGGCTGTAAATCTTTATGGGAACAGAAAGCCTCACCGTTCTCCCACGGAACCACTGGTTGTTTCGAACTGCTGACCATGAGGATAGCAGCCTGACTTGTAACCACTACATTACCAAACCTCTGGTTTGTATGTATTTATATGTTCAAAGATATATATATATATATAATTACTTGCCACATTCCTGTGTAAAAACAAGAGAGGTGACTACTAGAAGATTCTAATTTAAATCAAGGCCCCAATAGACTGACTGAATTTATTCAAAATGGTAGGTACTAGAAAGGAACCGTGGTGCTGCAAAGGTTAGACACCCAGCTTCCATCTGAAAGGTCTGTGATTCGAACCCACCAGTGGCCAGAGGGAGAAAAAAACCTGGTGATCTGCTCCCATAAAGATTACAGCCTAGAAAACCCAATGGGACAGATATACCCTGACTATAAGGGTCTCAGTATGAATCAGAATTGACTCACCAGCACCTAACAGCAACAAGAGGAATTAGAAGGAAGAAAATACAAAAGTCCTGAATAAGACTCTGGTATTATTCCTCAAATGTCATTGCCTTGTCATTATCTAAACCAGTAGCTACTTTCCTGGTATGCTACACTTACCTGTCACTCCCCAAGGAAAACACATTAGTATTCCCCTTCTTGTATCAATTATCAACACTCATGGAAGCAGCAGTCAAGAAACCAAATGATATATTGTATTTTGCAAATCTGCTGCACAAGACTTTTTGAAAGTGTTGAAGAGCAAAGATGTCAGCTTGAGGGCTAAGGTGTGCCTGACCCAAGCCATGGTATTTTCAATAACCTCATATGCATGCGAAAGCTGGACAGTGAATAAGGAATACCATAGAAGAATTTAATGCCTTTGAGTTAAAGTGTTGGAGGAGAATATTGAACGTACCATGGGCTGCCAAAAGAACCAACAGATTTATTTTGGAAGAAGTGCAGCCAGAGTGCTCCTTGGAGGCCAAGATGGCTAAACTTCCTCTCTCATACTTTGGACATATTGTCAGGAGGGAGCAGTCGCTAGAGAAGGATATCATGTTTAGTAAGGTGGCGGGTCAGAGAAAAAGAGGAAGACCCCCAGCAAGATGGATTGGCATCAATGGCTCAAGTGTGGCAACAATTGTGAGGTTGGTCCAGGACCGGGCAGTGTTTCGTTCTGTTGTGCACAGGGTCGCTATGAGTAGGTATTGACTCGATGATACCTAACAACAACATGTTTGGCGCTGTGGGTTAACGCACCAGACTTCAAAGCCGTTGGAACTGCAAGATTGGCAGTTCAGGCTCACCAGCTGCTCCTCGGAAACCCTATCTGACTCGATGGCACTTCACAACAACAACCTATGCAGTAGAGGGAAAATTGATTGAGCCCTCCAGTGAGGGACCATGATTAGTCTGGGATTGTCACTGCAGGCACAGAGCCAGGGTTCTGCTTTCATCTGATGAAAGGGATATACATCTGAGCTCCTTGAAACACCAAGGGGATGCAGATGCATTTAGGAAACTCATTTTTTTTTGTTAGCCCCCACTGAACCTGAGGAAATGACCGTGAATTATGTTTCCATGTTGTCCCCTTCTGTGTTAGAATAAATCATCTTTTCTCTTGAGGCTGAACCTAGGGGACTTACCTGGTATCAAGAGACAACCAACCTCTCCATTTGGAAGAGAATTTTTTTTTTAGAGGAGCCTAGAGAAAGCTATTCCCTCTAATCTATTAAATAGAAAGTGTTTGGATTCTGGTGCAAAAATTAAGGGGCCACCTGGTGCAAGATTGCCTGGATTTACAATATCAGCAAAGCATTTTGTTTGTTTGTTTGTTTAATATCCACGAGTAACTATGATGTGCAGCTTGAAGTCTAAAGCCTCATCATATGACAATGTACAATTAATTCCATTCTCCAGTGAGCCACACAGAAAATGCAGTTTCCTCAGAGGATATTCAAAACAAACATTGTTCCTCATTTCATTAAAAACCTAGTCAGAAGGAAACCAGAAACTAAGTGTTGGCTCTCTAAGAAGAGCCCCAGGGGTTTCCTTTTTGATGTTTTCCTGGACACTTAGAAGCACAAGAACTACCTTTTCATAAAGTGAAAAGGAAACTGGGAGAAGACTTGCAAATATTCACACAATGGTAATCCTGAGTCAAGATTACCAAAGAGAACAGTACCAATTTACAAATGTGCCCTGGCCTGGTGATGGGAGGGAACTGTGTTGTTTGTAGTGCTCCCTTTCTTGCTCACAGCTGTTCACTTCAGTAGTGCTCCAGTCTAGACGGAATACAGTCATCCGAGAGTCCGAGTCCAAGGGGAGGGACACAGCTGCTCTGTGTGGGCTGGTGGCTAAGCTCAAGTCATCTGTGCATGCTAAACAGGGAGGCGACCCTGAAATCAGAATATAGCTTTGGTTGCAAAATCTCCTTTAACAAAAGCCAGCTCACACCTGTTGGCCCCTCTGTTCATGGGTGCAGTGACAATGTGCAGCAGCAAGGAGAGCAATGAGAAAAAGCCACCTCTCCTAGACCTACTCTATGAATATGTGCAAGGAGGGAAAAGTTCATTAACTGTGTGTTTGCAAAGCTCATTCATCCATTCTTTGTCATTTAGAACTGCAGTTCCATAATTAGGGACCTGTGTTAAGATGGCTGGACCTTTCCTTTTTTTGGAAGCAGACGTGACTTAGTGCAAAATTTCAACCATAAATGATGCCATGTCTCCAAAGTTTAAAATGAGACTTGGTTGAGGCCAAAAGTTTGAAATTGGAGCCAAATCAAAGGTCTGAGGCAGCATTTGACATTGAAGCTGAATGTCTTGAGCCAAACTCGGAGGCAGACATCCTGAAAATTAAATGGAGCTTCTAAGGGGCGTCTGCAAGGGGCAGTGGGACAGAATTATGTGATTAGTTTACCGAGCTGAAGGAGAAGCCCAAACCCCCAGCTGGTGAAATTATCTCCAGGGCACTCCCAGCCCTTAGCCCCAGGCTAGTTAACATGCACTGCGCACAACAGCTCTCCAGTGTGGCGCTGGTGAAGAAGCTGCAGTTCTTGCCAGAGGACCCAGCTCACTGATTTTGAAACGCATCCAGCCCAGTTCACATTTACTCTGCTCCTTCATTTACATCTCTGCGCACAATGTTAGCGGCTCAACTGGGGAGCTCTGGGCTAGCAGTGTTTGCTGGGCTTTTGATAACTCTTGAGAAAAGGGGGCCCTGGGAACTATTCCCATGCCCCTCAGCAGCTGTGGTGACCTGGTTTGTGCACTACCTGCAAACTAGCTCTGGATGGCTCTAGATAGAGCTACAAGAGCAATAACCATAGCAACCTTTCACATGGAGGGATCATCATGGCCTGGCACTGTGCTGAACCATACCTGTGTGTCACTGCCCAGGAGGAAGGAACAATCCCTGCCTCTGTTGTACAGATGAGAAAACAGACTATGAGATAAGTGACTTGCCAAAAGTTACAGGACTAGGGAGTGGCAAGAGTTGCTACTTAAACCAAGGTAGTTCTTTCCTCCAAAGCCCTTGCTTTAGACCTCTAGAATGATAGATGGACCTGGTGATCTGCTTCTGAAAGGTCACAGACTTGAAAGTCCTGTGGAACAATTCTTCTCTGCTCACATGGAATCACCCACCATGAGTTGGAATCCACTCCAGACAACTGACAACAACAACCTTGAGTAAATAATCTGACTCCTAGAAGCCTCAGATTCCTCCTCTGTAACAGCATGAATCGTGGGGTTATTAGAAGATGTGAGGAGACGGCATGACCAAGGTTTAGTTGGTACATGCAACAGTACAGTCATGCCTGTGTGGTTGTGAGACCTTCACTGGAGGGGTGACAGACATCAGCTGTGGTCTTCCCACACTGTGCACGGTTCAGACATACTGGGTCATCAGTTACTTTAAATATTTATATGTGAGGCTACTTTTTTTTTGAGACCCCCCAAAATTTCCTTTAGTTCAGTAGTGGTTCAAAAGACTTCCGTTTAAAAACAGCATACAGTTGAGTGGGCTAGAATTTAAGAGCCTGAAATAATGCCCTTCAGACATGTATTCCAAAATCAGTTTTACGAGTGTAACAGGAAGCCAGCTTCTGGGATAAAATGTACTCCTCTTTTATTTCCATTCTATTTCCAGAGTAAGGAGATTACTAAATTAATTTGGTTTTCCTCCAATTGGCTTTTTATAACAGTTTCCTCAGGCTGAATACTTTTATGCCAGGTTTCATGTTGTGAAGGTTTATATAACTACAGTATAAATAAATCTCTGAAAAGGTGTTTGCAATAGAACTTCTAAAAACCGCCCACAAGCAAAACTGCCCGCAAGCATTGGGGCACTTTATAAACACTGCTGTAATCATTCGAGTATGGCAACGCAGCAGGCCAAAGAAAGGATTGTTGAAAAATGATATTTTCTAGTATTTTCTAGGTAGGTGTGGGATGCCTTTGATCTCAGGATTACTACACTGATCCTTATGCATCAATAAAACATACGTGAGGTTGCACATAGTCCTCTGAGAAAGGAGACTACTGACCATCTTCCGTCTCTTTCAGTGTAATTGCAGGGAAATAGAGGTATGACAGAAGGTCATTATAGTTGGCTGAAGTCTTCAGTTGAATGGCAGCTGGGTGAGGATTAATGTTTTAGAGATCCTCAGGTGGTTGGTGCTGTCATTAGTATAAGAAAAGGAAACTGAAGTGGAGGGAGGGACACAGTTGTGTGGATTCCCCAGGCAGCATCACCACGGAGGAGCTTGGGATCATCTGTGTTGTTTATGTTTTCATTCAGTCAGAGGGTGCCTGTGTGCACTTTGAGTTTTCTATTCCCTGGAGAACTCTCTGTTTTCTTTCGGCTGCTGTGACTTGCCCTTGGAGGAAAAGTGTGTGACTTCTACATAACACTCCTGTAAATATCAGCCCTTTAGTTCATTTAGACCAGCGTTATACAGTGAGACCTGTGAAAGCCAGAACTTGACGAAACTGCCTTGCTTTTTTAGGTCTTGAAAACTCCACTTTTGACAAGGTGTAGTCTTAACCACTTTTCTATCCCTCAGTGACACTGATTACATTCTTCCCATTGTTACTTTCGTTCTAGTTGTTTCAGTCCCATTAATTTAAACTCCTGGCTCCCCATCCTGTTCATCTGTGCTTTAAATTAGCTTTTGGTCATTTGGTCTGTCTCTTTTATTATTATTTAGCTTTTCATTGTGAATTGAGTCAAAGTTTTCAGAGCAGATCATCAGTTTTACATCCAACAAACTATATATACTTTGCTTCAATACATATTTGCAGTCCCCTCCGTGTACCAACGATAACAGCGTTTACCACTATTCACTTAACTATTACATTCCTCCCTTCATCCCTTCCCCCAAACCTCCTTCTTGTATACTGCCTGCCCTGTCACCCATATCAACATGTGTCAGCCCATGAACTGTTTTCCCTCCTCCCCACTCCTCCACACACACACCCTCTCCCCAACCACCATAGATTGTTTCTTTTGTTTGTTTGTTTGAACACTGGTATCGTTCACTGTTTCAAAGTAACAGTGGCACAAACCCTTCCCACCTCCCATCTCAAACCCTTCACTGGGATTGAGTCTCTATCTTGAGGCATGAAGTTTTGAATATATGACCATAATTGTTCTTTTGCTTGGGTGTCGGGGTTTCTCCCAGGTTGTAGCTCACCCAGACTCATAGCTCACCCTGGCTGTACCTCATCCAGATCATAGTTCTGGGACCATAACTCACTGGAGCCGTAGCTCACCAGGGTCATAGCTCACCCCAGCCATCACCCTGGCCATCACCCGGATTTGTTCTTTTATTGATTGTGCTTTTAGTGTCATATCTAAGGAACTTGTTTGTCACAAAAAATCTCCTACATTTTCTTCTAACATTTGTATTGTTTTAGCTCTTACATTTTAGTCTGTATGATCCATTTTGAGTTCCCCATTGGGTATGTTGTGCGGTAAGGGATTAAATTGGACATCCAATGACCCAGTACTGTTTGTTGAACAGATGAGATTACTGGATCCCACTTTTGACCTCCTTTCTTCTTTTCCTCACAGATCTGCAAAACCCCTGAGCCCAAAGCAGCATTGTACTGCAGCCCCTCTGTACCTGTGCACTTCAACATCCAGCAGGACTGTGGCCACTTTGTTGCCTCAGTGCCCTCGAGCATGCTCACATCCCCTGACACTCCTAAGGACTCGCTGCCTGCCCTGCCCTCACACCTTCCTGCCCAGGAACAAGACTGTGTGGTGGTCATCACCCGTGAGGTACCCTACCAGACAGCCGCTGACTTTGTGAGGAACTCAGCCACCAGCCACCGGACTGAGCCGGAGGTTTATGAGCGCCGTGTGTGTTTCCTGCTCCTGCAGCTCTGTAATGGGCTGGAGCACCTGAAGGAGCACGGAATCATCCACAGAGACCTGTGTCTGGAGAACCTCCTGCTGGTGCACTGCACACCCCAGGCCTCTCAGTCAGCCGCCCCCACTGCCCCTCCCTCCGCTGTTATTCCTTCCATTTGCTCCTCTACCACTCTCCCAGCCGGTGTCACCCCCAGTCTCCCAGCTGCCCCGACCTGCCGCGGAGTACCAGGGGAGAAACACTTGTCCCGGCTCATCATCAGCAACTTCCTGAAGGCCAAGCAGAAGCCAGGCGGCAGCACCAACCTACAGCAGAAGAAAAGCCAAGCCCGACTGGCGCCTGAGATCGTGTCGGCTTCCCAGTACCGCAAGTTCGATGAGTTCCAGACAGGCATCCTCATCTATGAGCTGCTCCACCAGCCTAACCCCTTTGAAGTGCGTGCCCAGCTGCGGGAACAGGACTATCGGCAGGAAGACCTGCCCCCACTGCCCACCCTGTCCCTTTACTCACCTGGTCTGCAGCAGCTTGCCCACCTGCTTCTGGAGGCCGACCCAATCAAGCGCATCCGCATTGGTGAGGCCAAGCGGGTGCTGCAATGCCTGCTGTGGGGGCCACGCAGAGAGCTGGTGGAGCAGCCGGCCTCCCCTGAGGATGCGCTGTACAGCACGCTGCAGAACTGGATCGACATGAAGCGGGCTCTGATGATGATGAAGTTTGCGGAGAGGGCTGTGGACCGCCGGCGTGGGGTGGAGTTGGAAGACTGGCTCTGCTGCCAGTACCTGGCGTCTGCAGAGCCCGGAGCCCTGCTCCAGACACTGAAGCTACTACAGCTTCTGTGAGCCAGCCCCAGCCTGCACTTTAGCTGCCCACTTCAATGCCTGTCCCTGTCCTGGGCCCCTTGCCCTTTCCTTGCCATGGAAACATCAATGTCTCCCTGGGAAATGGTACAAATGTCTGTCACACTTGGATCTAATATATGCATATGTATATAAATATGAAAAACTGAAGGTGTTATTTCCCACTGTGGCCTCTTCACCTAGTCATTCCCAGTTTCGTCCTGTAATTATGTAGATTTCTAGCTCCCAGCAAGGGCCTGCGGCCAGTTATACCTATACAATGAAGCTTGGAATCTGACTTCACACAACTAGTTGCAGAATCTCTTCACTCTCGCGTTCAAATTGTAGTTTTGGTGTTTTTTTTTTTTTAAACAAGAACAACAACACAAATATCCATTATTATTGTTTTTAACTTCTGATTTAATGGTAAAGGAAGCTTCTTTATCCCCAAGTGCATTAATGTTTGTGGTGGATAAAATAAAACGTTAAGTTGAGAATCAGTGGGTGGGGTCCACTTGAGGTATCTTTGGCCCTACCCTTCTCGTGTAGTGGCTTGAGATAGACCCAGACATATTGGAGCCAATTCATCTTCCAGGCCTCAATTTCACCTTCCCACCCAGCAGTCCCCCTGGAAGGAATCTGGACACCGCTGGTATGATCCCAGTGGTTCCGAATGTTTACCCGACTGCACCAAAACTTCCAGTTTGCTGAACTGAGTCTCCATTTGTATCAGTCAGAGAGCTGGCTGAAAAGAGAGACCACCACAGATGGTTCAGGTGGAAACACTGCAAACAGTTAAGCATTCCATTAGCCCAAAGGTTAGCAGTTCCAACCACTAGGTAGTGCCTTGGAAGACAAATCTGCCAGTCTACTTCAGAAAGGTCACTGCCATGAAAAACTAGTAGTGCAATTCTACCCTACACACATGGGGTTTCCATGAGTTGGAATCTACTTGACAGCTATTAACAATCACAACATACCGGGTCTACTTACAAAGCTGTAGGCAGGGTTAAGAAAACACACAATGAAGATGAGACAAAAACTAAGGCTGGGATGATGGTGCAGGGGCCACCCATAAAAGGGGTGGTACTGAGGTCACTCTGAAAGAGTGGGAAAATTACTTGATGACTCTTCATTTCAGACTTCTTGTCACTGGTTAAGTCCAATAAGGAACCAAGCGGCAAGGGAGCCTGGGCCATGCAGTCTGCAAGACCAGTCTCTTGAGGCAGGGACAAGATAGAGAATGGATGAAGGCCAAGTGGGTAACCGTCATTGTTTCTACTATGTCAGAGCAAAATAAAACTCAGGTACCTGAGTTTGCTTGACGTCTCAAGCTCTCTAGGTTTCCAATTCTAAAATTGTATTCATTTAGCACATGTTTCATTGCTCATTATCTCCTAGGTACTGTTGTTGTTTGTTAAGTACCATCAAGTCCATTCCAACTCATATTAACCCTGTATAGGATTTCCAAGGAGTGACTGGTGGGTTTGAACCATTGACCTGATGGTTAGCAGTCCCGTGCTTATCCTACTGCGCCACACCAGGACTCCTAGGTACTGTAGTAACCTTTAAAACACATAAAGAGAATGAAGATGCAATAGGTCTTTCCTCTTTAAAGCTTGTTGTTGTTGTCAGGTGCCATCGAGTCGGAACCGACTCATAGCGACCCCATGCACAGCAGAACGAAACAATGTCCAATCCTGGGCCAACCTCACTACCACTGCCACACTTGAGTCCATCAATGATGCCACCTGGCTGATCCATCTCTTTGGGGGTCTTCCTCTTTTTCTCTGACCCTCCACCTTACCCAGCATGACATCCTTCTCCAATGATTGTTTCCTCCGGACAATATGTCCAAAGTAGGAGAGATGAAGCTTATCCATCCTGGCCTCCAAGGAGCACTCTGGCTGCACTTCCTCCAAAACAGATCTATTGGTTCTTTTGGCAGTCCATGGCACTTTCAGCGTTCTTCTCCAACACCACAACTCAAAGGCATCAATTCTTCTACGATCTTGCTTATTCACTGGCCAGCTTTCACATATAATTGGTTCTACCTTTAGCAACACTATATAACAGAACAAAACTGCCCAGTCCTGCACCATCCTCACAATCATTGCTGTGTTTGAACCCATTGTTGGAGTCTCTGTGTCAGTCCGTCTCATTGAGGGCTCTACCTCTATTTCGATGACCCTCTACTTTACAAACCATGATGTCCTTCTCCAGGGACTTGATCCCTCCTGATAGCATGTCCAACTTAACTGAGGCAGTCTCACCTTCCTTGCTTCTAAGAAGCATTTTGACTATGTGTTACAAGACACATCAATTCATTCTATTGGCAGTCCATGGTAGAGTCACTCTTCTGCTATAACACTGTAATTCACATGTATCAAGTGTTCCTTATTCATTATCTAGATAATTCACATATTGGTTTGGGTCAGGTGTACCTTTGTCGTCAAAGTACTATCTTTGCTCTTTAACACTTTAAAGAGACCTTTTGCAGCACATTAGACACACAAAAAAAATCAATATTTACTGATTTGCTGGGAAACCATCCTAAGACCCTTATTTATACTGGTGGTTATGTGCCATGGAGTCGGTTCCGACCCATAGCGACCCTGTACAGGGTTTCCGAGGCTGTAAATCTTTATGGGAGCAGAAAGCCTCATCTTTCTCCCAAGGAACTGCTGACCTTGCGGTTCACAGCATGGTTCGTAACCAGTGTGCTACCAGAGCTCCTTTAAGACCCTTATACTAGTTGCCATTAAGTGGATTCCAATTTATGGTACACAGTGTCAGAGTGGAACTGTGCGCCATAGGATTTTCAGTGACGGATTTCACCAGGTCTTTCTTCTAAGACACTTCTGAGAGGACCAGAACTACCAACTTTCTGATTAACAGCCAAGCTTTTCGTGTTTTGCACCAAGTACCCGTTATATGTCTACCTAAGGGACAATCTTCCAACTGGTGAACTAATATCTAAGCTTTATTAATAAAAATGGGCAAGTTAAAGTAAATGCAAAAAGCTTAAAGGATGTCAGAGAAATCTGGGGATGTGGGCTAGCAACCAGAATGGGAGAGTTACCCCAGTATACTTCATGTATATAATATCACTCCTTTTGCCACCTCTGCCCAGCTTCTCACTGAGTGTAAACACTCACTTCCATCCATGTGATAAAGACATCACCAGGGACCCATTTGTAATGTCAATTGTCACTTGAATATTGAGGAAAGAACTGGCTAAAACCAGCCTCCAACTATGTTTACACAAGAGAAAGAAAGCGTTTTGAACATGGAACTCAAACACAAATCTCCAGTTTGTCTTCTCTCAGTCAGCTCGCCCCCATATGCTTCTCCATAGGATGTATCTGTTTCAGAGGGTATTATTTTGCCAGTTGTTTGTTCCTGGGAATTTTCCAGACAAACCCTCCGCCCTCGATTAGCTGTCTTATGCTTTCTTGTTCTTTCTCACTTCAAGTAAATAAACAATAGAAGGAGGAGGAAGAAAACCTTCTGCCAGGGTCAGGCTGTGCCGTGTGGAAACGCATGTCTCAGGAGGCGCATTTTTAATCTCAGAATTAATTGCACCTTTTTTATATGCCACCCACTTCAGAAAGAACTTGAGAATGCAGAAACAGATTAAAGAAACAAAATGAGCCAAAAAGCAAAGGTGGAAAGAGAGGAAACTAACCACACATTGTGATTGATAAGAATGATAGCTATTAAACATAAAACTTACTTCTGAGCTACTTCCAACCTAGTAAAAATAGAGAGCAATTGTGTGTGTGTGTACGTGCATGCACAATTTTAGGAAACAATCCTGTTCATTAGGAGGAGCAAGCTATTCCCAATGCTTGTTTTAAAGGGAATTTGTCAAGGATTTCCTTGTTTAAAGATAATGAATAATGTCCCCATAGCAGCTTTAAAAAGCATTTTCCTAAGTAGGGCAATTTCTTATAGCCACCATTAGTGAAATCAAAGTGCATAATGCTCCAGTTTAGCTCCACAGAGGTGGTTCTACAAAATAATCACCACTCCATCATCTCCATGGGTTGGCCTTTTCCATAAATAATAAATCCTATGGCTGCAAATATTACTTAGTTTGGCAAACAACTGCAGCCACACTAAATTCATCTCCCTCATCGTAAATATTTTTTGTTATCTCAAAATCCACCTGGGATGATGCCTTTCTCTCACAGAAAGCTCAAGCTCTAAATAGGTAACGTCAGGAAGCAATTATTGGTTTTCTGTCTTCCATTGCAGGACTAAGATTCAGTGTTTCATAACATCTAACAATTAAACACTGGTATCTGAGTTCATCTCCCTCCTTTATTCTTGGCTTTAGTTCCAGCTACTGGCATTTAAATCTCCAGTTTGTCTTCTCTCAGTCAGCTCGCCCCCATATGCTTCTCACATTGATAATTTTTGTTTTTAATGGGCCTTCCCTTTCACATGCCAGGATTTGGAATCTTTCTTCTTCTCCTGAGTCTTCGCTGTAGGCAGTATAAGCTCAAACATCTAAATTATTAGATCCTTGCCAGAAACAAGATAAGTGCTTCACGGGATTATTTATTTATCATAACACATGACTCAGATGAAAAGGATGGGGTTTAGGGAGCTGTGGTTACCACACTTCTTGCTTTTCAAGAGCTTAGGACTGGGGTAGGGTCTTTTATAATATTCCATGTACACAAAACAAGGATGAAGACTTTAGAGATAGAAGAACCAAGTACCACTTTAATGACTTCTCTTTAATTCTTTCTTTAAAAATAAAACCAATAAATGAGGCAGTTTCCCACTCTTGAATATCTCTGAGTATCTAAGGATAAACTTATTAAATCTCACAAAAAGTAGATGTGTAATGGAAAATCTGCTTGACATATTTAATAGAAGGTGATTGGAATTGATTCACTAGAAAGCAATATGTATCCCACTGCTGAAAGCATAAGACAAGAATAAAATGTTTGTGTACAAGTCCTGTGGGATGAATGTCCTGACAAATTTCTCTGACTAATGACAAATTTCTCCAATGTCAGCAGTTTGAATCTACCAGCAGTTTCATGGGAGAAAGATGAGACTTTCTGTTCCCATAAAGATTTACTGCCTTGGAAACCCTATGCAGCATTGCTATGAGTTAGAACTGACTCAATGGCGCACAACCACCGTCACCACCACCACCACCACCTTTGCTATCCAATGGTGGTTAAGGAGCCGCTGCACCCTGGTGTGGTGCTGTAGGACAAGCACTGGACTGGTAACCGAAAGGTCAGCAGTTCAAATCCACCAGCAGTTCCACAAGAGAAGATGAGACTTTCTGATCCTGCAGAGATTTACAGCCTCGAAAACCCTACACGGTGTCATTATGAATCAGAATCAACTTGAAGGTAGTGGGTTTGGATATTTTGTTTTTAAGAGCCAATTGAGGAGATCTACCCTAGGCAAGAATGTCCTGGGAGGCCTGGTGTCTTGGAAAAGTGGTTATCAGGTAGCTTGATGAGCCTCAGAGTCCCAGGAGAGAAGTCCAAATAAACACAAGAGAGATATATTTGATTTAAGGGGCTGGGTCATAGAGCCCTGGTGGCACTGTGGGTTACGATGCTGGGTGGCTAACTGCAAAGTCAGTGGTTCAAACCCATCAACCACTTTTTGGGAGAACAATGAGCTCTCTGTTCCCATAATGATTTATAGTCTCAGAAATAGGGTATTTGTGAATCGGAATCAACTCGATGGCAATGATGCTTTTGGGTTTGGGTTTGGGCCAGAGCTTCAATGACCAACTTGGAGTGCTACCAGATCCTAAATACTCAGAGTCTTCTCTGTTCTGGAACTTTTTCCATAGGAATTGACTAGATCAATTCCAAAATTCATAGACAAGATTCCAGGCTGTACCTCTTGCCTGAACCTGGCCCTAGTGATTTCCCACAATCCCAGAAGAATATTTCAACCTTCAAGGAGCTCTGGTAGCGTAGTGGGTACGAATCGGGCTGCTAACCTCAAGGTCGGCAGTTCGAAACTACCAGCTGTTCCGTGGGAAAAAGATGAGGCTTTCTGCTCCCGTAAAGATTTGCAGCCTTGGAAACTCTGTACAGGGTCGCTATGGTTCGGAACCGACTCCACAGTACTCAGTAGCAATAGCATAGCAGTCCTCTAGTGGACTTGCACAGACATTTGAATGTATATTGTCTTGTGGATGATCTCCAGGGATAAAGGAGCTGTGCCTATTTCCCGTTTTCTAGATTGTATAGATTTCAATTTCAGAGTTTATAGAATATTGTTTTCAAAGTCAGACTGAGCCCTTTTATCTTTTATATGAGTATACATATGACTATTGATTGACCAGTCTCACCATCAGGATTATGTAGACAACGTTTAGCTTTTTCAAAGGAGTAATTGGGATTTTCTACCTCTCGCTCCACATTCTAAAAGAAGCCCTAGTGACACTAGTGGTAAAACAAGTGGCGCTAAGTGGAAGGTCCGACAGTCAAACCCAGAAAGATGTGGCAGTCTGTTTCCAGCAACTGTATGGAACATGTCCTAGTTATATAGTGCTGCTGGAACAGAAATACCCCACGTGAAGGCCTTTAACAAACAGAAATGTATTCTCTTAGAGTTTAGGAGGTAGAAGTCCAAATTCACAGTGCCAATTCTAGGAGAAGTCTTTCTCCTTTTTTTGTTTTTTTTTTTTTAACTTTTGATTATGGAGACAAAGCCCTATCTCCTTCCTCCAGCATCTGAAGGTGTAGTAGTCCTTGGCATTCTCCATGTGTCTAGGCAGCTATCTTCCTCTGGATCTAGGAACTTTGCAGTGCAAGGACCCCATGCCCAAAGGATGCATTCTACTCCCAGCTCTTCTTTCTTGGTGACACTAGGTTCCTCTTCCTCTGCTCTCTTCTCTCTCCCTTTATCTCCTGTAAGATAAAATATGTTATAGGTCACAACCCTTTCAATTGATAAACTGCATGTAACAGCTCTCCTCATGGAGGTGATTATACTATATTAAATTTCATCATGGAGGGTTATTACATCTTAACTCCTAAACTGCTGAAAATCCTGGCCCACTTAACTGGACACAAAGCCTTAGCTATCACAGGGCAGTTCTGTTTTGTCCTATAGGATCACTGTGAGTTGGAATCCATACAATGGTTGGTTTTATTTATTTAATACATAAAATGGTTCTAAAAGCCAAAACTACTTAAAAAAAAAAAAAGGCTATGCTTCAAGAGGAGTCCTGGTGTGGCACTGTGGGTTAATGAGCCAGACTGCAAAGCCGTTTTAACTGCAAGGTCAGTGGTTCAAGCTCACCAGTTGCCCCTCAGAAACCCCATACAAGGTCATTATGGGTCGGAATCAACTCAACGGCACTTAACAACAACAACAACATACTCAAAGAAGTATCATTTTACCTTGTTTCCACCCCACATCTTTTCCACCCTGCTCCCACTTGCCTCCTACAGTAACTAGGAACCCCATATGTCAATAGGGGTTTTCTTTAAGAGAGGAAGCAACTTGATCTCTCACTTGATCTAGAGAATTGACAAAGTGTTATCACCATTTGCACAACATAGAGAGTATTTATTCATCAAACTTTTAATGATCTCCTGCTGGTGTTGCTCTTTGGTTTATTTAGGAAAACTATTTTCTTTTTGTTGGCGGACATACACTGTTTTTATTTTTCCGGATGGAAATCCCAAGACTTGCCCCAAACCGTAGTCAGCATTGGTAGCTGGCTTCTGAATTAAATGATGAAATTTATTCTCAAGACTTTACTTGTCTCTAGAGTGACACCAGTCCTTGTAATGGAAACCTACTATTTCTTTGATAAACTCTGCATTGATCCTTGACAATAAACCTAATCTGGTGCCTATAATTAACACTGAAGAAATGATTTTCCTGAGGTACTGTTTGTAGAAAGGAGACAGTGTGCCCCTATGTGGCTTGGCTTTACTGTGACTCCGGTGTAGTCATTTTTTTACTCTATGATTTTAGAAAGCAACAAGGACTCATTGAAATTGTCTGTGGAACCTGGAGTTAACTATTAAACAAAAGGAGCCTGATGGTGTTGGTCTTGGCTGAGTCCAACATGACTCATGTGCTGTTACAAGTACCTGATTGAGCAGGGATAGAATGAATGCACTTGCTTGGTGTTGGCCAGTGGAACCGTTCCATGTGCAGGTTGGGGAGAGAGATGGGGCAGGGGTTTCTTGCACACCATGGTACAAAGTGCCTTCTAGGCCAGTGCCAACTGCATCCCTTCAGCTGGACTTGGCAGTCTCCTCCTGGCTGTGAATCACATATTTGATTGCAGTCCTTCTCTTGTAGACAGGCCTGCCTGGACCAGCTGCTGGGTCTGACTCATCACTGCACAGTCCCCTTTGTTTCAGTTCTGTAAAGGCACCAGCCATTTGGAGAAAGCAATGGAATAGAGGAAACCAAGGGCTCCAATAAATGTGCATTGCAGCCATGTTGTTCTTTTGGTGGAATAGCCATTTTAAACAACACCTAACTCACAAGTGCTCCAATAAAGAGGCTTTTCACTGGAACACAAGCCCCTGGCAGCTGATTTCTAAAGGTACTTTGCTGAAGTGTTGCGATTATCACCTTCCAGGGGACAGATCCTGTGAAGTCTGGAATGTCTCCTTTGTGGTAACTCTAAATTTACCATGAAGGGAAAGAAAGGATGCAGGACATAGATGCTTCATATTCCTGGAGTGATGTTGTTAGCATGCCACGAGCTCAGAGAATGGCTGGTTAATAGCTTTACTCTGAAATCTGTGTGTCTCTAAATGGACACCACACAGTTCAGAGAGCATAAACTGGTCATTGCATTCAAGTCCTTTATGTAGTTTTCACTAGAGCACCAAGAAGGGAATTTCTTAATGCAGGCAGTCTATTATTCACAAATGGTTCCTAAATTTAGAGACCACCTCAAGAATTGATTTGATGCCTTCAACAGTAGTGACCAAAAATTTGAGGGATGACACCAAGGATACCATACAGGAAGAAAGCAAAAGGTGGTTAAAAAGACAGGAAAGAAAGCAAAGACCAAAGCAGATGTCAGAGGAGAGACTCTGAGACTTGCTTTAGAACACAGAGCTGCTAAAGTGATAGGAAGAAATGGTGACATAAAAGAGCTGAACAAAAGATTTCAAAAGGCAGCTTGAGAGGACAAAGTATCATAATGAATGTAAAAAGGCATGAAATTGGAAAACAAGGCAATAGTACACTTGACATTTCTCAAGTTGAAACATTAAATTCAAGCCTTGGGTTGCAATATTGAAGTATTCTATAGACAAAATGAACCTAAAGGTCAGCAATTCTAACACACCAGCTCCTCCACAGGAGAAAGAGACAGCTTGGTTTATAAAGACTGACAGCCTCTGGAATCCTTTTGAGCAGTTCTATTCTGTCCAGTAGGATCACTGTGAGTCAGAATCAACTCGCTGACAGTGGGATTTATAGGTGCAGTAATTAACTACTCAAGAAGCATCAAAATAAGATGGAAAGCACATAGAGTCACTATATCAAAAATAATTTGTCGAAGTTCAATCATTTCAAGAAGTAGCATATTATCAAGAACAGGTGATATTAAAAGAAGAAGTCCAAGCCACAC
>NW_006408529.1:32594970-32605987 GCF_000296735.1 Chrysochloris asiatica | reverse complement strand
AGATTCAGAAGACATGGGAAAACGGATATCATTGTTGATGTCAGAAGGATCTTGACTGAAAGCAAAGAAGACCAGAAAGATGGTTACTTGTGTTTTAATGACTATTGTCAATGATTCAACTATGTAGCTAATAACAAATACAAAGTATGCATAACTTTGGGAAGGATGGGAATTTCAGAACACTTAATTGTACTCATGTGGAACCTGTACATAAACCAAGAGACAGTCATTCGAACACAACAAAGGGACACTGCATGGTTAAGGAAAGATGTGTGTCAAGATTGTATACTTTCACAAAATATTTAATCAATCTGTTGTTGTTAGGTGCTGTTGAGTAGGTTACAATTCATAGTGACTTTATGCACAACAGAATGAAACACTGTCCAGGCCTATCTACACCATCCTCACAATCATTGTTAAGCTTGAGCCCATGGCTGCTGCTGCCATTATGCCTACCTGTCTTGTTGGACTCTTCCTCTTGTTCACAGACCCTCCACTTTACCTAGAATGAAGCAATTCTCCAGGGACTTGTCCCTCCAGAATATATGTCCGAAGTATGAGAGATGAAGTCGTGCTATATTGGTTTCTAAGGAGCATTTTGGCTGTACTTCTTTCAATATAGATGTATTTGTTCTTCTAAAGGTCCAAGATACTTTTAATATTCTTCTCCAACACCATAACTCAAGTGCATCAATTCTTCTACTGTCTTCATTATTCACTGTGCAACTTTCACATGCATATGAAGCTACTGAAAATACTATGATTTAATCCAGGTACACCTTAGTCCTCAAACTGACATATTTGTACTTTGAAGAGGTCTTGTGCAGCTGATTTTCAAATGCAATACATCCTTTTATTTCTTGACTGCTGCTTCCAGGAGTGTAGATAGTGGATCCAAGCAAAATAAAGTAGCCGAAAACTTCAATCTTTTCTCCATTTATCATGATGCTCCAGTGGTGAGGATTTTTGTTTTATTTGGAGGTGCAACCCAAAGGCTGTGGTCTTTGACCTTTGTCAGTGAGTATTTCAAGACCTCTTCACTTTGAGCAAGCACAGTTGTATCATTTGTATATTTCAGGTTGTTAATGAGTCTTCCTCCAATCTTGATGCCATGTTTTTCTTCATATAACCAGTTTCTTGAATTATTTGCTCAGCATACAGATTGAATAAATTTGGTGAAAGAATACAACCTTGGCGCACACCTTTCCTAATTTTAAAACATTCAGTGTCCCCTTGTTCTGTTCAAACAACTGTTTTTTGGTCTATGTACAGCTTCCTCACAATTAAGGAGCACAATTGTGTGGAGCACAATTAAGTGTTCCACAATACTTATTCTATGCAATGGTGTCCATAGCTTCTCATGAAACACACAGTCAAAAGTCTTTCATAGTCAATAAAGCACAAGTAAACATTTTTCTGTTATTCCTCACTTTCAGCCAAGAATCATCTGACATCAGAAATGATATCCCTCTTTCTATGTCCAACTTGAAACTCTGGCAGTTCCTTGTCAATGTACTGTTGCAGCCCTTTTTGAATTACCTTTACCAAAATTTTACTTGCATGTGATATTAATGATATTGTCCAATGATTTCTGCATTTCTTTGGAAGGGGCACAAACATGGATCTTTTCCAATCAGTTGATCAGGTAGTTGTCTTTTAAATTTCTTGATCTCGATGAATGAGTCCAGTGCTACACCAGTTTGTTGAAAGGTTTCAATTTGTCTTCCACCAATTCCCAAAGCTTTGTTCTTTACCAAAACCTTCTGTGCACTTTGGACTTCTTCCTTCAGCACCATTGGCTCTTTATGAAATGGTTGAGCATCATCCATTTGTTTTTGGTACAGTGACTCTGTGTGTTCCTTCCATCTTCTTTTGATGTTTTCTGCATCATTCAATATTTGGCCCGTAGAATTCTTCAGTACTGCAAGTCGAGGCTTGAATTTTCTCTTTAGTTCTTTCAGTTTGAGAAATATTGAGTGTGTTCTTCCCTTTTGATTTTCTAATCCCTGGTCTTTGCACATTTCATTCTGATACTTGAGTTTGCCTTTGCAAGCTTCCCTTTGAAATTTTCTTTTTATTTCTTTTACCTCCTCATTTCTTCCATTTTCTTTAGCATAGTTATGATGGAAAACAAGTTTCAGAGTCTCTTCTTGACATCCATTTTGTTTTTTGCCTTCTTTCTAGTTTTCTTAATGACATTTTGCTTTTGCCTTTTTCAATGTTCTTGATGTTATTCCACAATTCTTCTGGTCTTTGATCATTAGTGTCTAATACATCAAATCTGTTCTTTAGACTATCTCTAAATTCAGGTGGGATGTGTTCAAGGCCAAATTTTGGCTCTCGTGTACTTGTTCTTCAGCTTCAGACTGAACTTGAAGAGCAATTCATGGTCTTTCCACAGTCTACCCCTGGTCTTGTTTTGGCTGATGATATGGAGCATTTCCATCATTTCTTTCTACAAATTTCATCAGTTTGATTTCTGTGTATGCCATATGGTGAAGTCCATGTGTATAGTCGTCTTTTATGTTGTTTAGAAAAGATATTTGCAGCAAACAAATCATTGATCTTGAAGAATTCTGTCATAGGCTCTCCAGTATTGTTTTTATCAGTAAGCCCAACTACTGAGCCTCTTTGCTTCCAACCTTGGCATTCCAATTGCCAATAATGATCAATACATCTTGAGTGCATGTTTGATCAATTTCTGACAGAAGAAGTTGTTAGAATTCTTCAAATTTCATCATCACTGACTTTAGTTGGTGTGTAAATTTAGTGACAGTGGTATTAACTGGTTTTCCTGCTAGGCGTATGGATATTATTCCATCACAGACTTATATTTCAAGATAAATCTTGACTTGTTTTTTTTTTTTTTTGATGATGAATGTGATGTCATTCCTTTTCAATTTGTCATTTCCAGCGTAGTAAACCATGTGATTGTCAGATTCAAAATGACCAATACCACTCCCTTTCAGCTCACTGAAACCTAGGACTTTGATGATTTCATTTTTTATAAATTCAAATTTTCCTAGATTCATATTTTGTACATTCCATGTTCAGACTATTAATGGATGTGGCACTGTGGGTTAATGCGCTGCACTATAAAGTCATTTGAATCACAAAGTTGACAGTTCAAGCTCACCGGATGCTCCTTGGAAACCCTACACAGGGTTACCGTGGGTTGGAGGCAACTTGATGGCACTTAGCAATAACAACAGCTAATGAGAAAACAATCCAAGAAGGTGGATTATATGAAGAATATAGGATAGGAGATAAACTCACTAACAACCTTTGATATTCATATGACACAACCTTGATTGTTGGAAGAAAGTGAAGCAGGACTTGAAGCACTTACTGATGAAGATTAAAAAGAAAAACTCAACATAAAGTAAACAAAAATCCTCACCACTCAACTAACAAGCAACATCATGATAAACAGAGAAAATATTCGATTTTTCATGGATTTCATTTTACTTGAATCTATTTCAACATCTATAGGAGCAGTTTAAGAAGTTAAATGACATATTGAATTGGACAAATCTGTTACAAAAGATTTCTTTGAAGTGTTAAGCTGTAAAGAGGTCACTTTGAGGACTTAAGTGCATCTTAGATCCAATACACAATATTTTCAATCTACTCATATGCATGTGAAAAGTGTGCACTGAGTAAGGAAGACCAAAGAAAACTGATGCCTTTGAATTAAAATGTTGGCAAAGAATATTGATTATACCATCGACTCAGTGGGGTGTTGATGGACATGAAGGGCATGTAGACTAAACTGAATATCGCTGTCAGAAGACGTGACACCAAGATGACTGTCTACAAAAGTTTTGTTCAGTCTTTCAGCAAAAGTGCATTATTTTTATAAAGATACCCCTGAAAATATGATGACACTTTTTGTAAGCCCAGTTCTCAAGGATCAATGCATGTACAGGGTTAAACTTTTCTTGATTTACTTTTTGAACCTTCTAATGTGCTCTGTTTTTAATGGACGAAAGAGTTAAAGTGGAGAACTGGTGGTGGTTGTTAAGTGCCGTGGAGCAGGTTCTGACTCATAGAGACCCTGTATAGGGTTTCCGGGGAGTGGCTGGTGAGTTTGACCTGCTGACCTTGTGGTTCAGTGCTGATCCTACAGCACCACACCAGGACTCTGTCACGTAATTAGGAAGGAGGAACAACAGCCCACAGTTGGAAATGAGTACAAGGGAATGGGAATTACTCATTGTAAAAGGCAAAGTCTGATAAAAAAGACATGGGGATAAGAGTCTTAGGATTCAATAGTGAGTAATTGTTATCATGACTAATTGCAACTGTCACAATTGTAAAGGTAGAAGTTTTATAACAAAAACAGGGGACAAGGTAAGCCTACAGTTCAGAAACAAAGGACACTAGGGCCATCAAAGGAGAAGAGCACAAACAGAATGCAGGACTTTATCCAGAGAAGCAGTAACACCAGAGGTGGAGGCAGAGATGGGGACATCAAGAGAGGGAGCAGCTGAGGACTCTAGACTCATGGAAAGAGAAGGACTAGGAGCTGGTGGCCAGGAGGCAGACTTGCAGAATGTGCCCTTTGGTGGTGTAAATTATTATATATGCATGAGTGTTTTCTTAAAAAAAAACTAAAATGAATAGAGAGAAACGACTGTTAACTGATGGTACATGGTGAGAATTATAATCATTGTAATGAAACAAAGCATATGATTTGTTGAATGTAAAACTGATGATCTGCCCTGTAAGAAAAAGCAAAAGTCATGTATACTGACATTGCTGTGTTACAACAGAGTAAATTGTTGTTGTTATTAAGTGCTGTCTAGTTGGTTCTGACCCATGGTGACCCTGTATAGGGCTTCTGAGGAGCAGCTGAATGGCTTTGTAGTCCGGAGCATTAACCCCACAGAGTCAAAAGGAGTCAGTATAATGCTGTTGGGTCAGCACTGGACTGCTAACCTCAAGGTTGGCAGTTCAAACCAACCAGCCTCTTCTCAGAAACCCTATACAGGATTGCTATGAGTGGGAACCGATTTAATGGCACACAGCAACAATAGAGGAAGAAATCATAATTTCAGTAGATAAAGTTTCCAAGCTGGAAAGTTTGTGGCAGCCTGGTATCTCAGTGATTTTTTTTGAACGTTTCTAAGGAGGCTCTGGTAGCGTAGTGGTTACGAATTGTGCTGCTAACCTCAGGGTCAGCAGTTTGAAACTACTAGCTGTTCCACGGGAGCAAGATGGAGCTTTCTGCTCCCGTAAAGATTTACAGCCTCGGAAACCCTGTGCAGGGTCGCTATGAGTCGGAACCAACTCCATGGCATACAACAACAACAACAGTGTGCTCTGGTCAGAGCTTGTCCTTAATACCCAATTACATTGATACCTGGACTCTCACGGTTTAGATTGCATACAGTACACAGATGCACTGTTGTTTTCATTTTTCATCATCGGTGTTATTAAGTTGGTGATCTTGTCAAATTTTCTGGTGTTGTAGCTACAACATTATGGTAATTTGTTGTTGTTGTTGTTGTTATGTGCCATGGAGTCAAAAATCAGTTTTTTAGATAAATTAACAATTAAAGGAAAAGAGGAGATATGTTTAAAAAGGCTCAGTAACTAATTACGTTGTTGCTAATAACGTCATACAGGAGCTCTGGTAGTGTAGTGGTTATGGGTCGGGCTGCTAACCAGAAGGTCAGCAGTTTGAAACTACCAGCTGTTCCATGGGAGAAAGATGAAGCTTTCTGCTCCCGTAAAGATTTACAGCCTCGGAAACCCTTATATAGGGTTGCTATGGGTAGGAACTGACTCCACGCACACTACCACCACCGCCACCACCAATAATATCATAATTTAACGTAGAGAGATTTTATAAAGCAAATTTATTTTTGGTATTCATACAATCTAAGAAATATTATATTTGGGCACTTTGTTGTTATTTAGTACCTTGGAGTCGGTTCCAACTCATAGTGACCCTGCACAGGGTTTCCAAGTCTGTAAATCTTTAAGGGAGCAGAAAGCCTCATCTTTCTCCCATGGAACAGCTTGTAGTTTCAAACTGCTGACCTTTCTCCCACTGAATGGCTGGTAGTTTTGAACTGCCGACCTTGAGGTTAGTAGCCCGATTTATAACCACTACGCTACCAGAGTTATATTTATCACAGATTATTCAATGATTAAAATTGATAATAAACGTCATTAAGGACTCTGTATGATCTGATATGGGTGAAATTCCATGGAGGGGATAGGGCATGACACAATGACTTACCACACAGAGTGACAGCAACCCTAGTGATGCCACTGCATGTGCTGTCAGAAGAAGGAGCCAATCTATGTTGGAAGAAGAATAACCAGAATGCTCCTTAGAAGTGAAGATGACTAGACTTCATTGCACATAATTTCGGCATGTTATCAGAAGGGGCCAGTCCCTGGAGCAAGACATCATGCTTGGTAAAGGAGCGGTCAGTGTGAAAGAGAGAGACCTGCAATGAGATGGATTGATATTATGACTGTAATGTAATCAAACATAACAATGGTTGTGAGGAAGGTGCAGGACTGGGCAGTGCTTTGTTCTGTTGTTCATAGGGTCACTAGGAGTTAGAACTGACTTGATGGTACCTAGTAACAACATTACTCATAAGCAACTTGGGTTGCATGAACACTAAGTTTTTAGTTTGGTGGCTGATGAAAATATTGGGAGGCTATGAATGACATAATAATAATCTCTTTGTTCAGCTGACTTCTCTTTCAAAAGACTTTTCAAGTCCTGCTGTTTGATATATTATTTTACTTTCTTGCAACATTTCTCTGATATGTTGGGTAATTCACATTTTAAGAGGAAATTAGCTTCTAAAATTTGAATTGATAGGTGAAGCATAAATCCAAGACTAGTCGTTTGCAGATGACACAAATGATCAACATGCTTTGCTACTAATCAAACGCTTTCATGTTTGAGTTTATCTAGAGATGCCTCATAAGAAAGAATTACTTCCAAAACATCGCCTAATTCCAAATCTCTGTGGAACACAGTTCTACCCTGACACACGTGGGTTCTGTATGAGTCAGAATCAACTCAGTGACAACTGATTTTTAGTGTTCAGGTACATGCCTCCCATTTTCTCCTGAGCATCACTATATTGTATATAACCAGATGTTTACAGATGTCCCAGCTGTCCTCTTACTTTCAACTCTAGTCCTACTCTGCTTATAAAAGCTAGTATCCCTTCCTCTTCTGCACTCATTTACTACTGGGTTTTACTACTTGGCCAGGGAGGCAGGTTCTTTCCTTATTGTAAGTATACTCTTTTCCCGGATATAGACCATAAGCCTTTGAAAGGCAGTGACTATGTCCAACACTACTTTGGCTCCCCATTTCCTACCCTCTTGTTTTGTGCATAGTAAGTGTTCAATCAATATATTGATAGCATTATTATCAGGCATGTGGTTGATGATTCTAATTGCTGCCTAAGAAAAATGATGTCCCATCAGCTATATAAAGCTTTGCAGTTGACAATGCACTTTCACAGCAATCCATGTAAAAAGCACAAAAATGAGGCTCAAAGAGACTATGTGACCCACCAGTGAGTCCCTATGACTGGCAAGCAGTAGAACACAGACTGCAATATTCTCTCCACCATGGCACAACCATCATCATTGTCTCTGGAGAATGGGATTCACAAAACCTCAGCTTTTACATCCATGCTCCTACTCATTTTTCCTATAATCAGTGGATACAGTAGTAAGTGCATAAACCACTTAACTGTATTGCTGTCAAGTCAGCTCTGACTCATGATGACACCGTCTATGTCAGAATTAAAATGTGCTCCATGGGGTTTTCAGCTGCTGAGTTTCCTTCCAAGATGCCTCTGCATGGACATGTACCTCCAGCCTTTCAGGTAGCAACTGAGTATATTAACTATTTGCACTACCTAAGGACTCCCACTTACAACACTGTGCTGCACTTGTAACATCAAAAAACTAAATTCAAAGGCACATTTTATATTTTCTTAGGTAAGTCATGCAAACACCATCTGTTTCTTTGAAATGTGTAGTAGTTAGGTGGGTCGTAGTCCATGTGCAAGGGGCCCTGGTGACACAGTGGTTGGGTAGTCAGTTACTAAGTGGAAGGTTCAAACCCAGCGTGGGAGAAAGATAGGCAGTCTGCTTTCACTAATTTGTTGTTGTTGTTAAGTGACATCGAGTCAGTCCCGGCCCATAGCGACCCTGTGTAGGGTTTCTGAGGAGCTGCTGGTGAAAACACAGTGCCACACCAGGAATTCAAAATTTTACAGCCTTGGAAATCCTATGGGGCAGTTCTAGTCTGTCCTACAGAGTTGTTATAAGTGAGCATCAACTTGACAGCAAATGATTCTTTTTTTGTTTTTTAACAGATGCACACACATGGTATTTAAACAAATTCCCATTGAAGTACTCTCACTGTGCTCCCAGAGTGATGATGCCTTCTCCAATACCATGGAGGTAGGAGATTCTCCCTTGGATCATCTGCTCAAACCAGGCCAGGGTTCTGCCAAAGCACCCATTGCTGTGAGGACTCATGGGACATGTCAGATGGAAATGTAGGGATGTCCATTGTGCCCACTCAAGTCAATCCCTACCAGGTCCTACATTCAACTCTACTTCCACAGCCTCCCCTCCCACCCAGACAGTGTACCTGCATTCAAACTGCAGGGAGGCTATAGTCACCTTCCTCATCTGCTGTACTCCTCAGGACCACCAGGCTCGTGCCCAACCCCTAGCTGGGATGGGCAGACCACTAGAAAATACTAGATTCCATTTACTGAGGCTTCCTGGGGAGAAAGAGAGCAAGAGCCTTCAAATTTTTGAGGTTACTTTCTGTATTGTGAGATTTCTTCACAAGACTGAGTCAGAGTGTTAGTAAGATTCCAGCTTAATGAGTCGGTTCCAATACTTCCACCAACTGAGCCCTCTGAAATAGGGATCAGGGTAGTGAGACAGAGTGCTGAAAAGTGTGTTGAGTACACTGTATTTTCAACAGGACTACAGGCAGCAGGAAATCCCTGGGTGGTGTAACCTTTCAGAGACTAACAGAAAAGTTGGAGGTTCAAATTCACCAAGAGGCACCTCAGAAGAAAGGTCTGATGATCTACTTCTGAAAACTCAGCCACTGAACACCTTATGGAACACAATTTTACTCTGACACTCAAAGCTGCACAGTTGCAAACATACCTGCAATAGAAACCCTCACCTGAATTTTTATATGTTGTGGCCAAGTGCCATCTGATGTCAGTTCCAAATAGAAACTGTGAATTGGGTTTCCAAGGAGTAGCTGGTGGGTTTGAACTGCTGACTTACATTTAGTGGTCCAGTGCTTAGCCTATAGGAGGTACATTTTTTATTCAGTGCTTAAGTAAAATTTAGAATGAAATTTTGCCACCCGATCTCATAAGTGTACACTGTTTACAAAGCATTTAGATATTTACCAGTGGTCTTAAAGGAATACCATCATAGGTACCTGAGTAAAAGTTCCACTTATGTAGGCTTGTCTCTTCTGTTTCTTGGGAATGACTCAAGAGTGCCTTCTTTTCAAAGTGTTTCCAATTTTATGTTTGAACAGCAATAATTTCTCAAATAACATTTGTCCTATGGGATAAAGAATCCACCCGTGTGTACTGACTGTTGTAATTGGTGGTGGAGTCCTGTCTTCTGCAGCATTTCTCCCATTGCTGGTGAGAAAGGTCTATAAAAGTGAGCTCTACCCCAAGTAGATGATTCCATCAGACCTAATAATGACATGCCAGGGCTCTGCCAGAAAGAATATGGTTCCAGAAGCAACTTTCCTTTAAAAGTGCCAGGATAATAACTTCTGCCGAAACTCATGAGGATTACATTGCAGGAAGTAAGAATCTGATAACACAGCATCTTGGCGGACAACCTCCTTCTCCTAAACACAGCCTCCAAACAAATAGCTCTCTGGGAGAGGGATGTCTAGATCAGAAAGCTGCTTGTTACACAGTAGGGCTCTCCTGTGGGGATGTGTTTGCTTTGTCTGATAATGACAATATCCAGCTTCTAGAGCTGGGAGCTGATTGGGATGGAGTCTTTCTACCTGCAACAGAGCTGGTTGGTGGTTAACATACCTTTGATCCAGCTCCCATTCTCCAGAAAAGTCAGAGGAAGTCTTGAGGTGCTTCCATGTTATGTTTTAACAGCAAGAATTCAGCTTTCCAAAGTTATTTCTCAAAGTCCCTATGAGATAAAGAATCTAGAACTTGTGAATCCAGCTTGGTGTCCCTGACAGCTACACCCTAAGCAGAAGACGTCATCAGACTTAATAAAGACATGTCAGGGCACTGCCAGGAAAGAGCTGAAGGTCTTCCAAAGTGTGCAGACCCACTGGGTGTGGCATATTGTTGTTGTGTTGTTAAGTGACGTTGAATGGGTTCTAACTTCTGAGGAGTGACTGGTGGATTTGAACTGCTGACCTTGTGACTAGCAGTCCAGTGCTTATCCTACAGTGCCACACCAGAACACTTGGCATGGCATAATGGTCATAAAACCTCTTCTTAGACTTCTGTCTAAGTTGGTAATATCTTGCTCTGAAGCTAAAATTGAATTTTAAATATAACATGGAAGAAGTAGAAATATGCAAATCTTCCTGTTTAGCTCGTTCTCTCATTTGTGGACCTCCTCAGGAATTGTGTCTGCAGTAAAGAGTGAATGAAACATGTGATATGCCAGGGTCCTGCTTTCTTTCAATTACCGAGCTGTATTGTGATTACTGTTTGATATCCTAAGCCCCAAGCAATATCCTCAGCCATTGCCTTTTTAGTTGATAGAAATTTATAATGTGTTCCAATGCCTAAAAGCAATGATAATCTCAGAAAATTTCCTTAATTCAATTTTATACCCAGGTAAGACCCTCATTGTTTTAGGGTTCTCTAGAGAACAGCTGCTCTTCTGAACCCTTATACATGGTCGCTATGGGTCAGAACTGACTCGATGGCTATGGGTTGGAACAACAACCACAAGAGAACAGAACCAGTGATTTAAATCT
>NW_006408529.1:32565156-32590255 GCF_000296735.1 Chrysochloris asiatica | reverse complement strand
AACCCTGGCACACATCTTTCTTAATTTTACACTACCTGGTGTTCCCTTGTTCTGTTCCTGTCTTTGTACAGGTTCTTCATGAGCACAATTAAGTGTTCCAGGATACTCATTTACTGCAATGTTGCCCATAGTTTGTCATAATCCACACAATTGAAAGCCTCTACAGAGTCAATAAAGCATAGGTAAACATCTTTCTGGTAGTCTCTGCTTTCAGCCAAAATCCATTTGACATCAGAAATGATATCACTCTTTCTATGTCTTCATCTGAATCCAGCTTGAACCTCTGGAAGTTCTCTGTAAATATACGGTTGCAGCCATTTTTGTATTATCTTTAATTGCATGTGACATTAATGATATTGTCCAATGATTTTTGTATTCTGTTGGGTCCACTCTCTCTAAAGTGAGCACAAATATGCATCTCTTCAGTCAGCTGACCCAGTAGTTGCCTTCTAATTCTTTTGGAATAGATGAGTGAATGCCTCCTGTGCTTCAACAGTTTGTTGAAAGATTTAATTAGTATTCCATCAATTCCCAATGCCTTGTCCTTTGTCAATGCCTTCAGTGCACCTTGGACTTCTTTCTTCAGTATCATTGGCTCTTGATCATATGGTTGGTACCTCTTGAAATGGTTGAGTAGTGACCAAATGATCACTTTTTAATACAGTGTAGGCATATGGATATTATCCTATCACAGACAGCAATATTTCAAGACAGATCTTGCTTGGTATATACTTTTTGATAATGAATGTGAAGTCATTCCTCTTCAATTTGCTAATCCCCTCATAGTACATAATGTGACTGTCAGATTCAAATGGCCAATATCAGTCCATTTCAGTTCACTAATGCCTAGGTTATTGATTTTTATGCATTGCCTTTCATCTTTGACAATTTTCAATTTTCTTAGATTCATACTTCATACATTCCATGTTCTGATTATTAATGGATGTCTTTCCATTTTGAATTGTACTCCACCAGTAAATTAAGGTCCTGAATGCTTTACTCCTTTCGTGTCATCACGGTCAACTCTACTTTGAGGAAGCAGCCCTTCTCCAGTCATATCTGAGTGCCTTCCAACTTTAGGGGCTCATCTTTCAGCACTATATCTGAAAATATTCTGGTGCTCTTCTTCATGTTTAAATATTCAGTATTCTGAGGCTGACCATATTCCACTGCTATTCATAAAGTATACAGTGACTAAATACTTGGAAGTATTCTCTCTCTCCTTCTTTCTAGTCTGGCTTCTGGAACCTCAGCTAAATCCTGTCCACCATGGTTCACCCTACTGGTTTCAGAGGAGGGACTGGTGAATTTGAATCGCTGACCTTGCTGTTCAAACCGACTTTGTGGTCCAGTGCATTATCCCACAGCACCACACCAAAAAGGAGGGACAGAGAGAGTGATTTACTGACTTGTTTCAAATAATTAACACATACAATTGTAGGAAACTAGTAAGTCTAAGATTTATAGGGGTTAGGCAACAGACAAGAGATTCCTAAAGGCTGCACCCCAAAATCCGTAAATCAGTTGTTGGGAAGAGTTAAGAATGAAGGAGTTCAGGGAAAATGTCAATGAATGATCTGGAGGCAGAACACATCCTAGGAGAACTCACCGTTTTGCTATTAAGCCCTTCAACTGATTGGTTGAGACCCAACCATATTATGAAGAGTCTTTTCATTATCTAATGCTTCTATAACAGAATTACGACAGTTGGATGACTTTAACAAACAGAAATTTATTTTCTCATAATTTTGTTATTGTAAAGTGCCATCAAGTCAATTCTGACTCATAGCAATCTTTTATAGGGTTTCCAAGGAGCGGCTGGTGAGTTTGAACTGCTGATCTTTTGTTTCAAACCGACCTTGTGGTCTAGTGCTTATCCTACAATGCCACACTAGGACTCTCACAGTTTAAGAGACTGGAAAATTGAATTTAGAGTGCAAGCTCTAGAGGAAGACTTTCTTTCTGTCAGTTTTGGAGGAAAGTCTTTAGCTTCTGCTTCTTGGATCCTTGCATGTCTCCATGAGTCTTGGCATATCTCTTCCACAATCTCTCTTCTGATCATTTGTTTAATCTTTTTAATAGTTCAAAAGAGATTGTCTCAAGATACTCCCTATACTAATTTGCCACATTACCATAACAAAATAACCAGTTTCCAAATGGGATTATAATCCCATGCATACCCACTACTATCCAGTTTGTTATGACCTACAGGAACCCTGTGTAGTTTCCAAGGAGTGGCTGATGGGTTTGAACTGCTGAAGCTATGGTCCACAGTCAAGTATTTATTCTACAGTGCCACACCAGTATTCCAATATATGGTTTCTGAGGCTGTGAATCTTTACAGAAACAGATAGCCTCATCTTTGCCCCATGGAGTGGCTGGTGGGTTTGAACACTAACATTGTGCTTATCACCTGAGCACCTAACATACAGCATCACCAGGGCTACGTAGTCACATAGAGGTTAGGATTTATAAAACAGATTTTTGGGAGACATAGTTCAATTTAATGGACATGTGATGTGGCACTGTAGGAAAAGCACTCAACCACAAGGTCAGTTTGAGCTGCAAAGTTGTCACTTCAAATCACCAGCCACCCCTCGGAAACCCTATACAGGTTAAGCACTCAACAGTGCTTAACAACAACAACTCAATTTGATACAGAGGATAATATACTTTACTTAGGGCCAACTGATTTAATGCAACAACTTCATAACATAGGAGTCCTGGTGTGGCTCTGTAAGATAAACACCGGACAGCAAGTTCAGTTTGAACTACAAGATCAGTGGTTCAAACCCACCAGCCACTACTCAGAAACCCTATACAGGATTGTTATGAGTCAGAACTGACTTGAATGCACGTAATAGCAACAACAACCTTTAATAACATAAGCTAGATTGTTGTTGTTGTTATTAAGTGCTGTCAAGTCAGTTCTGACCCATAGCGACCATCTAGAGGATTTCCAAGGAGTGACTGGTGAGCCTGAACCACCAAACTTGTAGTTCAAACTGACTTTGCAGTCTAGCACCTTTACCCACAGCACTGTTTGATAAAACAATGGGTCACACTTGCTTAATCAAGTTGATATATAAAACTGGCTATCATAATCACACTCACTGTCAATTGTGAACTGGCTGCTTAGTGTCCTTAATAAAGGAAAGGATGGTTTCTTACTCAACCTACAAAACATATGTCTTTATGTTACTTGTATATATACCTAGAAGCTCTGGTAGCGTAGTGGTTACGAATCGGGCTGCGAACCGTAAGGTCAGCAGTGTGAAACTACCAGCTGTTCCACAGGAGAAAGATGAGACTTTCTGCTCCTGTAAAGATTTACAACCTTGGAAACCCTGTATGGGGTTGCTATGAGTCGGAACCGACTCCACGGCACATAACCACCACCACCACCATATACCTAGAAGTAAGATTACTGGATCCTGCCTTGATTTTAAAGTATTTTCATGTTATGAGTTAAACAAAACAAGCTCTACATTACCCCCATTTAAGAGATGAGGAAACTAAGATCCAACAGGTTGATTTCCCTGAGAAGAGTCAGTTTAGTCTAGTTTCATCTTTTGACTTTTAGCTCCTTAGGTCATTAGATGATATAACTGAGTGAGAGCAGGTTAACTGGATTTTTCAAGATCATTAAGGATATTTAGTTTAATGAAGAAAAAGAAAATGAGCTTGGATTTAAAATATCCCTTCTCCAAGACTGACACTAACTTGGAACCCAATGTAATCTCTCTAGCTTTTAGACATGACTCCAGTATTTTAAGCCCTCATTCTGACTTGAGTCCTATCTAAAATGTTCCTTCCTTCTACAAGACCTGGACTGTAGATGAAAGCCTAATACAATCTCTCAGTTACTGTCTAGGTCTTAAAAAGGGAAGAAATATTTTAGACTGGACATAAATCAGAAAGAGGACTTCAAGTACTTACTGATGAATATCAAGACTGAAGCCTTCTATATGGGTTACACCTCAATGTAAACAAAACAAAAATCTTCTCAACTAGACCAGTAAATAACATCATGATGAATGGAGAAAAGATAGAAGTTGTCTAAGGCTTCATTTGCTTGGATCCACTATCAACACTCATGGAAGCAGCAGTCAAGAAATCAAAAGATGTATTGCATTAGGCAAATCTGCTGCACAAGACCTCTTTAGCATGTTGAAAAACAAAGATGTCAGTTTGAGGACTAAGGTGCTGCTGACCCAAGCCATGGTGTTTTCAATAACCTCATATACATGTGAAAGCTGGACAGTGAATAAGGAAGACCATAGAAGAGTCAATTCAGTAGAGTTATGGTGCTGGAGAAGAATATTAAAAGTACCATGGTCTGCCAGAAGAACAAACAAATCTGTTTTGGGAGAAGTGTAGTCAGAATGCCCTTAGAAGCAAGAACAGAGATACTTTGTCTCTCATATTTCAGACATCAGGAAAGACCAGTCATTGGAGAAATACACCATGTTTGGTAAAGTGGAGGGTCAGTGAAAAAGAGCAAGACCCCCAAGGAGATGGACTGACACAGTGGCAGCAGCAATGGGCTCAAACATAACAAGTATTGTGAGAACGGCTCAGGACTGGACAGTGTTTTGTTCTGTTGCATATAGAGTCACTATGAGTCAGAACTGTTTCAACACTCCTAACAACAAGAAGTCAGAAAGTGAAATGTTTCATAATTTTCAAGTTTAATCATTGTTTTAATTGTGCAAGGCAGTCTGAAGAAGAAATAGTTTAAAAGCCATTCACACACACACACACCAAGTCAAACTGTTTCTCAGCTTTCCTTTTATTATTATGTTAGTTGAAATCCTGATGTAACAATGTAGGATAAGCACTGGAAAGTTAACCACAAGGTTACAAGGGCAGTGGTTTAAACCCACTAGTTGCTTCTCAGAAACCCTTTACAGGGTCCCTATGAGTTAAAACCTACTGGATGTCACTTAACAAACTATAAAAAAGAATATGTTAAAAGAGAAAGAGGGGCCAGCTACCACAAAGATAGAAGAGCTGGGAATGGAGTAGATCCTTTGGACCTGGTGACCCTACATTGTGAAGCCCCTAGATCCAGGGGAAGATGGATGACAAGACGAATGGAGCTCTCCAAGGAATACTGGGCCTGCAGATGTTGAGAGAAGACAAGAACCTTTCCCCAGAGCCACCAAACAGAAAACCTTTCCCAGAGCAGGGACTCTGAATTTGGACTTCATTTACTGATGAAGATCAAAGACCACAGCCTTCGGTATGGATTGCATTTCAATGTAAAGAAAACAAAAATCCTCACCACTGGACCAATAAACAACGTTCTTATCAACAGAGAGAAGATTCAGGTAGTCAAGGACTTCATTCTTTCAAGTATCAACACTCACGAAGCAGCAGTCAAGAGATCAGACGACGTATTGTATTAAACAAATCTGCTGCACAAGAACTTTTTAAAGTATTGAAGAGCAAAGACGTCAGCTTGAGGACTGAGGTGCGCCTGAACCAAGCCATGGTATTTTCAATAACCTCATATGCATGCGAAAGCTGGACAGTGAATAAGGAAGACTGTAGAAGAATTGACGCTTTTGAGTTATGGTATTGGAGGAGAATAGTGAAAATACCATGAGCTGCCAAAAGAACCAACAGATCTGTGTTGGAAGAAGTGCAGTCAGAGTGCTCCTTGGAGGCCAGGATGGCCAAACTTTGTCTCTCATACTTTGGACATATTGTCAGAAGGGACCAGTCACTGGAGAAGGGTATCATGCTTGGTAAGGTAGAGAGTCTGAGAAAAAGAGGAAGACCCCCAGTGAGATGGCTTGGCAAAGTGGCATCAATGGGCTCAAATGTGGCAACAATTGTGAGGTTGGCCAAGGTTGGGGCAGTGTTATGGGGTCACTCTGAGTTGGTACTGCCTCAATGGCACCTAACAACAACAACAAAGTGTGAAAGAATAAATTTCTAGTTGGTAAAACCATGCACTTGTGGCAATTCTCTTATAGCAGTATTAAATAACTAAGACTGAATTGGGTACCAGGAGTGGAGTGCTGTTCTAACAGATACCTAAAATGTGGAAGCAGTTTTGGATGTGGATAATAAGCAGAGACTGGAAGAGTATTAAGCTGCCCAATAGTAAAAGTTTAGATTGTCTACAAAAGACTGTTGGTGGAATTATGGATGTTGAGAGCAATTCTGATGATGAGGGCTCAGAAGGAAGTGAGACGTGTGTAACGCCAGAGTGACACGGATGGCGAAAAGCAGCAACAGAGTAACTGCAGCAGCAAAACCAGAAGACCAACTCACAGAATCAGAGCGCTGAGCACTTTTATGCAAGAGGCTTCTGGACAGAGTGGGGGTGCCTCTGGGAATTTGTCGGTGAAGTTAATCTCTGACCCACAGAGTGAGAGAGCTGAGTGCCTTCCAGCCAGGACTTAATGGTGGAGTGGAGTGCCTCTGGGCACTCATCAGTAGAGCTGAAGAGCTTTGTGATACTTGGTTGAGTAGAGGATAAACTAGGCTGGCCTCTTCTACAACTCAAGAAAAGAGGAAGCCAAAGCTGAATAGACAAGTAGCATGGGGAGCAGAGCTGCCTCAGTCTCAAAAGCATCCCTGCGGAGAAGAAAACTCTTCCACCCTAGTTGGGCCCAAAGCCACACATTATAGTAGGAAGGAATGAAGGTGATCATAGAGCCCATCACTCTCCGTTCTCCAAAGATGGTCTCAAAGGCACCGTAGGCCACCACACATAGGGCAACCAGAAACTCCAGCAGGTGATTAAAAGAACTTACTGATTCATGGTAGGACTATTCATGAAAGCCTGATAACCCTGCAGGTAAAACTTGCAGAACGTCAGAACACCCAAGGCAATAAAAGAAATCATGAAAACCAAACCAAGAAGGAATAAGGAGTGTTGCAGCATTCAGTAATACTGCAAAAAGGGAGAAATGAATAGACATAAACACTCTTTCACTTTAAATAACCTATGTAAATTCATAAATATATACATGTGTATTAATAAACTGGATTTAGCATCTACACACACACAAATATAATATGCTAGTTAAACTCCATATTCCCTCAATTTACTGCCAGAGATTACTATTTTATGTCTTGATGAGTTGCTTGCCTTTTGTTAAAAAACAGCTTACTACATTAAAAAAAAAAAAAAAGTTTTATTGTCAATTGAGTGAAGGTTGACAGAGCAGATCATCAATTTTACATTTAAAAAATCATATGCTTTGTTTCATTACAATGATTGCAACCCCTTCCATCAGTTAACAGCATTTGCCTCTGTTCACTGTTAACATTACCTTCCTCTCTGTATCTCCTGTTACCTTAATCTTTCTTCTGCTCACCTCCCTCTTGTCGTATATTGCTTGCCCTATCATCCATGTGAACATGTGTTTATGCTCTAGTCTTTGAGTAATTTTCCCTCCCCCTGCCCATAATAACCATCATAGATAATTTCTTTTATTAAGAAAGCCTTTTCTTAATGTTTTACAACATATTTATTGTCCTTTTCCTGCTTAAAACAGTTTTTCATTTTGAAATCTACTTAATTTCCTTACCATTTGAAAGTTTTGTATCTACATTCTACCCTCTTTTTGCATTGTAGTTGACTTCATCATACATTGAAATCTCTGATTCCCTATTTAAGTCTTATAGGTTTGTTTTACTTTCAGTAACTCTGTATGTGGATTAAATTCTGGGTGGTGTTGGTCATGAATGGTAATCTTAGATTGTTGTCTGCTGTTGTTTGTTCTCAGTCCAGAGAACACCCTTGAGCATTTTTTGTAAAGTTGGTCTGGTCATTAAAAACTCCTTTAATTTCTGTTTATCAGGAAATGTCCTAATTTCACCTTTGCATTTGAGGGATAGCTTTGCTGGATATATGAATCTTTGTGGCGTTTTTTGTTTTGTTTTGTTTTGGTTTTTGGTTTTTTTCTTTCAGGGTTTTATTTATGTTGTTTCATTGCCTCCTTGCCTGCATTGTGTCTGCTGAGAAATCAGTGCTTAGTCTTACTGTCTTTCTCTGTAGGTAAATTTTTATTTTTCCCAAGTTGCTGTCAGGATTCTTTATTTGTCTTTGGTTTTGGAAAATTTGATTGTGATCTGTCTTGTTGATTTTCTGTTGGTATCTATTTTGCTTGGGGTTCACACAGCTTCTTATATGCTTATCTTCTTGTCTTTCATGTTGATTTTTATTGTTAAGTGCTGTCTAGTCAGTTTCAACTCATTGCAACCCTGCATAGGGTTTCTGAGGAACCGCTAGTAAGCTTGAACTGCCGACCTTGAGGCTGAAGCCAACTTTGTAGTCCAGTGCATTAACCAACAGCACCACATCAGGACTCCTTCATGATGTTGTTGTTGTTGTTGTTAAGTGCCGTTGAGTCGGGTCCGACCCATAGCGACCCTGTACAGGGTTTCCGAGATGTTAGGGAACTTTTATTCCAATAACTCTTCAAGGATTTCATTTGACTTGAATCCTCAATCTATACTCATGAAAGAAGCAGTCAAGAAATCAAATGAAATATTGCATTGGACAAATCTACTGTTAGAAAGTAAACATGTTACCTTGAGGTCTAAGGTGTATTTAAGTCAATCAGCGGTATTTTCAATGTGGTGCTATTGGTTAAAGCACTGAACCAGAAGGCTGATGGTGCAAACTCACCAGCCGCTCCTTGGAAACCCTATACAGGGTCACTATGAGTCAGAACTGACTTGATTGCACCTCAACCACCACCACAGCAACAGTATGCATGTGGAGTCCTGGAGTGGTGCTATAGCATAAACGTTGGGCTACTAACTGCAAGGTCAGTGATTCAAATCCACCAGCTACTTTAGGAAATCCTACACAGGAATGTTATGAGTCAGAACTAACACAACAGCACTTAACAGCAACAATATACATGTGAAAGCTGGACCAAATCATTGGTACTGTTGAATGATGGTGTTGATGAGGACTATGGAATATATTATGGGTTGCCAGAAGAAGGAATAAATCTGCCTAGGAGGAAATATAGCCAGAATTGAGATTATTGTTGTTGTTGCCAAGTTCCATCGAATCAGTTTGGACTCATAATGATCATATGTAGGGTTTCCAAGGAGCAGCTGGTAGGTTTGAAGCATTTTCCTTGACATTAGCAGTCCAATGCTTATCCTACAGGACTACACCAGAACAGAGACAAATACTGTTATATACACAATTCTGCAATAATGATGGTCTCCCAGTGGATGCATGGATAGACATGTAGGTTAAAGGAGTGTAGGAAGAAAAGTGGCAGTATATCCATGAATATGCATAGGTTTAACAGAGAATATGTCTACATGTATATTTACCTATGCTGAAAATATATCCATGCATGTGGTGGAGCACACAGGGTGTAAGGTTATGAAAGCTTCTTAGACAAGACCAGACATCTTCAGGGACTGAGAAGTGACAGTGGTCTTAAAGTTTGTGAGTGGCCGTGTAAGGTGCAACTATTGGTCTCTTCCTATCCAGAGGAAAGAAGAATGAAGAAAATTGAACATTCACGCAAACAAACAGTTATTCAAATGAATTAATGGACCATGGAAACAATAGCCTCAAAGCGCTGAGACCAGAAGAACTCGATGGTGCCTGGCTATCACTACCAATTGCTCTGAAAGAGATCACATTAGAAGGTCCTGGATAGAGTAGGGGGAAAATGTGGAATAAAACTCAAAATCATAAAAAAAGGTGAAGCTTGCTGATTGTATAAAGATTGGTGGAGCCCTAAGTCACTCTTCATGTCTAGAAATGAACTCATCTCCAGGGTTCAATTTTCAGCCAAACAATAGGCAGGTCTATAAGAGGAAAAATGGCACTACAGAGGTATGCACACCTTGAATAATCAACCATTTGTGATCAAAAGGGCAGAATTTATCTGATGACAAAGCTTTAAAAAAGTTAGGAAAATGGGAGGAATGGAAATAGGAAACAGAGAGATTAAGTGGAATAAGTGATATTATATTGTGGGAATGACAATCAATGACATGAAACAAAATTAGTAGGAACTGGAACTGATGATCTGTTCTGTAAACCTTCACCCAGTTCACAATAAAAAGTTAAAAAGAAGAGAAAATACAGCCAGAATACTCCTTATGAGGGAGGATGAATAGACTTCATTTCATCTACTTTGGACATGTTGTCAGAAGGAACCAGTCTCCCTAGAGAAGAACGTCACTCTTGGCAAATGAGTTGTTGTTATTAAGTGCCATCATATCAGCACATAGCAACCTTGTGTAGGGTTGCCAAGGAACAATTTGTGAGTTTGAACTGCTGACTTTGCAGTTCAAACCAACCCTGTGGTCTAATGCGTGTTCTGTAGCCCTACACCAGGATTCAAGGTCAGTGAATAAAAAGATTTTCAGTGAGATGAATTGACAGAGTGACTTCAACAATAGGTTGTAACATGACAATGATTTTGAGGTTATCACAGAACTGGACAGTGTTTTGTTCTGTTGTAAAAATGATTGCTACAGACTTGATGGCATCTTACAATAATAGCATATTCTAAGGAGCAATGCAACAAAGTTAATTTTATTTTATATGGCAAAGTGTGGAGGAAACAGGAAAGGGCATAGAGAAAGTGAGTTTGGAGGTGAATTTTAAATGGCAATCAGAAATCTGAAAGATCAACAAATGTGGGAAAGGCATTTTATTTGTTAGCAGTTGTTTTGAGGTGTTACTGAGATATTATGAACTGCACATGTTATGTAAATGTGGTGTGGCATTTTAGGATAAGCACTGAATTTCAAGGTCGGTTTGAACTACGAGGTTGGTGGTTCAAACTCATCAGTTGCTCCTCGGAAACCCTATACTGTGTTGCTATGAATAGGCACTGACTCGACTACACTTAACAACAACAACACACACATATTATAATAAATCGACACATTGTAAAATGATAAGTTTTGACATATGTATATACCTATGAAATCACCACCATGATCAAGAAAATAAATATATTTATCACCCCCAGGGTTTTTTTTGTGACCCTTGGTAATCCTTCTCTTCTACCTTTCTCCACACGTTTTACTCCCTCTTCATTCCTAAATCTCCATTGATCTGCTTTCTGTCTGTATTTTACATTAATTGGCATTTTATAGAATTTCAGATGTGTTGAATCACAGAATACATCCACTTTGATGTTTGGTTCATTTTATCTATATTAGTTATTTTGAGTTTAATTTGTGCTACTATATATGTTGTTATTATTACTCATAGCAACCCTATATACAACAGAATGAAACACTAGTCAGTCCTTCACTAGTTTCACAACCTTTGCTATGCTTGAGCCCATTGCTGCTGCCACTGTGCCGATCCATTCTCTCAGTAATGTTTTATAATTTTCATGTCTTGTACATCCTTTAACTAATTTATTCCTAAAAACATTTACTTCAATGTTTTTAGGTCATTGTATATGATTTTTTTTTTATTTAAGTTTTCACTTATTCACAGTTATAATGAATAACTCAAATACTACTGATTTAGAATATTAATATTTTATCCCATAACATTGCTAAATTTATTCATTACTTCTTTAACTTTTATACATATTTCATCACATTTGCTATAAAAATTATCATGCAAGAGGCAGGGCTTGATGGCAGATAGGATAGAGGTATAGTGAAGATCTCCATCAGCAATACTACAGAATACCCAGTGAAACAGGTTCAGGGGAGAGATCCAAAACTCTGAACCACATAGGTAGGAATATTTTTAAATTTTCAAGGCTTATAGCTAATGGACTTGCAGTAGAAGTAAGAAATCTCATACTTCAGACTCTGCCGGGCTCATCAGCCCCAAACCAACAACTTGGGTGAGACCAAATGGCAAGACCAAGTGAGGGAGCAAGCAACCCAGCCCCGGAAAAACACTTCAGGAACCTAGGAGCAAAAGTGGACAATATACTTGTTGGGTTTGCTTCTTTCTGATTCTTTTTTGGTATCTGTTCATTGGCCCCTCACTGTCTGAGTACCTCCACTCTGGTGACTAGAGAGGGTGCCTGAGCAAATAGATACCCTTCACTCCCAAAACTTGTGGGTTCTTCTGCCATGTATGTGCACAGATACCCTCAGCATTTAAAGGGGCAGGCAGCTCAAAAAAGTCACAGCCGGCTCTGAACTGTTTATTAATAGGGAAAAGGCCAGAACAGGGAATGTGGAGAGGAAGAGAGTTTAAACACAACAGGCTGAAAATTAAATCCTGATGTACAGCATAACAACCAATAGTGGAATCTTAAAATTTATCAGACAACCTTGAAGGCAACAAGCTGAAAGAGGATGTTAAAGTCATACTCATATTGGGCTATAGATTTTTTTTTTTTTCTTTTCTATATCCTCTCATTGTTCTGCAATTATAGAAAACAGTGTCCAATCTGGTTTTTCATTTTGTTTTGCTTTTTGGTTTTTGTTCTGTTGTATTTTGTTTCTGTTTCACCTTTTATCTATAGGGGGCTCTTTCTCTCCATATCTACCCAAGAAGAGACAGTAATTGCTGACATATAGCCAAGATACAATCACACACTATAAAACCCAACAATCTAGGCAAGAACCAATATCAACTGCCATACACCCAGAAGGTAGACAACACTTGTGAAAGTTACTCTGAATTAAGCAATAAGAAAAGGGAAAAGGGAAACCCACCTCCTGATTACACCTACCAGGAGGCAATCAGAAAGCATAAAAAATACCAAAACACACATGCAATTAAGTATTAAGGCCACAGATAAACACTAAACATGTACAAGAAGCAAAAACAGATGATCATATCAGCACACATCCAGAAACAAGATAAAATTTCTGAGACAAATAACCTAGAGGTAGACCTGGAGTCTATTCTGGAAGGAGGGCAGGCCCTGGAAATGCCTGAGAAGGAATTCAGAAAAATGATTAAAAATGTTTCACACACTTTACGTTGGAGTTGAGACAAATAAGGAAGAAGTGAGGAAAGCACTACAAGAACAATCAAACAAGATAGATACAGCACTGGAAACAATTCAAACCCTACAGAAAGAGGTTCAATTGATTAATAGTAGAATATCTGAAATAGACAATACACTGAAAGGGCAAAGGACTGGAATTGAAGAGATGGAAGACAGAACTAGTGAACTGAAAGACAAATATCTCAATACCACTAAGCTAGAAGAGCAAGCATAAAAAAAAGGGGGAAAAAAATCCAAAGGTCTAAGATTCATGTTGAACAACATGAAGAGGAATAATTAAAAAATTATCAGCATTCTGGAACAGGAAGAATCACACAAATGCACAGAAGAGATAATGGAAGATCTTCTGTAAGAATATTTCTCTAACATCCTGAAAAGTGAAAAGATAAGCATTCAAGAAGCTCAACAAAGCCCAGGAAGGATAGACCCCCAAAGAAAATTATATCATAATCAAGCTCTCTAAAATCAAAGATAAGGAGACAGTCCTGAAAGCTGCTAGGGAAAAGAGGAACATTATATACAGAGGCAAGCAAGTCAGATTAAGCTTATATCTCTCAGGAGAAACTGTGCAAGCAAGAAGAAAATGGGGGGACATATATAAAAACCTGAAAGAAAAAAAACTGACAACCAAGAATCCTTTATCCAGCAAAACTATCAACCAAATACGACAGTGTAATCAAAACATTCTAGGATAAACAGAGCTAAGGAACTTTGCCACAGCCAACCCTGCACTACAAAACATCCTAAAGGGAATTCTGTTAACTGACAACCAGCAAGAACAGACAATAACCAGAGATTGGCATACGTGGCAACACTTCCCAAAACTAAATTGACAAATGGAAGAGTTGAGAACAGAAGAAAACTATAATAACAAACTCAGAGAATCTGGAAGGTCACTCTATGATCAAAACAATTACAATGTGAAAGAATGTAAACATGTAGGAACAGAGATACTGATGATGAGAAGGTCAGGTAGATTGCAGAATAAAATAGATTGCACTAAAAGGAGGGAAAAGTTAATGGAATATAAGGTAACCTCAAAGAAAATTAACACTTCACAACATACCAAGAAGATGAAAATCTAAGAAGAACATGGAAACATTAAAACGATGAGGAAACTCACAAGAAAGAACACAAAAACCATGAACTCAGCACAGGAAGACAAGCAGAACAAAGAAAGCAGAAACACCACACAAAAAAACACAAATGACAGCAATTAATAGATACCTATGATAATTACACTGAGTGTAAATGAATTAAATGCACCAGTTAAGAGACGGAGGGTGGCAGAATGGATAAGAAGACAAGATCTTTCAATATGCTGTCTGTAAGACACACATCTAAACACAGAGACAAAAACAGATTAAATGTCAAAGGATGGAAAAAAATATACCAAGCTAATTGCAATAAAAAAATGAACAGGAGTAGCAGTACTAATCTCTGATAAAATAAACTTTAAGGCAAAAACCAGCATAATAGATAAAGATGGACATTATCTCATGATTAAAGGGATAATTGAACAAGATGACATAACCATAAGTATCTATGCTCCCAATGAAAGAGCTCCAAAATATATAAAGCAAACTCTAATAGATTTGAAGAAAGAAATAGACGAATCTACAATAATAGTGGATGGTTTTAATACACCGCTTTCAAAATGGATAGAACAATCAGAAAGAAACCTGACAAAGACACAGAAGAACTAAACAACACAATCAGCCAACTGTACCTCATAGATGTGTACAGAGCATTCAAGACAACAACACAATACACATTCTTTTCCAGTGCACATGGAACAAACCTCCAGAAATTTACAAACATCAAAATACTACATAACATCTTCTCAGACCACAATGTTATCAAATTAAAAATCAACAATAGGATAACCAAGGAAATAAACTCAAATACTTGGAAATTGAATACCACCTTGCTGTAAAACTACTGGATAGTAGAAGAAATAAAACATGAACTCACAAAATTCCTAGAAACAAAAGAGAATGAAAACACAACATACCAAAATCTGTAGTACACAGAGAAAGCGGTGCTGAGAGAAAAATGTGTTGCAATAAATGCACACATCCAAAAAGAAGAATCAAAATTAACACATTAACACAGCATCTCTAGCAATTAGAAACAGACCAATAGAGGGAACCTAAGGTCACAAAAAAGAAAAGAAATAATAAAGATTAGAACAGAAATAAATGAGACAGAAAACAGACTACCTATAGAAAGAATCAACAGAACAAGAAGCTGGTTCTTTGAAAGGATTAACAAAATTGACAGACCATTGGCAAAGCTAACAAAAGAAAAGTGGTAGAAGACACAAATAACACTCATCAGAAACCACGCAATGATGTCACAATGGAACCAAAGGAAATCAAAAGGATAATAACAGAATACTATGGAAAGTTGTACTCCAACAAATTTGAAAACTTAGAAGAGATGGATCTATTCTTAGAAAAACATGACCTACCTAAACTTACACATAGTGAAGTAGAAAACCTGAACAGACCCATAACAAGAGAAGAAATTGATCAGGTCATCAAAAAACTCCCAACAAAAAGAAGTCCAGGCCCAGATGGCTTCACTGGTGAGTTCTACCAAACATTCAGGGACGAGATGTCACCAATTCTACTCAAATTATTCCAACATATAGAGGAGGATGGAAAACTTCCTAATACTTTTTATGAAGCAAGCATAATTCTCATACCAAAACCAGGGAAAGACATCACTAAGAAAGAAAATTATAGATCAATATCCCTCATGAACAGAGATGCAAAAATTTCTAACGAAATCCTAGCAAACAGAATCCACATCAAATAGATAATATATCATGATCAGGTGGGATTCATCTCAGGGATGCAAGGATGGTTCAACATTAGAAAAACGATCAATATAATCCATTATATAAATAAGAAAAAGGAAAAGAGCCACATGATCATATTGATTGATGCAGAAAAGGCATTTGACAAAATCCAACATCTATTCCTGATAAAAACACTCAAAAAAGTAGGAATTGAAGGGAAATTCCTCAGTATAATTAAGAGCACATATACAAAACCAACAGTCTACATCACTCTCAATGGAGAGAAACTGAAAGCCTTCCCTCTGTGAAAAGGAACCAGACAAGGATGTTCTTTGTCACCACTTCTATTCCGCAAGACAGGGAAATTAAAGGCATCCAAATTGGCAAAGAGAAAGTAAAATTCTATTAGCAGACAATCCTATACATAGAAAACCCCAAAGACTCAGTAAAAAACTACTAGACCTCATTGGAAGATTCAGCAAACTGGCAGGGTATAAGATCAACATACAAAAATCCCTTGGATTTCTCTATGCCAACAACAATAGCACTGAAAATGAATTTAGGAAAGCAATACCATGTACAATGGCCACCCAAAGGATGAAATATCTAGGAATAGATGTAACCAGAGAGACAAAGGACCTATACAAAGAAAATTACAAAACACACACAAAAAAACAAAAGACACCTACAAAAATGGAAGAATGTACCATGCTTCTGGATAGGAAGACTTAACATTGTGAAAATGTCAATACTGCCCAAAGCAATGTACACATATAATGCTTTCTCAATCCATATTCCAATGACATTCCTCAAAGAGATGGAAAAAACAATTATAAACTTTATATGGAAGGGAAAGAGACCCAGATAAGTAAAGCACTGCTTAAGAAGAAGAACACTCACTCCCTGATTTCAAAATGTACTACATGGCTACAGTGGTCAAAACAGCCTGGTACAATGAAAGATACATTGATCAATGGAACAGAATTGAGAATCCAGAAATTAACCCATCCACATATAGCCAACTGATTTTCAACAAAGTGCCAAAATATATTGCATGGGGAGGTGATAGTCCCTTCAACAGATGGTGCTGGCAGAACTGGAAAGTGATATGCAAAAGATTGAAACAAGACCTTTACCTCAAGCCCTATACAAAGACCAACTCAGCATGGATTAAAGATCTAAATGTGATTCCCAGAATTATGAAGGCCATCAATGAAAAAAAAGGGATAAACGTGAGGGCTCTAATTCAGGTCATGCACAGGCTACCAAACATTTTGAAAACTACACAAACAAAAGTAGACAAAATAGATGTTTGGGACATACTAAAAATTAAAAACTTGTGTGCATCAAGAGTAAAAAGGGAACCCACAGAATGGGGAAAAAAATATTTTGCATCAACATATCAGACAAGGGACTCTTCTAAAATATATAGGAAACTACAACACCTCTATAAGAAAAAGACATATAACCCAATTAAAAAATGGGCACAGGACATGAACAGACAGTTCACCAAAGAGGAGACCCGGGCAGCCAATAAACACGTGAAGAAATGCTCACAGTCACTAACCATTAGAGAGATTCAAATCAAAACAACAATGAGATATCATCTCACACTAGCAATGACAGCAAAGATCAAAAAAGTAGAGGAAAATAAATGCTGGTGAGGATGTGGAGAGATTGGGACCCTCCTACATTGCTGGTGGGATTACAAAATGGTTCCACCACTCTGGAAAATAATATGGCACCTCCTCAGAAGGTTGGAAATAGAAATACCTTATGATCCACAAATTCCTTTACTTGATATTTACTCACAAGAAATATTAGCCATAACATGAGTAGATATATGTACACCAATGTTCATAGCAGCACTAAAGATGGAGACAGCCTAAATTCCCATCAACTGAAGAATGGATAAACAAACTGTGGTACATACACACAATGGAATATTATGCTACCTTGAAGAATAACAAGGAAGCTGCAAGCCACCACATAACATGGATGAACCTTGAGGACATTATGCTGAGTGAAAATTAGTCACAAAAGGAGAAATAAATACTGCATAGTACCATTATTATAAAATACTAAGAAAAAGAACCCATACTACAGGGGGTGCAATTCTTTGCTAGTTACCAGGATGTGGGGGGTGGAGCACAGGGTAGGGAATAGACACAGGATAGATTGGGTGCTGGGGAGGGGAACAATACACAAGAAGGGGGAAAACAAGCAATGTAAATACAAGGCAGATGGGAGAACAATTATGCAGGTTTGCATGGGCTTAGTGGGACAGAGGTAAACAGTGATGTATGCACAACCTTGGAACATCAGGACTCTGAGATACAGGGATTGAGGCATGGTTGGAATGGGCAAAAGGTGGTAACAATGTTAAGAAGCTTGGCTATCTTTTGAATCTTGGTTTCCCCTGCATACCATTATAAAATAAACACTTGAGGGGGAGAGAAAGGAATCGGCAGAAATATCACCATAGAAAGCTTGTAAATTCATTTTCTGCCTATAACTGATTGGAATACCTAAAATGGGCCTACAATGTGCCCAGTGAGGGAGGCTTCCTGTGGAGCCTCTGCATTACATAAGACCATAGGTGGAATCCTGAACCCCATCCAGAATCTTGAGGCAGCCTGGAGTGGCTAAAACAGAAGATACTTCTTTAAAGAAAGACATCCAGGAAAATACAAAACAATAACAGCAGTCTGACTGACTACTATGAGAACAAGTAGGTTCCTCACCCAGGAATCTTCAAGGCAAGTGGTCAGGTTCCCTCAAGGCAAACCCCCTTCTAAGACTAATACTCAATGGGAATACACAAGGCGACTTGAGCTCTGACTGGTGATCATATTCTTCACCAATAAGGGGAAGTGAGGAAAAAACAGCAATGAAGCAGCGAGCTGAGCCCTACAATGTTCAACAGACTCCTGTGAACCCATGTGGAAACTTGGTTGACCAGCAGTATGGGACTCTTGGGCCCAGAGTCAGTGATATAGCCACAGAGTACTAAAGTGGAGAGTGAAGCGTCCAGCTGATAAGAAGAGAGGGCATATGCACAAGAACACGCACACTTGCAGATAATACCCACTTGAACTGGCTTCAATGGCTGGATGATCAGAACTCAACTAGAAGAAGAAGAGGAAAAAAGGAGTAATCTGAGACATGTTGATGAACTTGACCTATCACCTATGTATGCAGTAGCTCAAAAGAGGGAACAAATCTTTACAGCAAGGATCATTCCCACCCCCTCAACACACAGAGTAGACAGGGATGGGTAACTTGGTCATTGGTTACCACAAATAGGGGGCTACAAAAGCAAGAGTTTTCAGTGACAAGTGATTCGGAAGTAATTTGTCACTCTTTCTTCCTAGTCTGTCTTTGTCTGGAAGCTCATCTGAAACCTGTCCACCATGGGTGACCGTGCTGGTTATTTAAAATACCGGTGGCAGAGCCCTCAGAATCACAGCAACTCAATCCACCACAGCACGACAGACGAGTGGTGGCCATTTGGTTTTATGTTGAAACTGTCACTTTAAATTTCAATATCAATCCTGATGCAATCCTGTTACAATCAGATTAGACGACGTATTGTATTAGGAAAATCTGCTGCACAGGAACTTTTTAAAGTATTGAAGAACAGAGATGTCAGCTTGAGGACTAAGGTGCGCCTGACCCAAGCCATGGTATTTTCAATAACCTCATATGGATGTGAAAGCTGGACAGTGAATAAGGAAGATCATAGAAGAATTGATGCCTTTGAATTGTGGTGTTGGAGGAGAATACTAAAAGTGCCATGGGCTGCCAAAAAAAATAATAGATTTGTTTTGGAAGAAGTACAACCAGAGTGCTCTTTGGAGGCCAAGATGGCTAAACTTTGTCTCTCATACTTTGGACATGTTGTTAGAGGGAACAGTCACTGGAGAAGGATGTCATGCTTGGTAAGATGGGGGGGTCGGAGAAAGAGAGGAAGACCCCCAACAAGATGGATCGGCCAGATGGCATCATTGATGGCATCAAGTGTGGCAGCGGTAGTGAGGTTGGCCCAGGATCGAACATTGTTTTGTTCTGCTCTGCATGGGGTCGCTATGATTCGGTTCCATGGCACCTGACAACAACAACAACAACAACAACAAAGGCAAGAAGTGACTGGCTTACAAACTTTCAAAAGAGACCCTAGATCCAGAGGGCATGGAGGAAGGTAGAATCTCCACTGAGTAGTATCCAATCTGTCTGGGCAGGGCTAATGAAAGGAGATGGGGATAGGTCTCTTGTGGCACAATAATGAATAATTGCTATCAACTGACTGTGAGGGTTGGAAATGTAAAGTAGACATTTTTTAGCAAAAGGAGGGGAGTGATTGACATTGCAGTCCAGGAGCGGAGGTCCCTGGGACCATCAAGGGAGAAGAGCGGAGTAAGGGACCCTACCCAGAGAAACAGTGATGCCAGAGATAGAGACAGAGAGGATGATGTAGAGAGATGGAGAGGCTGGGGACTCTAGATCCAGAGAGGGAGAGGGGCTGTGTGCTGATGACTGGGGGGCAGGGTTGCAAGGTATACCCTTTGGTTGGTTGATGATGCATGGAGGGGATTGTAACCACGGCAATGAAATGATAATATGATAGGATGAATGTAAAGCTAATGTTATCAATTGAGCAAGTTCCCTGAAATTTCTAGTTTGTAAATTGCTAACAAGAGTGAATGGTGAGAGGAGGGTAAGGTAGAATCCCCACCGAATTGTTTTCCTCTTTTCTAGATGATTCTGGTGAAAGGGGATTGGTGATGATGGTGATAGGATTTTATGTTTCAATTGTGAATGATCGTTAGCAGTATTAATCATGATTGTAACAACTATACTTGTAGAAGATGTGTAACTGAAAGCAGGGAGTAGTTGATCTTTCATTTCAGGAACAGATGATCACAGGACAATCAAGAAGGAAGAGTATGAGTGGAGCCCGAGATCCCTACTTAGAAAAGCAGTATCAACAGAGGTAACAGCAAAGAGAGATAGATGAAAAAGGCTATGAGCCTGCGGGCAGGAGGCTGACTTACAAAATGTGCCCTTTGGACATTTAAATGAATATATAATTTTTTTTGTTTTAAATATGTGCATCAAATATTTTTGCTTTGTTCATTTGTGAAAAATAAAATGTGTACTCATGAGAGAAAACAAAACATATGGTTGGTCAAAAGTAAAGCTGATAACCTTGTCAGTTTACCTTCACTTAATTCACCATACAAAGATAAAAAAAAAACAAAAAACTAAATAACTTGAGTGATTGCTAAGTATAATTAAATGCTTTTTTGGTGTTGATTGAGATGATCATATGGTTTTTCTTTTTTAGTTTGCTATTAAAATGAATTACATTAATGAATTTTCAATATTAAGCTAACTTTAAAATCCTAAAATAAATGCCTTTTATGTGTGATATATTATTATTATTGCATATCACTGAATTTGATTGACTAAATTTTGCATCTATGTTCATGAGGAATGCTGTTGAGAAGTTTCAGTTGTTTGTAATTAATTTTCCTATTTTTGACATCACAGTAATGCTGGTCTCAAATAACCATTTGGGACGCAGTTCCTCCTCTTCAATAGTCTAGGAATGTTTTTGTTGTATTTATATTATTTCTTCCTTAAAAAGTTAACAGAATTCACCAAATAAGTCATCTGAGCTTAGAATCATCTTTATTGGGGCAATAATTTTTTTTTTTAACTATAAATTCAGTTTCTTTAATAGTTATATGACTATTGAGTAAACTTTGATAATTTTTGTTTTTAAAGAATTGTTTAGCTTGTGGAATTTATTTGTATAAAGTAGCTTATAATGTTTTCTTATTAAGTATGTAAAGACTCTGATGGTAATTTGTGTCTTTTTTATATTTTTTCCCTGATCAATCTGGTTCAGACCAACCTTCAGTCCAGCGCATTAACCTGCAGTGCCACACAAGAACTCTGATCAATCTGGTTATAATATGTAAATTATATTTATCTCAAAAGAAAAAAAAATTGGTTTCATTGATTTTTCTAATTCATTTTTCTTGTTTCTGTTAATTTACATCTTTCCATTTTTCCCTTGATTGATCTGGTTATAGTGCATAAGTTTTATATTTGTACTAAAAGAAAAAAAAGCAAGAATAACAAAAAAAACAGCATTTGGTTTCACTGATTTTTCTGTCATTTTTCTTGTTTCTGTTTCCATAATTCCCACTGTGATCTTTATTATTGTCTCCTTTTGCTTGATTTGTGTTTAATTTGCTTTTGTTTTTCCATTGACTCTTGAATGAATATGCGTTATAACTCAATTCCTGTAATTTATGTCTTTGCAAACATTTGTGCCTTTTAAAAATGAAATATCTCTTCCTTTCTTTTATTTAATTTTCATTAAGCTTTAATTTAACATTATATTCCATTAAGGGCTGCTTACTGGATATGTGTAGTAACCCTCTGTCTGTTACATACTTTGCAAATGTTTTAACAGACTTCATGCTATCATTTCATGAAATATGTAAAGAATTTAACATTTCACAGATTTTACATTTAAGTTGTTTTTATTCTTTTTGTAGTAAATTGCTTCCAATGAGCATCTTCTTGCATATATTACTGTGGACATTTCTGTTTATTACCTTAGGAGAGATTAGTAGAGATTTATGAACCTTTTACCTTGTTTCATTTTGCAAATCATTTTTCACAAGGTTCTGCACTTGTTTACCCTCCTGGAAGAGTTCATATTTTATTGACTATGGCGTCTCATAATCCTTTCCAGTTTTCCCTCAAAATTCTTGAAACACACTATGTATCATCCTTCAGTTGGGGCAGAAGGTAAGGTGTGTGGAGGCAGGTCTTCAGCATGGTCTGGATATTATTATTGGCCTCCACTGTGGTCCTCTGCTCCTCCCAGCACTTCCATTGTGTGTGGTAAAGAGAAGTTGCTAAGGCAGAGAGCCAGGAAACACAAATGATGGTGGGAACGAGAAGCAATTATTATAAGTGTCCAGGGCTGATTGCCAAATCATAATCTGTTTGCTATTTTGTTTTGTTTTTGCCAAAATATAGGAATTCTTTTAAGTCTAATTAAAAATAAAGCATTTATATGTCTTCCTCTAATACACTACTCATCTGCTTGTAACCACTTATGAGTTTGTTTTTCTTGTCATCATTCCATTATTAATTTTTTTAACTTAAGTTAAACCCATGGGTTAAATTAGAGCATAATCACCAATGGCTTTTCCAAATATACAGTAATATATATATATATATATATATATATATATTAAAGCTATTTCTCTTTTAAAATAAAATTACTGTGGTCAGCACTACCCAAAGCAATCTCTATATATAATAGAATCCCAATACAAATTCTAACATCATTCTTTGAAGATATAGAAAAATTAATCATTAACTTTATATAGAAGGGAAAGAGACACCAGATAAACAAAACATTACTAAAAGAGTAAAACAAAGTAGGGGGCTTCAAATTTCCCAGTCTAAAATCCTACTACACAGCCACATTAGTCAAAACAGCCAGGGACTGGTACAACAAAAGACACAAAGATCAATGGAACAGAATTGAGAATCCAGAAGTGAAACCATCCTGCTAAGGTAAATTGACACCACTGTTCTGCCAGTTTGTCTTACTGGGGTAACTTGTCTGTTGCTGTGATTCTAGAATCTATGCCATCAGTATTTTAAATGCTAACAGGGTTAAACATGGTGGACAGATTTCAGTTGAGTTTCCAGACAAAGACAGATTGGAAGAAAGAGAGAGGGGATACTTTCAAATACTTAGTCAATGACAATCTTATGAATAACAGTGGAACACTGTCAGAAGTTGTTGTGTTGTTAAGTGCCATTAAGTGATTTCTGACCCATAGCAACCCTGTATAGGATGTTTGAGGAGCAGCTGGTAAGCTTGAATCACCAACCATGTGGTTCAAACCGACTTTGGGGTCCAGAGCATTAACCCACAGTACCACAGGATATTGAATATTGAAACATGAACAACACTAGCATATTGTCAGATGTAGTGCCAGAAGATAAGCCCCTCAGGTTGAAGGCACTCAAAATATGACTGGGAAAGAGCAGTCTCCTCTAAGTAAAGTTGATGTGATGACAAGAATGGAGTAATGCCTTCAGAACCTACATTTACTGATGGGGCACAATTCAGAATGAAGAGAAATAGCTGTAAGCATTTATTAATAATCCAAACATGGAATGTATGAATTTTGAATCTAGGAAAATTGGAAATTGTCAAAAAGGAGATGGAACATATAAACATCCATATACTAGGCAGTAATGAACTGAAATGAATTGGTATTGGTAATTTTGAATCTGAAAATCACATGGCTTACTATACTGGGAATGACACAGTGTAGTGGAAAGGCATCACATTCATAATCAAAAATAACAATTTGAGATCTGTCTTAAAATATAACGCTGTCTGTGATAGGATATCCATATGCCTAGAAAGACCAAACACAAAAGCTAATGAGGAAATTGAAGAATTCTACCAACTTCTTGAGTGTAAAATTGATCAAACATGCAATCAAGATGTATTGATAATTAATGGCTATTGGAGTTCAAAAGTTGGAAACAAAGAGGAGGGATCAGTAGTTGGAAAATATGGCCGTGGTAATAGAAACATATCATCAGTGAAAACAAGGCCAGGGCCAGACTGTGGAACAGACCATCAGTTACTGATATGCAAATTCAAACTGAAGCTGAAGAAAATGAAAACAAGTCCACGAGAGCCAAAATATGACCTTGAATTTATCCCACCTGAATTTAGAGACCATCTGAAGAACAGATTTGATGCATTAAACACTAAAGACCGAAGACCAGAGGAGTTGTGGGATGACATCAAGAACATCAAACATGAAGAGAGCAAAAAGTCATTAAGAAGATAAGAAAGAAGGAAAAGGTCAAAACGGATGTCAGAGGAGACTCTGAAACTTTCTCCCCAGTGTAGAGAAGCTAAAGCAAATAGAAGAATTGAAGAGGTCCAAGAGCTGAACAGAAAATTTCAAAGATCAACTCGAGAAGATAAAACTACATACTATAATAAAATGTGCAAAGATTTGGAACTAGAAAACCAAAAGGAAAGAACACGGTCAGCATTTCTCAAGCTGGGGGAACTGAGGAAAAATTTCAAGCCTCGACTTTCTTTATTGAAAGATTCTCTGGGCAAATTATTGAATGATGCAGAATGCATCAAGAGAAGATGGAGGGAATACACAGAATCGTTGTAACAAAAGGAAATGGTTGATGTTCAGCCATTTCAAGAGGCACCATATGAACAAGAGCCAATGATACTCAGGGAGGAAGTCCAAGGTGCATT
>NW_006408529.1:32560987-32564066 GCF_000296735.1 Chrysochloris asiatica | reverse complement strand
TGTTGGAGGAGAATACTAAAAGTGCCATGGACTGCCAAAAGAACCAATAGATCTGTTTTGGAAGAAGTGCAGCCAGAGTGCTCCTTGTAGGCCAGGATGGCTAAACTTTGTCTATCATACTTTGGACATATTGTCAGGAGGGAATGGTCGCTTGAGAAGGATGTCATGCTGGGTAAGATGGAGGGTCAGAGAAAAAGAGGAAGACCCCCAATGAGATGGATCAGCCAGGTGGCGTCATTGATGGCGTCAAGTGTGGCAGCGGTAGTGAGGTTGGCCCAAGATCGCACATAGTTTCGTTCTGCAAGGGGTCGCTATGAGTCGGTTTTGACTCGATGGCACCTGACAACAATAACAATAGAAACAATGCTGGAGATCACATGATAGAGTTTTGCAAGACCAATGACTTCTTCATTGCAAATACCTTGTTAAAAAAAACATTAAGTATAAGTATACACATGAACCTCACCAGATAAAATACACAGAAATCAAATTGACTACATCTGTGGGAAGAGATGGTGGAAAAAGTCCATATCATCAGCCAAAACAAGGCCAGGGGCAGACTGTGGAACAGACCATCAGTTGCTCATATTTTTAGGCTGAAGCTGAAGAAAACTAGAACAATTCCAGGAGAGCCAAAATATGACCTTGAACATATCTCGCCTGAATTAAGAGAGCATCTCAAGAACAGATTTGATGCATTAAACACTAAAGATCGAAGACCAGAAAAGTTGTGGGATAACATCAAGAACATCATACAGGAAGAAAACAAAAGGTCATTAAGAAAACAAGAAAGAAGTAAAGACCAAAATGGATGTCAGAAGATACTCTTAAATTTGCTCTCCAGCATAGAGATGATAAAGAAAATAGAAGAAATGAGGAAGTAAGAGAGATGAATACAGAATTTCAAAGGGCAGCTCAAGAAAACAAAGCTAAATATTGTAACGAAATGTGCAAAGACCTGGAGTTAGAAAACCAAAATGGAAGAACATACTCAGCATTTCTCAAGCTGAGGGAACTGAAAAAAAAAATTTGAGCCTCAATTTGCAATAATGAGAAATTCTATGTGCAAAATATTGAATGATGCAGAAAGCATCAAAAGAAGATGGAAGGAATACATACACAGTCACTGTACCAAAAAGAAATGTTCGATGTTCCACCACTTAAAGAGGTAACAGCAACAAAAAAATGAGGTAGCATGTGATCAAGAGCCAATGATAGTAGAGGAAGAAGTCCAATGTACACTGAAGGCATTGGCAAAGAACAAGGGTACAGGAATTGATGTGATACAAATTGAAATATTTCAAGAAACTGATGTAGCACTGGAAGTACTCATTCATCTATGCCAAGACAGCTGCCTGGCCAACTGACTGGAAGAGATCCATATTTGTGATGGTTTCAAAGAGAAAATAAAGAAATCATTGGACAATATCATTAATATTGCATGCAAGCAAAATTTTGCTAAAGATAATTCAAAACCATCTGTAACCATACATTGACAGAATTGACAGAGGTTCAAGCCGGATTCAAAAGAGAACGTGGAACGAGGGATATCATTACTGACATCAGATGGATCTTGGCTGAAAATAGACAATACCAGAAAGATTTTTACCTGTGCTTTATTGACTACACAAAGACTCTCAATTGTGTGGATCATTATAAAATATGGATAGAATTAATTTTCTGGAATGTTTAATTGTGCTTATGAGGAACTTGTGCATAGACCAAGAGGCAGTTGTTCAAACAAGGGAAGGATGAGTAGTTTAAAATTAGGAAACGTGTATGCCAGGATTGTATTCTTTCACTGTGCCTACTCAATCTGTATGCTGAGCACATAATCCTAGAAGCTGGATTACATGAAGAACATGGCATTAGGATTGGAGGAAGACTTATTGAGAGCCTGTGATATGCAGATGATACAAACTTGTTTGCTGAAAGCAAAGGGGACTTAAAATAATTACTAATGTAGATTAAAAACAAAACAAAACAATACAGCCGTTGGTATGGGTTGCACCCCAATGTAAAGAAGACAAATATCCTCACCACTGGAAAATAGACGACATCAATATAAATGTAGAAAAGATTGAAGGTGTCAAAGACTTCATTTTGCTTAGATCAATGATCTATTCTCAGGGAAGCAACAGTGAACAAATCAAACAACGTATTGCATTAGGCAAATCTGCTGCACAAGAGCACAGATGTAAGTTTGAGGACTGAGGTGCACCTGACCCAAGCCATGATATTTTCAATAATCTCATGTGCATGTGAAAGTTGGACTACAGATAAGGAAGACCATAGAAGAATTGATGCATTTAAGTCCTGGTGTTGGAAAATAATATTTAAAGTACCAAGGATTGTTAGAAGAACAAATCAATCTGTGTTGGATGAAGTACAGCCAGAATGCTCCTTGGAAGCCAGAATGGACAGATTTTGTCTCTCACACTTTGAACATATTGTAAGGAGGGATCAGTCCCTGGAGAAGGATATCAAGTTTGGCAACGTTGCAGGTCAGAGAACAAGAGGAAAACTTCAAACTAAATGGATTGCACAATTTCAGGAGCAAGGTCCTCAAACTTAACAACAGTTTTGAGGTTGGTACAGACCTGGGCAGTGTTTCGTTCTGTAGTGCATAGAGTGGCAATGAGTTGATACTGTGACAAGAATAGATATGTGCACACCAATATTCATTGCAACATTATTCACAATAGCAAAAAGATGGAGACAACCTAAACGCCCTTCAACAGAATGATAGTTAAGCACATTTTTGTACATACACACAATGGAATACTATGCAATGTTGAAGTAAAATGATGAATTTGCAAAATACCTGGAGAACGAAAAACTTCATGGTTCTGCTCCAGACTCACAATCTTTGCTATATTTGAGCCCATTGCTGCTGCTGCTGTGACAATCCATCTCATTGGGGGTCTTCCTCTTTTTATTCAACTCTCCACTTTACCAACATGATATCTTTCTCCAGGGATTGGACCCGCCTGATAATATGTATGAAGTATGATAGATAGAGTCTGGTCATCTTGACTTCCAGGATTTAATGGTCCAGTGGTGAGGATTTTTGCTTTCA
>NW_006408529.1:32558600-32560262 GCF_000296735.1 Chrysochloris asiatica | reverse complement strand
CCCCCTGTGCTGAGTCAGTTTGTTAAATTACTTCAATTTGCATTCCATCAATTCCCTGACCCTTGTACTTTTCCAATGCCTTCAGTGCACCTTGGACTTCTTCCTTCAGTACCACTGGCCCTTGATCATATGCCACTTCTTGAAATGGTTGAACATTGACCATTTGTTTTTGGTACAGGGACTCTGTGTATTCTTTCCTTCTTTTGATGCTTTCTGCATCATTCAAAGTTTGCACATAGAATTTCTGTCATTATTACATGTCAAGGCTTGAATTTTTTTCTTCAGTTTCTTCAACTTGAAAAATACTGAGCGTGTTCTTCCCTTTTGGTTTTCTAACTCCAGGTCTTTGCACATTTCATTATAATACTTGACTTTGTCTTCTGAAGCTGTTCTTTGAAATTTTCTGGTCAGCTCTTTTACATCCTCATTTCTTCCATTTTCTTTATCATCTCTATTCTGGAGAGCAAGTTTCAGAGTCTCTTCTGACATCCATTTTGATCTTTTCTTTCTTTCTTGTCTTTTTATTGATCTTTTGCTTTCTTCCTGTATGATGTTATTGATGTCATCTCAAAGCTATTCTGATCTTTGGTCATTAGTGTCTAATGCATGAAATCTGCTCTTGAGATGGTCTCTAGATTCTGATGGGATATATTTAAGGCCATATTTTAACTCTCATGGAGTTATTTTAATTTTCTTCAGCTTCAGTCTGAACTTGCATATGAGCACAGTCAGCCACCTGGTCTTGTCTTGCTGATTCTATTATACTTTTCCATAGTCTCTTCCCAAAGGTGTAGTCAAGCTGGTTCCTGTATATTTCATCTGGCGAGGATGATGTGTAGAATCACCTTTTATGTTCTTTTAAAAAGGTTTTTTCAATGAATGTCATTGGTCTTTCAAAATTCTGTTATGGGATCTCTAGCATTGTTTCCAGAGTCCTGATGTAACATTGAGGGTAAAACACTGGATCACAAGGTCTGTTTGAACCACAAGATCAGTGGTTCAAACTCACCAGCCTTTACTGGGTCACTACAAGTCAGAACTAATTCAATGACACTTAACAGCAACAACAACAGCATCATTTCTATCACCAATTCTGAAATCCTAGCTCAGCCACTAAAATCTGAAGAGGAATCTCTACACTGCACCTGGGTCTCTCTCATTTGTTTCACAGGTCATCTCCAGTCCAACTTTGCCAATGATTTTTTTTTTTTTTTTAACTATAAAGTGCTTATCTTCCTACTTTATCTTTGGGAGATGTCAAGAAATATCATGAGGGGAGAACAAACAAGATGGTGGATCAGGTGGGAGTACAGTAAAGGAGCTCCGCCAACAACTACACAGAATACCCGACCAAGCATGCTCAGGGGACGGTCCCAGAACTCTGAACACATATAAAGGAATATTTAGAAGGTTGGAAGGCTCACAGTTGGGGGAATTTGTGACAGAAGCAAGAAATCTGTTGCTTTCTAGTCTGGGATGCTCAGCTGCTCCAGGAGCCACCATCTTGGGTGAGACCAAGCGGGGAAAGGATCGGAGCGGCCACAGACGCCTGGTAGAGTCGTGAAGATAAAGGTGTGGACATTCTTTTCTTTTGGTATCTGTTCATTGGTCCCTTGCTGTCTGCACACCTCCATTCTGGTGACTATAGGGGTGCCTGAGCTA
>NW_006408529.1:32527364-32555685 GCF_000296735.1 Chrysochloris asiatica | reverse complement strand
AAAAAAAAAAAAAAGAAATATCATGAACTCCATTTAAAATAAGGAAATGACACAACATGACAGTAACAATGTCATTTTTACACAATGACTCAGAAGCCACCTAAAGTTTTCAGTTTCATTCATATCAATCAACTTCCTTATGTCCTTTGAACAAGCCTAATCTGTTGTCATCAACTTGGTTCTGACTCATAAAGACCCTATAGGACACGGCCGAACTGCCCATAGGATTTCCAAGGCTGGTACTTAACAATAAAACAATCTCTGTAGAAGCAGTTTCCAAACCTTTGTGTTAGCAGCTGAGAGCTTCACCCCTGTAGCACTAGGACTCCTTTTAAATAAATCTTACCATTTCCATTATCTCTGGGAGCACTCTGTTTTCAGATCTGTTCTGGTATTTCAGCATGGACCCAGAAACATGGAGAAGGGGCACACTCAAACCCGCTCCTCTCCTGTCATTGTGTTTTGGTTTCCCATCCTGGTGGAGGGTGGAGGTTCCTTCAGCAGCGTGGTTCATTTCGCCGTTGTCCTGAGGGATGGTATGTTTTACTGCTCTCGAAGGGCTTCTCTCCATATGGAAGTGTCTAGTCTCTGAAAAGATGCTATTCGCTGAAAATTGCCTACTCTCAGAAGGCAGTTGGAGACGGGTGGCAAGAATCCTGCAGTGGTTGTGAACTAATTCCCTGGGTGGCCTTAATGATGGAATTGTGGCCAGGGCTGCTGAGAACAGCTGGAGGAAATGCTTCTTGCTAAAATTCCTCTTCCGGTCAGGGTGAGGTGAGTCAGAGAACACAAAGATGCCCTGTGATGACATCAGAAAAACTGCACAAGTGTGTAAAAGAGAAAAGCAGAGTTGGCCTTCCACTCCTACAGAGAGCAGGTTAGTCATTCTTCTGTGAGCTAGGGCATAGGGCAGGACTCTAGGCACAAGTGTTCATCCATGAAGTTTACTACATTGTCTTCTTTGCATAAATTTACCATTTTGTTACTCCATGAAGTGAGTTTGCTCCTTGTAGTCTCCTTGGGAGTGAGTGGGTGGCAGCTCCTTGCCCCTACCAGTAGCCTCTCTTAGGAAGGGAAAGTCCGTTCAAGCTGAGGGCAAGGTAAGGTGGCGTCTTGACCCTACTACATAATAGGCAATCAGCATGAACTGAGTTCCTGACATGAGAGATGAGAGCCCTGTATCACTCTCTGAAGCTTCTCCCTCAAATATTGCACTGGAGTCATTGCTTCTATACAGAAAGGTCTGGGACACAGAAAAACTGGTAGCTTAGAAAAGGCTCTGAAGGGCTCAGTCCTTGCAAAGGTAAGACTCTGGCAACTAGGAGACTACAGTGACAGCACTAGTGGAACACAGCTTGCACGGAGATGCAACAAGCCTTACTGAAAGGAGCATCACCATGGATTTGTGTCCTTAGGCCAGGGTGAAGCTGGGTGAGACAGAAACCTGGAGCTGAGGCATTGAAGAGATTTCTTGGAGCAAGGAACTTTGCACTCAGGTTCTACAGGGCTCGGAAATCTGATGCTGTGAGTCAGGAATACCTGGGTATTGATTAATGATTAATGCTCTTGACTGCTAACTAAAGGTTGGAGGTTAAAATCTATTCAGACGCCTCCAAAGAAAGACTTGGGAATCTTCTTCCCCAACACGAGTGACTGAGAACTCTATGGAGCACAGTTTTAATCTGACACACCTGGGGTGGGGCAGCCATGAGTTGGAATTGATTCAATGACAAAGATGGTAGTGGGAGTGGTGAGGAGAACAGGACATGAAGGTCAATGTTCAAGATCAGAGAAAGAAGCCCTTGGGAGGTAGAGAGGGAGGTAACTTAGATTTTCTGGCCATTGATGCTTTCCATGCTTGGGACCCTGCTCCTCTCTCAGCCTTCCTCACCCTCTTGGAAATGGCCAATGCATAGGCAGGAAGGGGTGACTGGAGAGTCATGAACTTGTTCTCAGTCATGGTCAAGCCCACTCCCTCTTTTTCCTCTAACTCTTACAGCCCTACTTCAAGTTACACGTGGAGATAACTCACTCTACTGGACTTAGAGGAGGGGAGAGTTCTCCCATCAGAAAATATTTCTTTTCACATGTCTAATCTCACATCTAACTAATTTTTTTCTTTTTATCTTCTCACTTCTTCATTTAACAACCAGTTAGTGATTAATGTATGTCAAATCTATTATAGGCACAGTGTAATGATTAGGGTTTTGTCTCAGCTTGACTAGGCCAGGAGATTCAGAGGTTTAGCAATTAAGAAGTGCTTATTCCCATGGTGATGAAACCAAATACAGACATGGTTAACCTAATACAGGCATGGTTAACTCTATTATGAGTGGCTATGATCAGCCAATCAATTGCAGGGATGCTCCCTTGGGTGTGGGGCCTGCTCCCAATGTAATGGACATGTGGGAAAAACTCAATCTCTTCCATTGGGGACCTGGGATCCTACAATTGTAAGCAATTTCCTTGATAATAGACTTCTACATATATATGTTTCATTGGTTTTGCTTCTCTAGAAAACACAGTCTAAGACACTCAGACACAAAGTCCCTATCTTCAAAGGACTCACAACCCAATTAGAGAACTAAACTCATATCACCATGAAGACATGAAGAAAGAGAAAGGAAGGATGAGAGAAAGAGCAATGTCTAAGACTGAGTTCTGTAGAAAGCAAAGCCACTGAAGTGTGTGTGTGTATACCAAAACCAAAGTCACTGCCATCAAGATGATGCCAACACATAGCAATTTTATATAAGGTTGCCAAGATGGTAAATCTTTATGGAAGCAGAGTGCCTGGTGGGCGTGAACTGTCAGCCTTGTAGTTAGCAGCTTCAAAAAGCTTGTGGAAAAATTCTATTATCTTTTAATTACATTTTTCCACAAACTATTTAAAGTTCCCATGCATGTATGTATATTGTTGTTGTTGTTATGTGCCGTGGAGCCAGTTCTGACTCATAGTGACCCTGTACAGGGTTTCCGAGGCTATAAATCTTTACGGGAGCAGAAAGCCTAATCTTTCTCTCATGGAACAGCTGGTAGTTTCGAACTACTGACCTTGTAGTTTGCAGCCCGATTCATAACCACTATGCTACCAGAGCTCCGTATGTATGTATATATGTATATGTATATATATATATATTTGTGTGTGTGTAGATAGATAAATAGAGATTTGTTTTAAGTAAATGGCTCACACAGTTGTGGTGGCTGAAAATTTCCCAAATCTATAGGCCAGATGTCTGGTTGGAGGCTTCTCCCAACTCACATGATCGCACAGGCTTATGAACCCAAAACTGGCAGGTCAGATAGCAGGCTGTTGCTTCACAACTCAAGAATGTCAGAGGATGACAAGCTGAACGCAGGATTGAGGGAAAATGAGCTTTGCCAGACCACCCATATATGTTGGAAGCAGGCTATACTACCAACGGTCGTCTTTCAATATACTGGCTTTTCAATTGATTGGCTACTCACATTAGATCACAAGATAAAGCATGGCGATATATTACATTATGGAAGAGCAATCACTAAGGATCATAGGCCTACCAAATTGACACATCACAATAACCATCATAAACAGGGACTTTTTTCTTCTGTCAGGGAGATGAGGGAGGGGGAAGGAGGACTTCTGAGAACATAGTTTGGTCCACACATTGAGCTGAGTCATGAGAGGTGAAACAACGTTTTCCCTAAGAAAGGTAGTGCCCAGGACTTGAAAAGCATGATGTTTTGGAGCAAGCCAGCTGCTGAGGGCACCAGCAGTTCATTGACGCCTGTATGTGACACAGTGAGTTGCAGGCAGGGGTGGGACTTTCTGTCTCTTCCTCCATGGGACTGTGACGGGCTCATGTAATCCCTGGATTTGGAGGAGACAGTAGGGAACATTAGAAACATTCCTCTCAGTCCCACCTGGTTTCCAGGAGAATTCATATTTACTTGCTTCCTGGTGGAGCAACAGTTAAGCATTCAGCTGATAACCAAACGGTTGTCGGTTCAAACCTACCACAGCTCCATGGGTCTGGTCATGTGAACATTATAGTCATGAAGACCATATGGGGCAGTTGTACTCTGTCACTTGGGGTCACCATGAGTCAGAATCTACTAGACTCCAAAATAACAATTTCCCCTGTATCCTGTCTCATTCCCAGCTGCTCCTTGATTTCATCTTAAGCACCATCTACCCTCTTATTTTGGCTAAAGTGAGAAGGAAAAAGTAAATGAGATTAGCAATTCAATGGATGAGCTATCAGCTATGTCAGGAACTTTAGCCAAAGTGTGAAACAAAAACAGAAAGGATGTTTTAAAGGAAAGCCTTCACACAAGAAATGTTACTGTTAAAGTCATTACGTCAGTTTCCACTCATAGCAACCCTGGATAGGGGTTCCAAGGAGTGGTTGGTGGGTTTGAACTTCCGACCTTGTGGTTAGTAGCCATTGCTTATCCTACAGCACCACACAGGAAGTGAGGAAACAAAAATAAAAAGAGAAAGAAAATCAAACAAACTTGGGTCCCCGGTAGAAACCATCTAAAGAAATACAGGCTGTAACAAAATGAATTAGAAAAATATTATGAAACTCCTAATAATAGGAGGCCTGATAGGGTAGTGGGATATGAGTTGGGCTGCTAACCACAAGGTCAGCAGTTTGAATACACCAGCTGCCCCATGAGAAAAGATGAGACTTTCTGAACTTGTTAAGATCAGTTTACAGCCTCAGAAACCCTATATCTACGGGGCTGTTTTGAGTCGGAACTGACTCCAAGACACATTGCAGCTGTGATAATACTTAAATTGTTGTTAAGTGCCATCGAGTCAGTTTCAACTCATAGTACCCTGTATAGAGTTTCCTACAAGCAGCTGGTGTGTTTGAACTGCTAACTTTGTGGTTTAAACAGATGTTATGGTTAGGTGCTGATCGTACAGTGACTCCGACAGCAGTTACTATATTAGCATTCTTTTGTTGCTGCTGTGTGACTTGGAGTTAGTTCTGACTCATAGCAACCCTGTATAGGGGTTCTGAGGCTGTAAGTCTTTGCAGGAACAGAAAGCAGTTTGAACCGCAGTGGTTGGTGCTTCTTGGAAACCTCATACAGAGCACCAGCTGCTTCTTGGAAACCTCATACAGAGTCACTATGAGTCAGAACTGACTTCACAGCACTTAATAAAAATCATGAAATATGTACTAACTCATTTAAGTCTCACACTAACCTTATGAGTTGGATGGTATTATTATGCCCAGTTTATACATGGGGAGACTGAGGCAAAGGGAAGGAAAGATCCTATCGTTTTATGCAATGGATAAGAATTATAATCTGATGATATTATGGCACTTTGTGGCAAAGTGCAAGTTTATAATGAATATGTTTCTGCAAGGGGTTTGGTAAAGTTCTTCCCTTATTCTTGACCCATTGTGCGGTTCTCACCAGGAATTATACGTGGTGTCATGCCAGCTTTTGCCATATGTCTAACTCTTGGACTTAACCATGCTATTGTTGCTTTTAGATGCTCTCTAGTTGATTCAACTCAAAGTAACCCCATCATATATGACAGAACAAACCACTGTCCAGTCCTATGCCATCCTCACAACAGTAGATATACCTGAGTCCATTGTTACAGGCACTGTGTCAAGCCATCTCATCAAAGGTCTTCCTCTCTTTCACTAACCCTCCACATTTCAATGCCTGATGTTCTTCTCCAGGGATTGGTCCCACCTGATAGCATGTCCAAAGTCTTGCCGTCTTCCCTTTCAAGGTTCTTTCTGGCTGTACTTCTTTCAAGACAGATTTATTTGTTCTCCTCAGACATGACCAGGGCAAATAACAGTTTATTTATACAGAAACTAAAAGTGACTCCTAGAGAAGAAAATCAAGGACACACATAAAGCAGGCCCTCAGGGGAACGTGGGAGCCCAGTTGCTCCGTAGGATAAGCACTGGACTGAGAGCCACAAGTTTGGCAGTTCAAGCCGAACAGCTGCTCTGTAAGCGAAAGATGAGGCTTTCTGCTCCTACGAAGATTGACAAGCCTCAGAAACCCTATACAGGGTCTCTATGAGTTGGAGCCTACTCAACAGCACTTAACAACAACAACAAGGAGAAAGGAGCAGGCAGGTAAGCTTCTTTCAAGAATAAACGTACAGAGAGGCAGAAAATGACTCCTTTCTGGTGCAAGTTTTGCTTCCAGTCCAACTCCATAGACTCATGCCTGAATCTTATTTTGAATAGAGCATAGGTAGAGTAATACTCAAAGAGAGAGTGAAAATAGCTGTTTCACAAAACATTTGGGTACAACTTGCACAGCTTCTGGACCAGTTTAATGTTGAATAGCACTCAAAGACGCCAAGAATTCTCTCCCACTGTTCCATAGAACATTATGCAACTCAACCCACGCCCCAATCCTGTCATTTCAGTACATTGGTATCTGTGTGGGCTCCAGGGTGTCTGGGGTGGAAGCAGCCTGTGGGAAGCAACAACACCTGGCAGGATGGGGGAGGAAGAGACTATACACCTGACTACACGGGCATGCTCAGGACGGGTGTAGGCTGGGACCCAGTGCATATAGTGTGATATGCTCAATGAGACGGAGCAATGAAATCAGATTAGCCAATGATTGTGAAGAGGGTGAGAGAGTAGAGAACATTTCATCCTGTTAGACATACACTTGCTATGAATTGAAGCTGACTCCAGCGCAACTACTAACAACAATAACAAAGTATCTGGAAGTGATGGTGTGACCTGGTAATTACTGAAGCGTCTAGCACAATGCTGTCCACAAAAGGGCGGGGGAGAAGGAAGGAATTATATTCATAAACAAATGTAAGAATGAAAAGAATGAACCTCGAGGAAGCCCAGAAAAACTGTGAACTGTGTAACAAGAGCCAATAAACACAAGTGGTTATTGTGATTCTTATAAAAGTAACCATGACTTGTCTTTCTTTATTAAATTTTAACGAACGTTAGAGAGAAATGTCCAAGTGTTTGCACTTTGACTTGGACTTTATGCAAACTCTGTTTTTTCACAACCAAACATGTTCATAAAGAATTGCTTTCCTGAGAAGAAAAAATGTAGTGTAGGTTATCACACTACCAACCCAAAGGAGAATTGTTGTTGATGTTGTTGTGTGCTGTGGAGTTGGTTCCGACTGATAGCGACCCTGTACAGGGTTTCCGAGGCTGTAAATCTTTACGGGAGCAGAAAGCCTCATCTTGTAGCATAGTGGTTACAAATCGGGCTGCTAACCCCAAGGTCAGCAGTTCGAAACTACCAGTTGTTCCGCGGGAGAAAGGAGAATTAGTGTTTAAAAATCTGTCATAATCTAGGAATTCATATTCATCTTTTTCTTCTTCAAAGTTTTGCTAAATACTGATGATTGCTTTCTGTTTCCCATTATTTGTACAATATTAAAGTGTTTCTGGACTCCTAGTGTGGCACTGTAGGATAAGCACAAGATTGCTAACCATATGGTTGGAAGTTCAAACCCACCAGCTGCTCCTCAGAGACCCTATACATTGTCACTGTGAGTTGAAGCCAACTCGACAGCACTTAATAACACCAACAAGAGTGCTTCTGAGTACAAAGTTGAAGACTCAAGATTACAAAAGGAAATACAATATTCAGGTAAAGATTCATTAACAAAAAGATATTTCCCCCTGATTATGATTAATTTGGTCTTGGAGGCATGGCATTATATATTCACCCATATGCCATTTTCGTTGTTTTAAAGACTGAATGGTACTTAATTTTGCTTGGATTAATCATCAACACTCATGGAAGTAGCAGTCAAGAAATCAAAAGATGTTTTGGGCAAATCTGCTACACAAGACCTAGTGTTGAAGAGCAAAGATGTCAATTTGAGGACTTAGGTAGGCCTGACCCAAGCTATGATATTTTCAATAACCTCATATGCATGTGAAAGTTGGATAGTGTATAAGGAAGACCATAGAAGAATTGATGCATTTGAGTTATGGTGCTGGAGGAGAATATTGAAAGTACCAGGGACTGCCCAAAGAACAAATAGACCTGTGTTGGAAGAAGTACAGCCAGAGTGCTCCTTGGAAGCCAGGATGACCTGATTTCATCTATCATAATTCATACATACTGTCAGAGGGGACCAGTCACTGGAGAAGGATATCATGCTTAGTAAAGCGGAGAATTGGAGGAAAAGAGGAAGACACCAAGCAAGATGGATTGGCAGAGTGGCAGCATCAATGGGCTCAAATGTAGCAATGATTGTTAGGTTGGCCTAGGACTGGGAAGTGTTACATTCTCTTGTGCATAGGGTCGCTATGATTCAGTGCTGACTCAATGGCACCTAACAACAACAACACTCTGAATGGTGAGGAGCACTGGTATTGTTGTAGGGCAAGCACTGGACTTTTAACCACAAGGCCCACAGTTCAAATCCACTAGCTGCTCCACAGATGAAAGATGAGACTTTCTGATTCATTAAAGATTTGCAACCTGGGAAACCCTATACAGGGTCATTATGAGTTTTAACCGCCTTGACAGCACTAAGTAATAAGCCTGAATGACAAATAATAATATAAAATTATTTAATCTCTGTCTTAGTTATCTAGTGCTGCTATAACACAAACACCACAATTAGATGTTTTTAAAAACAGAAATGCATTCTTTCACAGTTTATTATTGTTGCTAAGTGCCATCAAGTCAGTTCCAACTCATGTTTGGGTTTCCAGCTTTTGGATCAGCTGTCCAGTACTTGTCCTACAGTTCCATACCAATACCCCAGTTTATCATAGTTAGTTGTTAGGTGCTATCAAGTTGATTTTGACTCATAACGACCCTGCACACAATAAAACCAAACGCTGTCCGATTCTGCCCCGTCTTCACAATTGTGGCTAACCTTGAACCCATTGCTGTTACCATTCTGCCAAACCATCTCATTGTGTGTATTCCTTTTCCCATCAGTTGGCCAGGTAGCTGTCTTCCAAATCTCTTGGCATGGATGAGTGGGTACCTTCAGTGCTGCATCAGTTATTGAAAGATTGCATTTGTATTCTGTCAATTTCTGGAGCTTTGTTTTTCACCAAATGCCTCCAGTGCCCCTTGGACTTCCTCCTTCAGTACCATCAGTTCTTGATCATATGCTATCTCTTGAAATGGTTGAACATCAGCCCTTTCTTTTTGGTACCATAAATCTATATATTCTTTTCATCTTCTTTTGATGCTTTGTGTATCATTCAATATTTTACCCACAGAATCCTTCAACAATTCAAGTAGAGGCTTGAATTTTTTTTTTGTTTTTTTTTCAACTCTTTCAGCATGAGAAATGCTTAATGTGTACTTTCCTTTTGGTTTCCTAAATCCAGGTCTTGGCACATTTCATTGTAATATACTTTGTCTCCTTGAGCTGCCATTTGAAATATTTTGTTCAACTCTTTTGCTTCTTCATATTCTTCCATTTGCTTTAGCATCTCTATGCTGGAGAGCCCATTTCAGAGTATTTTCTGACATCCATTTTATCTTTTCTTTTTTTCCTGTCCTTTTAATATCCTTTTGCTTTCTTCCTGTCTGATCATCACGATGTTGTTATCTTCTGATTATTAAGGTTTCAGTCATTAATATCTAATGCATCAAGTCCGTTCTTGAGATGGTTTCTAAATTAAAGTGGGATATGTTCAACTGACCCTGAACTTGAAGTCTTTTTCATTTTGGCTCTCATGGATTTGTTTGAAAATTTTTCATCTTGAGCTTAAACTTACATATGAATAATGATGGTCTGTTCCACAGTCTGCCCCAACCTAGTTTTGACTGATGATATTGAGACTTTCCACAGTCTCTTCTACACATGTAGTCAATTTGATTCCTGTATGTTTCATCTGGTGAGACTCATGTGTATAGTCTCCTTCTATGTTGTTTAGGAAAGGTATTTGCAATGAAGGAGTCATTGGTCATGTGACCAATTCTGTCATGTAATACCCAGCATCGTTTTTATCACCAAGGCCATATTTTCTTTCACTTTGCTTCCAACCTTTGCATTCCTATCACCAGAAATTATCAATATATCTTGGTTGTATTTCAAGTATTTGATCAATTTCAAATTGAAGAAGTTGGTAAAATTCTTTCATTTCATCATTACTGGCTTTAGTGATTGCTTCATAAATTTGAACAATAGTGGTATTAACTGGTCTTCCTTGTAGGTGTATGGCTATTATCCTATCACAGACAGCATTGTACTTCAAAAAAAAAAAAAAATCTTGAAGTGTTCTTTTTAACTATGAGTGCAATGTCATTCCTCTTCAATTTGTCATTCCTGGCATAGTGACCTGTGTGATTGTCAGATTCAAAGTGGTCAATACCAGTCCATTTCAGCTCAGTAATGCCTAGGATACTAATCTTTATGCGTTGCATTTCATTTTTGGCAACTTCCAATTTTCCTGGATTCCTACTTTGTACATTCCATTTTCTGATTATTAATGGATGTTTACAGCTGTTCTCTTTATTTTGAGTTATGCCCCATCAACAAATGAAGGTTCTGAAAGCTTTACTCCAGTCTTGTCATCACGGGCAACTCTACTTTGAGGAGGCAGCTCTCCCAGTCATATTTTTAGTGCCTTCTAAGCTGAGATGCTTGTCTTCCAACACCATATCTGACTATATTTCACTGCTACTCATAATGTTTTCAGTGGCTAAACATTCAGAAATAGTCTGCCTTTCCTTTTTCCTAGTCTGTCTTATCCTGGAAGCTCTGCTGGAACCTGTCCACCATGGTGACCTTGCTATTATTAAAAATACCAGTGGCACAGTTTCCAGGGTCATGGCAGCACAGAAGCCACCACTGTACAACAAATGAACAGACGAGTGGTAGAAGACTGTAATTTAGGAGTCTAAAAACTCAAATTTACAGTGCAGGCTCTAGGGGAACCTTTATCTTTCATTCAGCTCTGGGGAAATGTTCTTGTATCATTTCAGCATCTGTAGACAAGCATTCTTTAGACAAATCCATGTGTCTTGGCATCAATCTTCCCTGTAACTCCAGGTCCAAAGGATGCCGTCCATTCCTGGTTCTTCTTTCTTGGTGGTAGTGTTGTTGTTAAGTGCCATCGAATCAGTTTGGACTCATAGTGACACCATGTAGGGTTTCCAAGGAATGTCTGGTGAGTTTGAACCATGACCTTGTAGTTTGAATAGACCTTGGAGTCCAATGCATTGTCCTGTGGCCCCATACCAGAAACTCCTCGTGATGATAGTAAGTCCTCCTCTATCTATTGTCTTCTCTCTTGTTTTATTTCTTGTATGATAGAAGCATGGCAGACAATACCTTGGAAACTCCCTTGCAGATCAGGCTTGGGATGAGATTAAAGGGTTTTGAAGCCCAACCTAAATCCTCTTATTGGGTTATCACATCAGATCACATCAAAGGGGATCGATCATCATATAACTGCCATATTAAATCATCACATAGTTACCAAATCACTGAGAATTATGACCCAGCCAAGTTGACACATATTTTGGAGGAACATAAATTTATGACAATCTATTTCATGTGTCTGTATACGTAGATGTTGTTGTTAAGTGCCATCAAGTTGGTTTCAACTCAGAGCAACTTTGTCTAGGGTTTCCAAGGAGCAACGGGGTGGGTGATATTATGATTAACAGTCCAGTCCTTATCTTACAGTAAGTAGCACACCAGGACATGGCTATAGATAAATTTATTTTAGAAAGAACATATATAAATGTTGTGTTCAACTAACCCTCTACTGTGTCCTAATTATCCTGGTTATATCTAATGCAACAAAAACTATTTAACAAAATAAGGATTTTACACTGTCTGGCATGTTCTCAGTTCTTCCTTAAGGTTTATTTGGTTTAGTATCAAATACAAGATTAAGAGACTAAATTTTAGTAGCTCATCCACTCAAGGGATTAAGAGATGATCTCTTTACACAAAAGACAGCAAAAGTCTGGCATCTCCTGCACAGAATATACATGTTTACACGTATAATAAACTTCCTCCTGTCTAATGTTGATTGTTTGTTTGAGAGCAAAATTAAAGGCAGTATTGCCATGCTGTTGTTGTAGTTAGGTGCCATTGAGTTGGTTCCAATGCATAGCAATCCTGTATAGGCTTTCCGAGGAGTGGCTGATAAATTTGAACCACCAACTCTATAGTGATCAGATCAGTGCTTACCTTATAGTGTCATACCAGGATACCCTCAAAAAAAAAAAAAAAAAATCGTTTCAATTGTATTGATTTTTGTTCAGCTATCTGTCAACTTATTTGTACAAATAGCTGGCAACCACAGCCTTGGTGGCACTGTAGGATAAGAACTAGACTGCTAACCACAAGGTTGGCAGTTTACACCTACCAGCTGCTCCTTGGGAGAAGAATAAAGCTATCTTCCCTTGCAAAGATTTGCAAACTTGGAAATCCTATACTGTGCCACTATGCGTCAGAATCAACTCAATGCCAATGTTTGTTTGATTTTGTTTCTTTTTAATGCTGAATAAAACCAAAGAAGCAAATGAAGATAACGGTAACTATATAATCATACAAGTGTATATCTCCTTATTAATGTGTGTGTTTACATGTACATGTATGTGTGAATGCATGTGTATCTATCCAAATAAAATAGGTAAACATGGAAGGAATTACCTGGAAGTTGAATGGCTTGTGAACCTAGCAAAAGACTCAGCAGGAGTTCAAACTTAAGTCTTCTAAGATCAAGTCTAGTGTTCCTGTGTGATTATACTGTAACCTAAGTCAGTATAGAAATTTAGAGGGCAAATACAAAAGAATGTTCCACCTGGTGGCTAATAATTAAGTATTTTTCATAACTAATGAGCCACAGTATGTACTTTGCTCATGTTTTGGACCTTTTTTATTATTTTAAAATAATAATACCATTTTCATTATTTTCAAGAGAAAGCGAAGGTAGAGAAAAAAAGAAGAAAATTTACAGGTGGTAACAAAGATAAACAGAGCTCTGGAAGCATAGCAGTTATGAGTCAGGCTTCTAATCTCATGGTCAGCAGTTTGAAACTACCAGCAGTTCCACTGGAGAAAGATGGGGCTTTTTGCACCAGAGAAAATTTACAGCCTCAGAAAACCTATACTAGAACGCTATGAGCAAGTCCAGGCCACATTGCCACCACCAGCAACAACAACAAAGATAAAGGGAATCACAGGGTATCTTCCTTTCTGTCAAAGGAATTTTTCTACAGACAGCTCATTAAAAACAAACACAAAAACTAACCTATTGTCTTGAATTAATTTTGACCTCAGGTTTTATGAAGTAGAAATCTTTTTAAGGCTTTCTTGCTTGCAATTTCTACGGAAGCTAATCACTTTCTTCCCTGGCACCATTTGTTGTTGTTGTTAAGTGCCGTCGAGTCGGTTCCAACCCATAGCGACCCTGTATAGGGTTTCCGAGGGTGTAAATCTTTACGGGAGTAGAAAGCCTCATCTTTCTCCCGTGGAGCGGCTGGTAGTTTTGAACTGCTGACCTTAAGGTTCGTAGCCCGATTGGTAACCACTACGCTACCAGAGCTCCTATAGTTGCATTTAAAATGTTAGCTGGTCAGTTAGTAGCTGCAAGCAAACCATCTGTACCACCCAGAAGTCTTACTATATGAACAACTGCAACATTCTAAAACATAATACTATACATTTTAAAAGTTAGAGAAGTAGCCTTAGAAATTTGTTATGTTGAGTTGGTCTGACTCTTAGCAACCTTATGTACCATACATAAAAAAAAAAAATTTCCTGGTTGTGTACCATTCTCATAATTATTGCTATGTTCAAGTCCATTATTGAAGCAACTGTGTCAATCCATCTTGCAGACAGTCTCCCTCTTTTTAATGAACCCTGTCTGCTTTACCAAGCCAAGCATGATGTCATCCAGGAATTGTTCCTTCCTGACAACACATTCAAAGTATTAGAGATCAAGTCTCAGCATCCTCATTTCTAAGGAACATTCTGGCTACGCTTCTTCCAAGACAGATCTGTTCCTTCTTCTGGCAGCCCGCGGTACTTTCAATATTCTTTGTCACCGCCATAATACAAATGCATCAATTCTTCTTGTGTCTTCCTTATTTATTGTCCAGCTTTCACATGCATATGAGGTGATTGAAAATACCATGGCATGAGTTAGACACATGTTAGTCTTCAAAGTGACATCTTCACTTTTTAACACTCTAAGCACTTCTTTTGCAGATGATGTACTCAATGTAATGTGGTGGTGGTGGTTGTAGTGTACAGTCAAATCAGTTCTGATTCAGAGCAAACCTGTATGGGTTTCTGTTGTTGTTGTAGGTACCATTGAGTCAGTATTGACCCATAATGACCTCATGCACAGTAGAACAAAACACTGCCTGATTCTGGGCCAAATTTACCACTGTTGCCGTGTTTGAATCCATCGATGCTGCCACTTGGCTAATCCATCTCGTTGAGGGTCTTCCTCTTTTGCTCTGACCCTCCACCTTACCAAACATGATATCCTTCTCCAGTGACTGTTTCCTCCGGACAATATGTCCAAAGCATGAGAGATGAAGTTTGGCCATCTTGACCTCCAAGGAGCACGTGTGTTTCTGAGGCAGCTGTAAATCTTTACAGGATTGAACTGCTGACCTTGTGATTAGCAGTACAGTATTTATCCCACAGTGCCCCTAGGGGCCCCTGCCCAGTGCAATACATTGCTTCATTACTTGACTGCTGATTTCATGAACATTGATTGTGGAGCCAAGTAAAAGAAATCTTAGACAACTTCAACCATTTTTCCATTAATTATGATATTGCTTGTTTTGAGGATTTATTGTTTAATTTTATTTTAAGGTGCAATCCACTATAGAAATATGAGTAGGATAAAGAAAATGGACTGTAACAGGAAAGGCTTCAGGAAGGTACCAGAGCCTCTCTCAAGCAACAGCATGCAACTTGACCAGACATTGTTCCACTGGATGTTTTCATGTCACCATGCATCATAGCAAAGGCACTCTCTAATTTATTTGCTTATGACAAGACAGTAAATATATTTTTTATTATCTGACTGTGTTGTTTTTACAGGGCAAATGCAAATATTTGTAAAAATTTGTAAATATTCACATAAAAGCAATGTTATAGTTACATATTCTAGAAGTAATTATTTTTATAATCATAATTCTTGAGTGCATATCAAGTTGTTGGGTGGGGAGAGAACATGAGGATCTTTGTACGCAACCCCTTCATTTGCAGAGGAAGGGATGGATATGAATATCACATATGGTTTGCATATGTATGTCTTATGTAAGGTTATATTTTTAAATGTCTGAGGGTGTAAGTAAGCATTCAAAAAAACTATTTAGACTTTCTTGGCTTTCTTTAATTTTTAAAAGTCCTAAGTTTTCTGCAAATAAAATTAAAGTAGCAGCCTTTGTTGTGACTCTATTTTCTCACAGATGTGTCTGCTCTTCCACTAAGCAGATCTCTTGCACTCCCTGGTAAGAAATGTTAACATGCCAAAAGCCACCAAATAAAGGTTTAGGCACTGTTGGAGGAAGGGCATTACTCATACCTAGGCATACATCCTGTCAATTATTTTGTGCTGATGAATAGTTTGTGACTGGAAATAAGGAAGTGATAAAATGTCTAATAACTGTATCTCCCTGCATAGGAAGGTAGTGGTTGAGTGATTGCATACTAGGCACAGTGCCACGTAATCCCACAGAGCACAGGGCTGGGTCCATTCATCATGGTAGGGCTGTCGACAGTCTCCACTCTGCTATAAAGTGGCCATCAGAAAGCCTTTGACATTCAGCTTTAAGTAGATAAGTCAAGAGTCTAAAGAGTCTAAAAGGAATTTCTTTTTCCAGACCAAAGTATTAGTCAACAATGAAGAGAAAAAGAAAACCATGAAAGCCAAACATAGAACTTTGCTTAGTAAGTCTATCCTTAGTCTGGTAGGAATCGCCAGTAGCTACTAACCACTGTCTGCCCTCACCTTCTCTTATTCTCATCTATAAATAAGATTTAATGAATGTACCATGAATGGGGGTGGGAGGATTAGTTGTTTTTTTTTTTGTTTTTTTCACATGTCTATATATGTCAAATAGGAGCTCTGGTAGCGTAGTGGTTATGAATCGGGCTGCAAACCTTAAGGTCAGTGGTTCGAAACTACCAGCTGCTCCGTGGGAGAAAGATGAGGCTTTCTACTCCCGTAAAGATTTATACCCTCGGAAACCCTGTACAGGGTCGCTATGGGTCGGAACCGACTCAACGGCACTTAACAACAACAACATATATGTCAAAGGGCAGTTAGTAACTTCATTTTAGAATAGCTATCTAGTGACTTGATGGCGCTTAACAACAACAATAACAACATCTAGCGTAGTGGTTACTAATCGGGCTGCGAGCCACAAGGTCACCAGTTCAAAACTACCAGCTGTTCTGCGGGAGAAAGATGAGGCTTTCTGCTCCTGTAAAGATTTCCAGCCTCGGAAACCCTGTACAGGGTCACTATGAATCGGAACCGACTCCACGGCACATAACAACAACAATATCTCATTATCGAAGGCCTTCCATCTATTCTCATCCATGGAAGGGGTTACTTCTATAATCTTCTTGTAGTGACCAGATTCATTGACTACTCAAATATCTCCTGTATTATGGACCAATCTTCACCTAACCAGGTTTCTAACCATTCTAATTATTAGAAAGTCCTTATGGAATAGGATGGGGTTTGATTTGGAACTCTTCTAACAGATTGCTTCTCTCTCACCTTATGCTTTGGTTGTTAGTAATATTGATCACTAGCTCAAATGAACCACTGCCTGATCCTGCACCATCCTCCCAATATTTCCTATATTCAATCCCATTGTTGCAGCCACTGTATCATGTAGCTATGTGCGGGGAATGATATGTATAAGAGCTCTGTTTTGACCAAAAGGAGGTGGTGCAAAGAGGAGACAAGGAAATGGAGATTACATCTTCTCTAGCCCTTTGGTTCAGTTGGAGTCTCAAGAGAATGGGGATTAAGGACTAAAAAGTAAACTCTGAACTTCTGAGCATAAGCAGGATGCTATGAGACCCAATGACTAACTATGGTCAATAGAGAGCTACAGTTCTCCAATGGAACCTAGCTCTGCCGCAATGTTCTGAGCATGGGCATCTGTGGTAATACCAAGCAAGAGCACCTTCACATGTTATTGGGTCTCATTTGGGACTCTGTTAGGTGTAACAATAGCATGACTCCTTCAAGTTGCTTTGCAGTCGTTAGACAAGGAATGTGGGAAAGCCATAGGAAACGAGGAAAGTATCCTATCACAAGTCTTGTACAAACTGACAATGGAAAGGCTGCTTTGTTAGCACATGTGAACACTTGAAAATTCCCAGAAATATTTTACATGAGAAGGAGGAGAACAGGGAGGAGACTTTGCAGGGAACTGCCTGTTTACAAGTGTGGGCAGAACAGAAATTCTGGGTTCCTGATGTTAAAGTAAATCACGGCTGGCAAGACAGATCAACATTTGGGCTACATTGATGTAGAACCACAGTTGCTTCCTCTGCAAGAGAAGCTAATTAAGTGATTCCTCATTTGCTAAAAATGTGAGGATTAGATGTTTTACTCTCTTACACTGCAGGGTTTTTTTTTGGGGGGGGGTGGTGTTGTTTTGTTTTGTTTTAAAGTGAGCAAATTGCTTTTTTCAGTAGAAATAATGAATGACAGTTATTTTTTCATAATTTAACACACTCTAATCTTTGGCTCTTGGTGTGTGGTGCTATTGGATCAACAATGGACTGCAAACCACAACATCAGCAGTTCGAACCCACCAGCTGCTCCTCAGAAACCATATATATGGTCACCATGAGTCGGAACCAACTCAATGACACTTAACAACAATAACAACATTCTTAGTCAAGATAGCAGGGGAAGGACTGCAATAAAATTACAGGTTATCATCCTTTAAAGGAAGGTTGAGCGTATACTGTCCCTCCAAACCAGGACATTTTTTGAGAGTGAAGTGAATGTTATTCATTATTGTGCCGGGACAACAGACCACCAACCACAGGGACTGTTTGGAATTCACTGAAACATCCTTGATGCATCCTAAAGATGACTTGTGAATGGAAAACTTGCAGAGATACTGTAATCAAGTGACGATAATATTTATCCAGATAACTTGGGATGCAACCTGAGGGTAACTTGGACATCTTGAAGCCTGCCTCTGCCCTTTGATACCACCGTTCCACCTAACAACAATAGCAAAGAAGGAGAAAAGGGTTTGGGGAAGTACCACAGATGATTCCAGAAACCCTGAAGAGTAATATAGATGCTCCCCTAAGGCTTTCTTGAAAGGAGAATGCAGTGGTTTAGACACATATAGACAACATCCACAAAGCTTTCTCCACAAGTCAGTCTCCCCAAAGTCTCCATAACTTTCTCACAGCTATGCTGCTCAAGTCTTAATTTTCTCTTTTTCCCCTCATATCTGTTCTCTTGTCTCCTGCCAGCCCCTCTAGGCTGTTTAAAATTTGATGAGAGAAAGAAGGAAAGAAGGAAATTGTGGATGTGCACGCATTAAGCTGCGATGTGTGTTCATCACACCTTTTAGATGCTCATTACGATCAAAATACAAAATTGCAAATTTTGTCAGATAGCGTGATGGCCCCAGTTTGAAATCGCATGGAAGGAAGCGAGGCCAGGGACTATCAATGATTGACTACTGCCATCTCTGAGTGCTTTACTCATTCACTAGAAATAGGGCACTCCCTATCCCACTTTGTCTGAAGCCAGAAGACAAGAAAGGCCATGCTCCATGTGAGTTGTGAGGCTGACTATACCACTGAAATGATAAGGTATGTTAGATGATTCACTTATACTAAGGAACAAAAAGAGGTCAGGCTGTTGGACATTGAAGAGGATTTGTGAAGCTTATTTATTTTTAATATTATTATTTATATTTCATTATTATTATAAGGGATCATGGTGGGTCCATATGATAAAGCATTAGACTGTGAACCACAAGGTCCATGGTGCAAGCTGCCAGTTGTTCAGTTGTAGAAAGATGAGGTTTTCTGCTCCTGAGACGGTTGAAAGACTTGGAAACCCTACACAGGGTCTTCGAGTCAGAAGTGACTCGACAACACTAAACAACAACAAAAATTTATTTGGAAAGAGCTGCTGATGTGTTATGAGCCCCACCCATGCCTGCCCCCCTACCTCAAGGAGAGAAGAGGGACTTCAACGGACTGCTCAGGAAATGTGTGTCTCCTACATCTAGGCAGATGCAGTGCACATGGATTTGACTCAAGTCTGAGGAATTGAAGGGCCAAAACTGTCTAGTTACTTGGTCTGAGGCAGAGTGAAACAGATAGCTGAGTTGGGAATCAGCCTCGGTTCTTAGAGTTTTCTGGGAGCAAACAAGTTGTGTCTCTGAAGCGGTGAGCCCATCACAAAGAGAAGGAAGGAAGACTCATCTCACAACCTGTCCAAGTGGCCCTGTGGAAAGGCACCAGGCTACAGCAGAGAAGCTGGAGCTGGCTGTTCTTTTCCAAAGTGTTGGTTTCAGTATTTCTTATAGAAAACATGTGATGAAATGAAGAACCCCTATGAGTCTGTAAAATAATACTGAATATCACTCAAAGACAGACAAGTAAAGTTCTCCTGAATAAAGTCGTTTAAATGCAAGTACTGCGTAGTGGTTACGAATCGGCCTGCGAACCTTAAGGCCAGCAGTTTGAAACTATCAGCTGCTCTGTGGGAGAAAGATGAGGCGTTCTGCTCCCGTAAAGATTTATAGCCTCGGAAACCCTGTACAGGGTCGCTATGGGTAGGAACCGACTCGACAGCACTTAACAACAACAAATGCAAGCACATTACTACATCTGATTCAAGAAAATGGTGAGAATGCAATGAATAGATATTAAATTCACAATTAAGACAGAACAGTAGCACTGCCAGCAGCTAACTAAAAGATTAGAAGTTTAAATTGACCCAGATTTGCCTTGAAAGAAATACCTGGTGAGCTACCAGCGAAAACTCTATGTAATGCAGTTCTGCTTTGACACACATGGAGTTTCCATGAGTCAGTTGATTTGATGGTAACTGGTAAACATAGACTGTCAAACGACAAAAAGCAGATGACTTGATTAGTTGGAGATAGCTTCAGACAGCAAGTGTATTTAGTGACTGTGGAAATGAGAATACAAAGAACAAAAAAATCTTCATTTTCTAGCTTTGCTACAACAAATAATACCAAAGAGTTCTGTTCTTAAAGGAACAGATCTGTAATGTCTCACAGTTTTGGTGGCCAGAAGTGCATATCAGGTTTCCGGGGGGAGGGTTCTTTTTGGTACAAGCAAGCCCCATGCATTCCTTGATTTTTAGTTCCTCACATGATCTCTTCCCCTTGTATGTGTCTGAGAATATTTTGTCCTTTCTTTTTTTAAATTGTTGTAAGAATTGTAACATTTTCCAATTCATCATTTGTGTGTGTGTATGTGTGCATTTCAATGATGTTGTACAACCATTGCCAAATTTTCTATCACTATAAACAGAAACTCTGTGCTTCTCAAATAATTATTTCCCCTTTCCCCTATCCTCCTGCCCCTGGTAACCATTATTAAACTTGATCTCTAAACACATGTCTATTCTAAACAATTCATGTGAGTAGGATCATACAATATTTGTCCTCCTATGATTGACTTATTTCAATCAGCATATTGTTTTCAGCTTCATTCATGTAGCAGCATGTATCAGGACAGTTTGGTGCTTTCTCCAAAAGCTAACATCGAGTTACCATGTTGTTGCTGCTGGTAAGTGCCGTCAGGTCAGTTCCAACTCATAGTGACCCTGTTTAGGATTTCCAAGGAGCTGCTGGTGGTTCGCAGTCCAGTGCTGATCCTACACAGTGACACATCAGGAATCGGATACGACTCAGCAATTGCATCCTTAGGCTTATACTCAAAAGACTTGAAAGTAGCAACACAAACACATGTACACAAATCTTCATTGTAGTACCATTTGCAAGAGAGAAAAGCAACCCAAATGCTTATCAATAGATTAATGAACAAGCAAAATATGGATCTATACATATAATGTAATGTTGTTGCTGTTAAGTGCTGTCAAGTCAGTTTCTACCCATAGCAACCCTGAACAGGGTTTCCAAGGCTGTAAATCTTTATGGGAGCAGAAAGCCTCATCTTTCTCCCGTGGAGCAGCCAGTAGTTTCAAACTGTTGACCTTGTGGTTCACAGGCCGATTTGTAACCGCTATGCTACCAGAGCTCCATGTAATGGAATATCCTGCCCTTTTTATGGAACATCACTAAGAAGGGATTAGGTTCAGCATTTACCTTATTATGTTTAGCGTCACTGTTGTTGTTAAATGCTGTGTAGTTTGTTCTGACTCACAGTGACCCTGTATAGGGTTTCCTAGGAGCAGTTGTTGACCTTGAACCACTGACCTTGCAGCTCTAACATACCTTGCAGTCCAGTTTATTATCCTTCAGAGGCACACCAGGGCTCCTTATAGCATGATGAGCATGACAAAAAGACAACCCTATTTCCAAACAAGATCATATTTTCAGGCTCAAAGTTTACAACATAACTTGTTTTAGAGAAACACATTTTCAGGCTCAAAGTTTACAACATAACTTATTTTAGAGAAACACATTTTCAGGCTCAAAGTTTACAACATAACTTGTTTTAGAGAAACACAATACAATCTTTGATAGTAAGGAAATTCAGTAAGCAATGAGCACCTTAAATGTAATTTAAACAATGACTTTATTAAAGAAGTTATTAATGCTATATTGACATTGAGTTGAAAGATATTTTCTTAACAAGGGTGTGGCCCAGCAATATAGAGGTTATTTTGCCTTACTTAATTACACATTAAATGACCTGTTTGTAATTATGTGGTGATATCTTACTGATGAAGATCAAAGAGCACAGCCTTCAGTAAATTCATTCTTCTTGGATCAAGTATCAACACTCGTGGAAGTAGCAGTCAAGAAATCAAATGAAGCATTGCATTAGGCAAATCTGCTGCACAAGACCTTTTGAAAGTGTTGAAGAGCAAAGATGTCAGCTTGAGGACTAAGGTGTGCCTGACCCAAGCCATGGTATTTTCAGTAACCTCATTGCATGAGAAAGCTGGACAGTGAATAAGGAAGACCATAGAATTGATGCCTTTGAGTTATGGTGTTGAAGGAGAATATTGAAAGTGCCATGGGCTGGCAAAAGAACCAATAGATCCATTTTGGAAGAAGTGTAGCCAGATTGCTCTTTGGAGGTCAAGACGGCCAAACTTTGTCTCCCATACTTCAGACACATTGTCAGCAGGGACCAGTTGCTGGAGAAGGATATCATGTTTGGTAGGGTGGAGGGTCAGAGAAAAAGCGGAAGACCCCCAGCGAGATGGAATGGCCAAGTGGCAGCATTGATGGACTCAAGTGTGGCAACAGTCGTGAGGTTGGCCCAGGATCCGGCAGTATTTCATTCTGCTGTGCATAAAGTCGCTATGGGTCGGTACCGACTCAATGGCACCTAACAACAATTGTCTAAGGTGGAGTCCTGGTGTGGTGCTGCAGGATAATGATCTGGACAGCCAGGTCAGTTTGAGTCACAAGGTCGGTAGTTCAAACCCACCAGCCATTCATTCCTCAAAAATTCTATGCAGGGTCGTAATTCATTCCTCAAAAATTCTATGCAGGGTCGTAATGAGTTGGAACTAAGTCAATGTCAGTTAACAACAATAGTCTAACATGTCCTTGGTCCAAGTCAGAGTATTTTCAATCATCTAATATGTATGTAAGGAGCTCTGGTAGAGTAGTGGTTACAAATCAACTTGCTAACCTCAAGGTCAGCAGTTCGAAACTACCAGCTGCTCCGTAGGAGAAAGATGAGGCTTTCTGCTCCCATAAAGATTTACAGCCTCAGAAACCCTGTACAGGATCACTATGAGTCCCAATCGACTCCAGGATACTTAACAACAACAATATGCATGTAAAACCGGGACAGTGAAAAGGTAGACCAAATAATTGGTGAATTAAAATATGTTGTTGGTGATGAATACTGAATATACTATGGACTATCGTAACAAACAAATCTGTCTTGGAAGAAGTACAGCCTGAATGCTCCTTAGAAGAAAGATGGTGAGACTTTGTCTCATATATTTTAAATTTGTCATTAGGAGGAACTAGTCCCTGGAGGAAGGCATCATGCTTGGTAAAGCCGAAAGTGAGGAAGAGAAAGACTCTTAATGAGATGGATTGACACAGTGGCAGCATTAATGAGCTCAAACAAAGCAACAGTTGTGAGGATGGTGCAGGACTTGGCAGGGCTTCATTTTGCTATACATGTTGTTGTTGTTGTTGTTAAGTACCATTGAGTCAGTTCTGACCCACAGGGACCCTGTAGAGGGTTTCCAAAGAGTGACTGGTGAGCTTGAACCACCGACCTTGCAGTTTAAACCCACTTTGCAGTCTAGCACATTAACCCACAGCACCACACATAAAGTCACCATAAGTCGGAACCGACTTGTTGGCACTGTAGGATCAGCACTGGACTGCTCACCACAAGGTTAACAGTTCAAACCCACCAGTTGATCCTCAGAAACCCTATGTAGGGTCACTATGACTCAGAACTGGCTCAACAGCACTTAACAACAACAACAAGAACCTTGCCTATCACAATTAGTCATTAATTATCTTACAGGAGCTTTAAATGTCTGTTTCTTTACGTCACTGACTTGTGTTTCTTTTTTCTTTTCATGCTTTTACTTCATTTCTGTGTTTTGCAGGTTTTCAATAGTTAATATAATTATTAAGTTACTCTATAGCCAAGAAACCCACTGAAGCATGTAGTTTTCATCTAATATTTCTACTGGAGAACAACGTCTGAATTCTTACTACTTGGTATGACAAAAATTCATTCAAAATCTATCTTAGAATGCTTTTGGGGTATGAGGATAGGACAGAAGAGATAAGAGAGTGAGACAGTTGAGCTGACGTATTGTGATTACTCATGCTACTAGGTAGGTCCTTGGGAAGGATTGAAAAAAGTCCCTGAAAATGCCAACAAGCTTCGCACGCACATGTGCACACAGAAGACCAGTTCTGGCACTATGGCAGATGAGATAGTCAGATCAACCTCTTTAGAAGAACTCACATTAAAAAAATGCTAGATTTATATTTATGTAACTACATATGAAGGGGCTTCAAAAAGTTCATGGAACAACTCCATTATCTTTTAATTTCATTTTTCAATGAACTTTTAGAAGCCTTCTCATACCTATGTGAATGTGTATGTATGCATGTATATGCATATATATAAAGAAACATATATGTATGATAGATGCTTACATTGACAGATGTATGTACATTGTATGACTCAGATGGTAGATGATAAGGAAAATTCTGAAATGACAAGAAAGCTTGAGTCTAAAGGGTAAGCCTTGGCCCTGGAGTATACCCTTGAGGCATTTTGGTGGCTGGTGGCTTAGAGTCTGGGATTTAACAGCCATATATGGGATCAAAAGACAAAGCCTGGAACTGAATATTGTGGGGTTAGGTATGAGATCCTTTCTTAGAGCTGCACCCCCATGGGTGATAAGTTCAGTGGGTGAAGTGAGAAGAAAATTAAAATAAAAAAGGGTGCAAGAAAAAACCTGCTGTGTACAGGCAGACAAGACGGAGACTTGCCAGTGTTGTTTTTGGCTATGGTGGGCCTGGAGAAGGAGATGATAAAGCTCACCTGTAATACTATCTAGGTATCAGAACAAGTGTTTGGAGCTAGAATTTCCACTCTCTGAATGTCTTTAAAAACAAACCATAATTTTTACTTAAAGTGATCCTGAGATGATAGTCCCCAGGGTGGTGGTGTTCCCAGACAACTGGAAGAATGCTCACACTTTAAAAACCAGACCTCCGATTCCTGAAGAAGGTCATGGGCTATCTTATGACTAAGAGTTAGCAAAAACAAGAATTATAGAGACAGATTTGCAAAGACTAAGGATAATGGAAATGTTAAACAGAAAATATAAAATAGAATTTTAACTACAAAGCTGGCAGTTCAAACTCACCAGCCACTCCTCAGAAACCCAATACAGTGTCACTAAGAGTCAGAACTGACTCGGTGGCACTTAACAGAAAAAAACAACAGCATGTGTAGTATGTTCAGAGTGGGGTCTGGGAAAGGCCACAACTGAAGGAATGGCATTCTAATAACAGATTCTGACGATTCACCAATAGACTTTAAAAATAATCATCCAAAATGAAAAACACTAGAAATTGAAAATTCAATGATTAGATAAAGTACTTAATATAGAGATGAAAAAAAATTAATGAATGGGAAAATAAAGCTGATAACATTTATCTAGATAATTGTTATTGCTAGATGCCATCCAGTAGGTTCTGACGCATAAGACAATACACAACAGAAAGACACACTGCCCAGTCCTGCACCATCCTCACAATAGTTGTTACTCTGGAGCTCATTCTTGCTGCCACTATACCAATACATCTCATTGGGAGACTTTCTCTTTTTTGCTGACCTTCCACTTTACCAAACATAATGTCCTTCTCCAGGAACTGATCCCTTTGGATAACATGTCCACAGTCTGAGAGACAAAGTCTCACCATCCTTGCTTCTAAGGAGCATTCTAGCTGTACTTTATCAACACAGATTTGTTTGTTGTTCTGGAAGCCCATGGCACTCCAAAAATTCTTCTCCAACACCATAACTTACAGGAATCAATTATCTGTGGTCTTCCTTATTCATTGTCTAACTTGCCCATTTATATGAGGCAACTGAAGTCTCCTTAGTCTTCAAAATGATATATTTGCTCTTGAACACTTTAAAAAGGTCTTGTGCAACAGATTTGCCTAAGACAGTATGTCATTTGATTTCTTGACAGCTGCTTCCATGAATGTTGATAGTGGATTCAAGCACAATGAAGTCTTTGATGACTTCACTCCTTTCTCTTGATGTCATTTATTGATTCAGTGGTGGGGATGTTTTGTTTTCTTCACATTGAGGTTCAATCCGTACAGTCTTTGATCTCCATCTGTAAGTATTTTAAGTACTCTTTGCTTTCTGTAAGCAATTTTGTATCATCAGCATACTGCAGATTGTTAATAAATCTTCCTACAATCCTAAAGCCATGTGCTTCATATAATCCAGTTTCTCAGATTATTTTCTCAACCTACAGATTGAATTCACCAATCATGTGTCAGTTTGTCATCCTGTTGAGGCTTACACGTTTCTGTGATGCTAGAAGCTATGTCACCAGTATTTTAAATACTAGCATGGTTACCCATTCTGGACAGATTTCAGCTGAGCATCCAGACTAACAGACTAGGAAGAAGGAGAGACTATTTCCAAATGTTTAGCCAATGAAAACCTTGTGAATAGCAGTGGAACACTGTCAGATAGTACCAAATTATCAAATATTAAAATATTATGAATAGCACCAGAATATTGCCAGATACAATGCTGGAAGATGGGTCCCTCAGATAGGAAAGCACTCAGATTACAACTGGGGAAGAGCTGTTTCCTCAAAGTAGAGTTGACCACGATGACTCAAGTGGAGTAATGCTTTTTGGACCTTCATTTGCTGATGGGACACAAATCAAAATGAAGAGAAACAACTGCAAAGATTCATCAATAATCAGAACATGGAATGTATGAAGTATGAATCTAGGAACATTGAAAATTGTCAAAAATGAAATGAAATGCATAAAAATGAAGTCTTGGTGTGGCAATGTAAGATAAGCACTTGACCTCAAGTTTGGCTTGAATACAAGGTCGGTGGTTTAAACTCACTAGCCACTCCTCGGAAACCCTATACAGGATCACTAGGAGTCGGAACTGACTCAAAAGCACTTAACAACAACAACAACAAAGATCACTATCCTAAGCATTATTGAGCTGAAATGGACTGGTATTGGTCATTTTGAATCTAACAATCACATGGTTTACTATGCCAAATAACAAACTGAAGAGGAATGGCATCACATTCGTTATTTTAAAAATAAATAAATAAAACCTTTCAAGATCTGTCTTGAAGTATAATGCTATGTGTGAACGGATAATATTCATATTTCTATAAGGAAGACCAGTTAACATTACTATTACTCAAATTTATGCAGCAACCAGGAGCATTAGTAATGAAATTGAAGAATTCTATTAACTTATTCAGTCTGAAATTGACCAAAAATACAATCAAGATGTTTTGATAATTTCTGGTAATTGGAATGCAAAGCTTGGAAACAAAGAAGAAGGATCAGTAGCTGGAAAATCATAGTTTGATCAGCTTCTTGGTGAGAGAAACAAAGCTAGAGATCCCATTATAGAATTTTATAAGATCATTGACTTGTTCATTGCAAATACCTTTTTAAACAACATAAAAGACAATTATACACATGGACCTCACCAGATGGAATACACAGAAATCAAACTGACTATATCTGTAGAAAGAGACAAGGAAAAGTTCCATATCATCAGCCAAAACAAGGCTATGGGCACACTGTGTAATAGACTATCAGTTGCTCATATACAAGTTCAGCCTAAAGTGGAAGCAAGCTAAACAAGTCTGCAAGAGCCAAAATATGACCTTGAACACATTCCACCTGATTTTAGAAAACATCTGAAGAACAAATTTGATGCATTAGACACTAGTGACTGAAGACCAGAAGAATTGTGGAATGACACAAAGAACATTATACAGGAAGAAAGCAAAAGTTCATTAAGTAGCCAAGAAAAAAGAAAATGGCTAATGGATAAAAGAAGAGACTCTAAAATTGCTCTCTAGCACAGAAATGCTAAAGCAAATAAGAAAACTGAGGAGGTAAAAGAACTAAACAGAAAATTTCATGGGCAGCTCGAGAAGACAAAGTCAAATAGTATAATGATATGTGCAAAGACCTGGAGTTAGAAAACCAAAATTGAAGAACATGCTCAGTGTTTCTCAGGTTAAAACAATTGCAGAAAAAAATTAATGCCTTGGCTTGCAATATTGAAAGACTGTATTAGCAAAATATGATCAAGAAGCAGTGGCATTAAAGTCCAAGATGCACTGAAGGCACTGGCAAAGAGCAAGGCTCTGTGAATTAGTGGAATGCAAATTGAAATCTTTAAAAAAACAGAGGCAGCACTTGAGGAACTCACTTATCTATGCCAAGACATTTGGAAGACAGTTAGTTACCTTGTTAACTGATTGGAAGGGATCCATATTTGTGCATATTACACAGGGAGGTGACCCAACAGAAAGTGGGAATCATTAGATATATTGTTAATATCACATGCAAATAAAATTTTGCTAAAAATAATTCAAAAAGGGCTGCAACAGCCAGAGGTTGAAACCAGATTCTGAGGAAGGCATGGAGCAAG
>NW_006408529.1:32520455-32523499 GCF_000296735.1 Chrysochloris asiatica | reverse complement strand
TGAAAATCCTGGATAGTGTCCTCATGAGTCTGAATCAACTCGATGGCACTTAACAACAACAATATATGTATGTATGGTATGTATGTATGTATGTATGTATGTATGTATGTATGTATGTATATTGTTGCTGGGTGCCACTGAGTCCATTTCAACTCATAGGGACCCCGTGTGGCACAGATCTGCCCCATAGTGTGTTCTAGGCTGTAATTTTAATGGGGGCAGTTTTTCAAGTTTTCCTTTTATTGAACCACTAGGTGGGTTCAAATCATCAATCTTTCAGTTAGCAGCCAAGCACTTAACCACTGTGACACCTAGGCTCCTTGCCAAATGCATAGTGACTCAAAATATATGAGCGATCTAACTTCCTGTTTAAGAGTAACGTAAAAGTTAAGAGAGCTGGTGTTATGGATCGAATGTTGTCCTCCAAAACGTGTTGTAAATCCTATTATACCTGTGGATATAATTCCATTTGGAATAGAGATTTTTGTGTGTGATGACAAATTTGGATATAATAGTGTAGGGTGTGTCTTAAATCATTCACTTTTGAGATTATAAAAGAGCAGATTAAGCAAGTAATGAGAGATAGGGGAAGATATATCCCATACCACATAAGATTTCCAAGGAACCAAAAGACAGACACTGAAGAGAAACAAGGAGCTTCCCAGAGAGCCAACAGAGAAAGAAACCATTTCTCTGAAGTCAGAACCCTGAGTTTGGATTTCTAACTGCCAAAATGTTGAGAGAATAGCTTTCTGTTTGTTGAAGCTACCTTCTTGTGGTATTACAAGTGACACCCAGCAACAATATACATCCATACATATTATTATTGCAACTCTAGATAACTGGTAGAACAAGTAGTTAGGAGCTAAACTCTTAACTTAAAGCTAGGTGGTTTGAATCCACTCATGGGTGCCTCAGAAGATGATTAGCATTACATAGCATTAGGAGTCCTGGTGTAGTGCTATAGGGTAAACACAGCTCTGCTAACCACAAGGTCAGCAGTTCAAACCCACCAGCCGCTCCTTGGAAACCCTATACAGGGTCACTATGAGTTGGAACCAACTAAACAGCACTCAACAGCAACATCATATACATAATTAAGACAGGAATCCTGGTGGCATAGTGGGTTATGTATTGGGCTACGAACAGCAATGTCAGCAGTTCAAATCTACCAGTCATTCTTCAGAAGAAAGATGAGACTTTCTGCTCCTGTACAGTCTCAAATGCTGTAGAAGTCACTATGAGTAGGAACTGACTCAGTGGCACACAACAACAACAACAGATAAGACAGGTGGAAAAGTTTACTAAAGCTCTTACATGTTTAGAGGTTAAAGCTTTGTGATGAACTTTGTTGTTACTGTTAGGTGACCTGGATTCAGTTCCAACTCATAATCACCCTATGATAAACAGAACAAACAACTGCTGGTCCTGCACCAACCTCACAATCATTTCCATGTTTGAGCCCACTGCTGTAACAACTATGCCAATCCGTCTCCTTGAAGATCTTTCTCTTTCACTGACGCTGTGCTTTATCAAGAATAACGTTACTTCTCCAAGCACTAGTTTCTCCTGATATGTCCAGAATATGTGAAACAATGTCTTACCATCTTTGTTTCTAAGGAACTTTATGGCTTTACTTCCAAAACAGATCTATTTCTTTTTCTGGAAACCCACGGTATATTTATTATTCTATGCCAGTGTGATAATTCAAACATCAATTCTTTTTTTGTCTTCTTTATTCATTGGCCAGAGTTCACATGCATATGAAGTGATTGAAAATACCATGCTTGGGTCAAGAGTACCTTAGTCTTCAAAGTAACATTTTTGCTTTAAAGAGGTCTTTTGCAACAAATTTGCCAAATACAATATGTCATTTGATTTCCTGATGGCTGCTTCAATGGGCATTGATTGTAGAACCAAGTAAAATGACATTCCTATCACCTTAAATCTTTTCTCCATTTATCCTAATGTTGCTTATTAGACCAGTTGTGATGCTTTTTGTTTTCATTGAGGTGTAATCCATATTTAATGTTGTAGTCATTGATCTTCATTGGTAGTGGTGGTGATGGTATGCCGTGGAGTCAGTTCTGACTCACAGCGACCCTGCATAGTTTCCGAGGCTGTAAATCTTTACGGGAGCAGAAATTCTCATCTTTATCCCACATAACAGTTGGAAGTTTTGAGCTAATGATCTTGAGGTTAGCAACCTAATTCATAACCACTACACCAGCAGAGCTCCTTGATCTTTATCAGTAAGTGCTTCAAGTCCTCTTTACTTTCAGCAAGCCAGGTTGTGTCATCTGCACATCATATATTGTTAATTAATCTTCCTTCAATCTTGATGGTGTATTTTTCTTCATATAATCCAAATTTTCAGACTATTTTCTCAACATATTGACTGAATAAGTATTGTGAAAGGATACAAAACATCTTTCCTAATTTGAAACCACACAGTATCCCCTTGTTCTATTTGAACAACTGCCTCGTAGTGTATGTACAAATCTTTCATGATGTATATAATGAAGTGTTCTGGAATGCCTATTCTTCTCAGTGTTATCCATAATTTGTTATAATGCACACAGTCAAATGTCTTTGCATAGCCAATGAAACACAGGTAAACATCTTTATGATTAACTTTACATTTTGTAAAATTAAATATGCATGTTATCTTTTCTAGGTTTTTCCTTTAAAAGGAAATAGTGAATCTGTTACAGAAAGAAAACATGAAGGGATGGAACTAAAACAATTGATTCAAAATAGGACAAGAAATGCATAAAAGGAAAGGAGTCTAGAAAAAATTGGGGCAAACAGAAAGTATAAAATAATAATGATCCCAATAAGTATAAATAGACTAATAGCTCAAGTTCAAGATAAAGATATCTGACTAAAGACTTAAAAATCACACTGCATTTTCTTTACAAAAGTTAAATTTAACATTTTAGAACACAGTAACATCAAATTTTTTAAAAGGTAGAAAAATGTATATCAGACAAACACTACAAAGATGAAAACAAGATAATTACTTTAGTAATGTTGTTGTTGTT
>NW_006408529.1:32514989-32519668 GCF_000296735.1 Chrysochloris asiatica | reverse complement strand
CCCAATGAGATGGACTGACAAAATGGCAGCATCAATGGGCTCAAGCGTGGCAACAATTGTGAGGTTGGCCCAGGAGCGGGCATTGTTTCGTTCTGTTGTACACAGGGTCACTATGAGTCGGTACTGGTTTGATGGCACCTAACAATAACAACAACAATAATTGATTGTGTGATATTCCAATATACTTCTATAGCAATTAATAAATAAAACAGATAAATACGTAATTTTGATCTAAAGAGTATTCAAGCTAAAAATCATATTTGAGGCCATAATTATCAACAAATATTTTTTTTAAATCTATTTAAAACAAACCAGCAATTAGTATTAGACACTAATACTAAAAAGCTAATTCCCTGACTGCCAACTCAAAAACATGTCTTGGAAATTATAAACTTTTAAATATTCATAGATCAAATATGTTTTATACTTAAGTAAATACTTAGAATTACCAAGTCAGAAAACGCTATATATCAACACTTGTTTAATTTGATTAAAGCTGTACTCAGTGAAGAAATAATAGCCTTAAATACTTATATTTAAATAAAACTGAAAATATATGAGCTAAACATCCAACTAAAAAAGGTAGACAAAGAAGGCTAGAATAAACTAAATAATGCAGAAGAAAGAAAACACAAACTATCACGTCTCTCTAAATTCATAGTTATTATGGAACATTGTTTTTTTTTTTTTTTTCTTTTTTCCCTTCTTAGTTTTCCTGGTTTGATCATCTTGCCACACATTTCATCTTCATCTTGTTAATTTAGAAATCCTATCATAACATTTCATTTGTGGATTACCTTGTGTTTCCTGCTCTCCAAATCAGACCAAATAGCTCTATTATCTTGTTTCAATGCAATACACCAATTATATCTCCCCTGAGACACACAGTTTCCCCTACCACAAACCTCTGATGGTTCAGAATCGACGCGATGGCACTTAACAACAACAACAACATGCCAATGAGGGGTGTGTGCAGCATTTCTTCCTCATGGATTCCATTGCAAAAACCTCTGGTAGAGGAAGGCAAAATATATTATGGGTTGTTGCACCTGCATGGTTCTTTAGCACTCTGGTTCAAGGCCCTCCCAAGGGCTGGTGTTCTCCTCCACCCCCAAGGAAAGGTCATCTTTCAAGGTTGATTGGTTGGTTGGTTATGTGCCATGGAGTCAGTTCCGACTCATACCACTTAAGATTGTACAAGGAAATAAAATATAGTGATCTTATGGTGGTCTGTTTATAGTAAACAGACTATAAAATGGTCAAGGTCTTGGGATTAATCCTTTCATTCTCCAAGAGGTCTCCTAGACTCCCTGTCTCAGGGAGACTTAGAGAAGTCAAGTACCAGAGGTTGGGAATTGGGCCATTTGAGAGCCTCAACAAAGACCATTGGGCTACCGTTCTTAGAAATTGTCTACTGCTGAGAATTCACTCAATGAACATCTACTTTATAATCACTCAATGAATAGCTCTGGTCCAGGCACTGGGGTACAAAGAGATTTCTTGTCCTTGAAACAGTCTTTGTTTTCCTAGTAGCTCTTTCTAGGAGGCCCCCTAGGCTTCCTTCCTTAGATCTTCAAATATTTCTCTTCAACCTTAACAAATCAACAACTGTAAATGTATCCTATGGGATTCTAGTGATGTTTTGTGTTGCCTGCTGATAGGAGTTCACTGCCTCCCAGCTTATTTTGTTACAAACAAAAAGTCCAGTGAGAGTCATTATTATTTTTTTTTTTCCCTTTAATAAAAAGGAAAAGTCTGGAAGCTTGTTTTACTAGAGTATGCCAAAATGTGTGTTTGTCATATCCATTCAGTCAAGAATTCAGATCCATTTTACTCTGAAGACTCAGGTCTGTCTTTGATTTAGGGATCTTTTCTCCTAAACTATTTAATAATTATTCTTCTGTCATGGGCTACTTCTTTTAGACTGTCCATTATTCAAATAAAGGACCTGTGGAGGGACAACAGTTATGCACTCAGCTGCTAAAGAAAGGTTAGCAATTTGAACACAGCCAGCAGCTCTTCAGAAGAAAGGCTTGGCAATTTTCTTTCATAAAGATTCCATCTAAGAAAACTCTGGAGTCCTGGTGTGGTGCTGTAGGATAAACAATGGACTTCAAGGTCAATTTGAACTGCAAGGTGGCAGTTCAATCCTATCAGCTGTTTCTTAGAAACCATATACAGGATCGCTATGAGTTGGAACTGACTTGATGGTACTTAACAACTTAATAGCGAGAAAACTCTATGGAGAAAGTCTGCTCTCTAAAACATGGGGTCACCGTGAGTTGGGGACCAACTCAAAGGCAATTACCAGCAATTTTTAGATGTTAGATTTCCAGCACCATGCTCTGAGTCTCTTACCTTTTCCCATGTGGTTTCAATCTCTATATTTTTTTGTTCTGTGATGCTTAACTGTACTTAATCTTCCAGACCACCAATTCTATTATCATTGGTCACCACCCACACTCTCTAGCCATCTACTGAACTATTAAGATATTTTGGAGGTCTAGAAAATCTTTTTATTCAATTTGTTGTGTAGTTTTGGTGTTACGTGTTCTTTTACGTTTTCATTTAGGAATTCTTTTGTCTGCCCTAACAGCTCTATTCCATTAATTGAATATGTGGTCTGTTCTTGTAAGGTTTATTCCATTGGGTATATGATCTGATTCCTTATTCTATTTGTCCTCTCTTTGGCTTCTGAACACCTTTTTAAAAATCTTATTGAATGAACCACTGTTGTAAAAAGTTAAGAAAACTTTTTTTTTTTTTTTTAAACCAAATGAAGCACTCATCATAGGTTACAGGGCAGGTGGAGCATGAGGGGAGGGAAAAAATAAAGTGAATAGAGGTAAATACTGTTAACTGATGGTTCATGGAGTGGATTACAATCATTGTAATGACACAGAGTGCATAATTTATTGAATATGGGACTAGTTTTCTGTTCTGCACATCTCCACTTCAATTCACAAGTTAAAAAAAAAAAAATTATGTTGCCACCCAGCTGATTCACACTCATGGTGACCCCATACTTGCAGGTAGAACTACTTCATAGGATCTCCCTGGCTGTCCTGGTGTAGCACTATAAAATAAACACTTGACCACAGCTCAGCGGTCCCAACCCTTGAAAACCATATACAGGGTCACTATGAAATGAAACTGACTAATGGCGGTTAACAAAAGCAATCTTTACAAGGCCTTTCTTTCTCAGCACTGCTGGCAGAGTTCAAACCACCAACTTTTATCTTTATGCTAGGAGCCAAACATTAACTGCTTGCACTACCAATGGACCTTTGTGGACAACTTTAGATAAACTGTTATTCTTGTCTGTTGTTGTTAATGGTGTTAGGTGCCATCAAGTTAGTTCCGACTCAAAGTGACCTTATGCACAATGGAATGAAAAACTGCTCAGTCCTAGGTCAACATCAAAACAGTTGCTATGTTTGATCCCATTGCTGCTGCTTCTGTGCCAAACCATCTCATTGGGGTCTTCCTCTTTTCCTCCAAGCTTCCACTTTATCAAACATGATATCTGTCTCCAGGGACTGGTCCCTCCTGATAGTATGTTTCAAGTATGAGTGATGAAGTCTGGTCGTCCTGGCTTCCAAGGAGCATTCTGGCTGTACTTCTTCCAACACAAATTGCTTTGTTCTTTAGGCAGTCCATGATACTTTTAGTATTATTCTCCAACACCATAACTCAAATGCATCAATTCTTCCACAGTCTTCCTTATTCACTGTCCAACTTTCACATGCATATGTTATTAAAAATACTATGGCTTGGGTCAGGAACACCTTAGTCCTCAAACTGACATCTTTAGCTCTTAAACACTTTAAAGAATTCTTGTGTAGCAGATTTGCCTATTGCAATACATCCTTTGATTTCTTTCTTGACTGCTGCTTCCATGGGTGTTGATGGTTTATCTGAGCAAAATAAAATCTTTGATAATTTCAATCTTTTCTCCATTTATATGGATATTGTATATTGGACTACAGTGGTGAGGATTTTTGCTTTCTGTACATTGAGTGCAACTCATAGTGAAGGCTGTGGTCTTTGATCATCATCCGTATTTTAAGTCCCCTTCGCTTTCTTCAAGCAAGGTTTATAACATGTCACAGGTTTTTAATAAGTCTTCCTCCTCTCCTGATACCATGTTTTTCTTCTTATAATCCAACTTCTTGATTATTTACTCAGCTTATAGATGGAGTAAGTATGATGAAAGAATACAACCCTGATGCAAAACTCTCCTAAGTTTAAACCATTCGATGTTATCTTGTGTTTGAACAACTGCTTCCTGGTCTATGTACAGGTTCTTTATGAGCACAATTAAGTATTCTGGAATACTCATTGTTTGCAATGTTGTCCATAGCTTGCCATGATGTGCACACACAAAAAAACATTTGAGTAGTCAATAAAGCACAGGTAAACATCTTTCTGGTATTTTCAACTTTCAGCCAAGATCCGTTTGATACCAGCAATACTATACCTCATTCCATATCTGCTTCTGAATCTGGCTTGAACCTCTGGAAGTTCTCTGTCAATGTATGGTTGCAGCCACTTTTTAATTATCTTTAGCAAAATTTTACTTGCATGTGATGTTAATGATATTATCCAATGATTTCCTCATTCTATTGGTTCATCTCTCTGTAGAATGAGCACAAACATGGATCTCTTCCAGGCAGTTG
>NW_006408529.1:32503668-32513094 GCF_000296735.1 Chrysochloris asiatica | reverse complement strand
AGTAATGATCAATACATCTTGATTGCATGTTTTGTCAATTTCAGACTAAAGAAGTTGGTAGGATTCTTCAAATTCATCATCCCTGTGTTTAGTGGTTGGTGCATAAATTTATATAATAGTGGTATTAACTGGTCTTCCTTGAAAGTATATGGATATTTTCCTATCACAGTGTTGCACTTTAAGACAAATCTTGATATCTTCTTTTTTATGATGAATGTGATGCCATTCCTCTTCAATTTGCTATTCCCGGCATAGAAAACCATGTGATTGCATGATTCAAAATTGGCGAATACCAGTCCATTTCAGCACACTAAATGTTTGGATATCAATGTTTATGCATTCATTTCATTTTGATAATTTCCAATTTTCCTAGATTCATACTTTACACATTCTATGTTCCAATTATTAATGGATATTAACAACTGTTTCTCTTCACTTTCAGTTGTGCCCCATCAGTAAAAGATCCAAAGACTTTACTCCATTTGCATCATCACATTCAACTCTAGTTTGAGGAGGCAGCTTTTCTCCAGTTATATTTTGAGTGCTTTCCAATCTGAGGGGCTCATCTTCCAGCACTGTATCTGACGATATTCCGGTACTCTTCATCAGGTTTCAATATTCAATATTCTGGTGCTGACGGTGCTCCACTGCTATTCATAATGTTTTCAGTGACTAATATTTGGAAGCAGTTTGTCTCTCCTTCTTCCTAGACTGTCTTTGTCAAGAAGCTCATCTTAAATCTGTGTCACCATAGATGACCCTATTGGTATTTAAAATACTGCTAGCATCACTTCCAGAATCACAGCAACATGCAAACCACCATAGTACAACAAACTTACAGGTGAGTGGTGGACTCTTGTCTGTTAGTCTACAGAAGGTCAAGCCCCACCCTTTTTTGTTTTTAACTGTGTGAAGTATTTATACGTAACAAAGCAAGGCCTGTGTTTTATACTATCTTGAACTGCTAACCACAAGGTTGACTGTTCAAACCCACAGCCTCTGCTTGCAAACCCTAAACAAGGTCAGTATTAATTGGAATCGTCTTGATGGCACTCAACAGCAGCAAAACTAATGCTAAGAATTTTTCAGGTACAATGATCCTTCCCTCTGCATGCTATGTAAGAGACTGACACTCCTGCAGAGGCACAAAGAGGAAGCATCCTTGCTCTCAGGTACCTGCAGGACCGAGAGCATATGCACAAAACCTTTGCTCACTTAAGCAGACAACGGCAAGTAAGACAGAGTTCTACAGCCAGAGTACTATACAATTCTGGCTGACTGACCCTGTGCTTTTCTCCTACCTCACTCTGGCCTAGATAACCAGTTGCCATTGAGTTGATTCTGATTCATTATAACCCTATGTGTGGGTTGTGTCAGAAAATTGTCAGGCCTTTCTTCCAAAGCACCTCTTGGGGGACTCCAATCTTTCAGCTGAACACTAGCCACTTACAGCACAAAACCCAAAAGTTCAGCACCAGTTCTTTCTGCAGAAAGTCAGACCCTCAGAGAGCCTAATGCTTCACTTACACCCACTGTAAATCCTGGTTTTGGAAAGCATATAGCTTGGAGTTGATGGGAAGGGAATCCTATTCCTATCCCCATTTTCTGAAAAAACAAACAAACAAAACTTTGTGCAGGTGTTTCTTTCATAAAATGAGATGCTTTAAAGTAGCAATAGAAAATACGTTAAGATTCTTTCATCTCCAGAAGTCTTTAAATTGGAGATTAAATAAGAAGTATCCGTGACTGTGAGAACTGATAGGACTAGAAATTTGTCATGAGAAAATCATTTAGGGAAGGTGTTTTTAAGAAGAGAATCACTTCTTACTTGCAATCCTGAAGGCTGAGGACTGAGTTTGGAAACAGATGACAGAAATGCTGGGCAGTGACTTAGAGCAGTGCTTTCAATCTGAATGTATAGAAGGATCACCTAGGAATGTTGCGATGCGGGGCAAGTTCTGAGTCAGGAGGTCAGGGTAGGGGAAGGGCCCAGAATTTTTATGAATTTCTATCAAGTGGGGTTCCCCTATCTACCATGGCAGCCATTGCTTGTCTGTAGAGCAAAGTTGAGTAGTGAGGTCTGGGTATTTGCAATGGTGAGTAGACCTCTGGTGGTCATGGGAGAAATATACCATCTTTTTGTGGTAACATTGTAAATTATTTTTTGAAAATGTTAAAAATACTTTTAAAAAACAACAACCTTACCAACTGATAAATATCTAACTGGCATGATAAACAAAGCCAGCGTAGTTTATTATTTGGGCCCCATTAATTTGAACTTTGGTGTCATTCCAGACAGAGCATACTACTAGTGATAATCTAAGAAGGGACATGTTTAGTCTACTTAAAGTGTTAAAGTAAATGCATTTTCAAAAAATGAGAACAAAAACCACAAAACAAAACAAAACAAAACCCAGATCTAGTTGTTTTTGTTAAGTGCTGTCCTGTCAGTTCTGATTCATAGCAACCCTGTATAAGGTTTCTGAGTCTATGAATCTGTGAGGGAGCAGAAAGCCTCATGGCTTTCAAATACTGAATCAGTTACAAGGGATTGTTCTTTAGTGTATTAAAGTGTTTTTTCTTTCTTTCTTTAAATATCAGAGGGTTTCAATTTGATTTTCCTAGTCCCCATCAAAGGCTATCATAAATTAAATTTCTTATAATGTGTTCTTTATTTCAAGCTCTTCTTTGACTAGGACTATCCTGTGCTTTAATTAGGAAAAGCAAGAGCAGTTCCACAGTAATCACAAGTATCTTTTGGCTCTGCTCTGTCTGTGCTTCTCAAACTGAAGACAGAAAGGGCTATGCCATTTGACCAATGCTGTGGCTCAACTCAAACAAAGAATCCAGAGAGGATTTTAAAATTATTAATTTTTGGAAATGTTACTGTTTTCTATTGTTTTTCTTCTAGCTACAACTGAATTTCTTATTTAGATTGTCAATAGACATATTCCCTGGCTTTGCCTTGGTAAATAGATAAATGTTAAAGAAGTCAACAAAACATTTTTGAGACAACAACAAGATTATTATCACTCTAAGATGGAAACTAAACATTCTAAACCAATAATGTGCATAAACTGAAACTTGAAGTCTAACTTAAACAAATTTGTAACTGATATCCGTAGCAGCTTGAAATTGATATAAACCCGGGCCTCATGTGTTTTCTACTATCGGTAGTCCTGAATAGACACTAGAAAGTGTCCCAGTGGCTCATGGAAATGCTCTTGAGTGCATTCCTGTCCATTGTGCACGAGGTCGCCATGAATCAGCAGCTGCCTCAATGGCTAACAACAGCAATCAAATTAAGAACAATGAGTATTTTAACTTTTAAAATTTGCCCTTTTCTAAAGTCAAGTTCAATTTATTCCTCTTCTTGTCTTTGTTCTATGGTGATTTTCTATTGTATTTGCAGATGAAAGGAAATCAAAGGTAATAACTGGTGTGAATGCTTAATCTATAGTTGGAAGCAAATAAGTTCACCTGCCATCCTTTGCATCTACTAAAAGGAAACAAATATTCAACATTGTTTAAAGAAAATATGAAGGCACTTCAAAACATTCAAGGAAAATCTCTTTTTTTTTTTTTCATTCCATTTTTGCATGAACTTTTAAAAATACCCCTTGTAAATGTTTTGCTACCAAAACATCTATCTTTGTTGTTGTTGTTAAGTACTCTTGAGTTGGGTCCTGACCCATAGTAACCCTATATAGGTTCTCCGAGAGCAACTGGTGAGCTTGAAAAACTGACCTTGCAGTTCAAACAGCTTTTCAGTCTGGCACATTAACCTACAGTGCCACACTTGTTAAATGCTGTCAAGTCAACTCTAACTCATAGTGACCCTGAATAGAGGTTTCTGAGGAGTGACTGATGAATTTGAATCACCAGGCTTGTGGTTTAAACTGACCTTCCGGTCCAGTACTTATCCTACAGTGACAAACCAGGACTCCAAAAACGTCTATTACACCCTCCCCCCGCCCTCCCACACACACCTGAATACCTATATAGGTTCTCTTTACCTATGAGCCCCACTATAACAATCACAGAATGCATTTGAAAATTTTAAACCTTTAGAATCTGAATTTAGAAATAAAAAAGATGTAAGAATAAGGAGCTCTTGGGAGTTAAGAGTAAACTTGGGGAGAGCCCATAACTCAGGAAAGAGTGATTTAACCAGGAATGTAATTCTTTCACCCCAAATGATGACTATTTCTTTCTGCATTTTATGATTAACTTAATTCTAAAATCAAAAACTATATTAAGTATTCAACAAAATTTTATTTAATATTCCATGTCAGCTTGTCACACTGTGGTAGCCTGCATGTTGCTGTGATGCTGCAAGCTATACCACCAATATTTCAAGCACCAGCAGGGTCACCCATGGTGGACAGATTTCAGGGGAGCTTCAAGACGAAGACAGACAAGGAAGAAGGAGAGGCAGACTAGATCTGAACGTTTAGTCACTGAAAACCTTATGAATAGCAGCAGAATACTTTCAGATATAATACCATAAGATGAAAATATGGCTAGCAGCAAAATATTGTCAGATATAGTGTCAGAAAACGATACCCTCAGGTTGTAGGTGGTGGTGGTGGTTATGTGCCATTGAGTCAGTTCCAACTCATAGTGAGAGACCCTGTACAGGGTTTCTGAGGCTGTAAATCCTTATGGGAACAGAAAGCTTCATCTTTCTTCCACGTAACATCTGGTAGTTTCAAACTGCTGACCCTGAGGTTAGCAGCCCCATTCATAACCAGCTACCAGAGCTTAGGTATCTATTCAGCACAAGACTTGGAATACTATGTTAGACAGTATGAAGTATTTAAAAACACATAATGTGTGGTATCTGTAGGTAAAAATCTCAGCATTACAATCATGCTGACCTTTTACAATCAAATATGATCATATTATTTATTCTCTTAACTATGGATATTCAACGGAATCCATTGTCCAAAGAACAGAGAGAACAATTTCCAATGCAATGGTCAACCTAACTCAGTGAGTGGGTTTTTCTTAAGCCACTCTCCCCTCACTTTCTGCCCTTCAATCCTTCTGTCCTTTCATTCCTTTCAAGACTTCTACTTGCCATGTGTAGTTTTGTCTGTCTGGCACAGCCTCCCTCGCCTCTTGCCTGGTAAAGCCTATTCCTCCATCAGAGGGCAGCTCAAGCGTCACTTCTTCTGGAAGACCCTCCAGAATCCCCTAGATGGTATCCAGTTCTGTCGTGTAAGTTCTGTAGCTTCTTTAAAATGTGTATCCAAATAGGTATTAAGTAAAACGGTAATTAGATGTTTAAGGTCTGTCTCTCCTCAAGATTTCAAACTTGACGAAAGCAGGCATGTTCGTCAAATCCTTGTTGAAGCCTAGGGCCTAAAATAGTGCCTTATATGTTTTCATTGGTCTTTCACCGGTGGTTCAGGGCTAAAGATTGGTCTGAACCTGACCTGGGAGGACGTCCCTGGCTGGGGCAGTCCATCTTCCAGTGGGCCCATTGAGCACTCTTTAGGTATGGCTTGGTTGGTGGCCTCGGGCTAGGGCATGCTTTTGCCCAGTGTCCAGTCTGCCCACATTGAGAGTATGTTCCAGGGAGTATTGTGCTTTATCCTGCTCTGGGCTGGGGTGAGTGTGAGGTGGCAGACACCAGGTCTAATATTGAATGTGGAGTTTTTACTTTTTGGTTCCTCTGTTCCTCATCTCGGTTCTTAAAAAAAAACATTTAAGAATGCTTTTAGAAAATTCTCCGCCCCCACAGCATATATGCGCTCAGAACCCAGGGTAGTGAGGATGGTATCCAGTAAGACCATCTCTTTCCTACTGGATACTGGGATGAGTCTTTCAGGAGCTCTAGTAGCATAGTGGTTACGAATTGGGCTGCGAACCTTAAGGTCAGCAGTTTGAAACTACCAGCTGGTCTGTGGGAGAAAGATGAGGCTTTCTACTGCCGTAAAGATTTACAGCCTTGGAAAACCTGTACAGGGTCACTATGAGTCAGAACTGACTCCACGTCACATAACAACAACAACATGTTTTCATTGAACGCATAACTGAATGAAAAAACAAAACATTTATTTCTTCATATGCACTTACTTGTATGGCCTCTCCTACTCAAGTTCCTGTGGGCTCTTCATACTCTGTCTATCCCATAGATGTCAGAGTTGGTCAGGGTTCTGTCCTGAGATCTTATTTGTTTTCTCTTTAGATAGATACATCCCTGGATTCTGGTGCCATCCTTATGTTCATGATTCCTAAGTTTGTCTTTCCTGTTAAGATTCCTCTCCAGAATTCCTCAGCCTCAGAACAACCCTGCCTCAAACATCTTCATATTGATCTAACACAAGCACCTAAACTTCAACTCCTCATCTACTTTTTTGTTTTTCAATATAATTTATTTTATTTTTGTTGTTGCTGAGCATATATACAGTAGGACGTACATAAATTCAACATACGTGTACAATTTAGTGACTTCAATGACATTCTTTGAGTTGTGCAACCCTTCTGACTCTCCTTTACTGAGTTTTTCTTCCCTATTAACATAAAATCACCACTACTTGAGGTTCCCTTCCAATCTTTTGGTTGCTGTTGTCAATTTGATTCCATATAGCTAGATCTTAAAAGAGCATAGTATTTAAGACAGAAATTCTCTACTAGCTAAACTAAACTACTGTTTGGTTTTAAGAAGATGATATTTTTGGTTTAAGGCTTAAGTATGATCTCAAGGCAATAGTTTTAGGGGTTTGTTCAGGCTTCCTGGTTCTAGAAAGTCTGGATTTTATAAAAATTTGAAATTCTGTTCTGCATTTCTCCCTTTTGAACAGAATTCTTCTGTAGAATCATTGACCAAAGTTCCTCTTCTTGTCTTTGAAACAAGCTCCTTTGTAAAAGTTGTATCTAGTTACTTCTGTAGCTTTTTTTGTCAAACTCTTTCCAACCTTTTTGAACAATTGGCAAGTCAGGAATGCAGCCTTCTCTCCTTCACAAGTGGGTCTTGTACAACTGTGTTCCAATATACGGCACTGTGGGTCCAAAGGGAAGCCCAGGAGGTTGTCTTTACTGTGTGGGCTTCAGGATAAGGAAGACAATATAATTGTTTTTAATGAATATATTTTTTATTGGACTTTTTCCAATTTCCAAATTTAACATCTATAATTAGAAACAACACGTATAGTAGGACTGTACAAACTTAGAGTAAAATAAAAATATATGTTATTTGTGGCTTCATAAAACTTCATTTACTACTGTATCTTTGAAGAAAGCAAAAAATGCTTTTTATGAGGGGACAGTGAAATGTTTAGCTACAATTTTCCCAAACAAACATGAAACAGTACTCATATAGAATGAACACCCTCACAAATAACTGATGGGTGATGAAAACTTACCACATTCAACCAAAGCAAAAACACAAATTAGGAATTGTTAGGGTTACATGTATTTTAAACTCAACATGCTTGCTCTGTTAAAAATAATAATATCTGCAGAAGCTCATATTTGTGCTAATTTCTGACATTTTTATTGTTATTGTTGAGTGCCATCAAGACAATTCTGACCCATAACAACCCTGTAATAGGGTTTCTGACAGAAGACATATACCAGTGTTTATAACTGTTAAAGTAACTCGAATCTGAAATTACGGCTATATCATATATTAAAATATTTTAGACCAAATGCTCTCTTCTAGCAACTTGTTGATTTATTTAAAAACTGTCTTAGAATTATAGTGGTAAATGTACATTTTTAAAACATTTCCATCATGTTTAATGAAAAATGAATATTTTCTGTATTCTTCAATCAGGTGTTTTCATTTACTTAAATTAAAAAGCAACCATGTATTGCTGAAGAAAGTCAATATTAGAATGACTTGTCAATTGCTTTCAAGGGAACAGAATTTAGAATTAGGTATCCCCATTAAAAATATTCTATACTGATTTAAAAAAAAAAAAAAAAAGGCTGAAATATGTGGTATCTACAAAGGTAGAACCAGTTGGGAGAATTATAATAACCATTTCTGAGTTCATGAAACACAATTATTTTCTTTATAGTCTTCATAAATACATCATATAATACTATTTCCTGTTATGTCATATGCCAATATGGCATTGTACAACAAGCATAATGCCATCTGATTCTTACAAAAGCAAATCATTTAAACAAGTCAGTAAAATAAATAGTTGGACCTGCTTTTAGTTATACACATTGTAAAACTGAAGTTTACTTTCCTTTGATCGGTTTTGCACAGTCACAGAGAAGTAAAAAGGAAACATAGGAATCATAATGGCTAAATATGCAAGAAACCGTTATTCACAGTGATGGCTACATAGAATACATTATTCTATGCATATTTTTTCTGGGTTTTTGTTGTTGAATTTTAAGATAAAAAACACTTGTTTTCTACAGATTCACAAAACAACATTTTAACAAGAACAATTAAGGAGAATGTAATGTAAGCATTAGTTAAGATTAACAAACTATGGCCCAATTCTTAATACCCTCAGCAGAGTAATTCCAAATCCAAACAATGTTACAGAAACCATTTCACATCTTTCCTAACACACATTAAAATGTTATCTGTCTTCCCCCAAACTAATTCTTCATGGAAGCAATCTTTCTTATCAATTAACGTCCATATGTCTATCACATGTAGTCCATCTTTTATAGCCAAATTTAATGTCACTACAAAAGAAAGCAAGTTGGACAATAATCACATGCATTCGTATCTATAAATCTATAATAGCATGAAGATATCTGTATAAATCAGGGTTTTAACTTTTCCCCCCTAACAGTCTCAGGTAGACCAACTCAATGAAGTTACTGATGACCCATTTACTGACGATTTTCAGGGTCTGTTGGCAAAGGAAGACTGGAGGTTACCGCTGGAGCTGTTGCTGATTCCATTCATAGTCCTGGAAATGTGAGGAAACTGAGGATAAGGAGACTGGACTGGACTGCTGGGGCTAGGTAAACATGAAGTGGTGGAGGGAATCCCTCCGGCTGGGCTGTTGGCCTTGTCACTCCCAGAGTCATTTTCTAGTTCTCCAGTGTTTGTCAGTCCATCTCTCTGGTGATTGATCTTCATTCTTTTACAAGTAGGTGGAACTTTGTATTTCAAAGGAAGCGGTCCATTTCTTCTCCAGGTATAAATGTAGGCAATATCCATTAGTGTATAGTAATCCGTTAAGGGTTCCTCTTCATACATGATGTCCATCTGGAAAGTATCAGGTATATACATTTTACTTCTGAGAAATTTTCTTAGGCACATCACAGTCCTTTCTGCTGGGCATCGTAAATATTTTCTATCATTCACCTTCTCTTTAGATTTCTTTTTATCTTTGTTTACTTTGTGATCCAATCTTATTAGCTCATCATCAGTCATAATCTTCTTATTCTCATCTGCAACATCTCTCTGCTCAGCTCTTGTACCTCCTCATTTCTTCC
>NW_006408529.1:32490467-32494051 GCF_000296735.1 Chrysochloris asiatica | reverse complement strand
AGATGGATTGGCCAAGTGGCAGCATCAATGGGCTCAACCATGGCAACAGTAGTGAGGTTGGCCCAGGATCGGGCAGTGTTTTGTTCTGCTGTGCATAGGGTCACTATGAGTTGGTACTGACTCAATGGCACCTATCAACATCAACAATGTGATGGCTAAAGGGCTCTGGTAGCATAGTGGTTACGAGTTGGGCTGCTAACTTTAAGGTCATCTGTTTGAAACTACCAGCTATTCTGTGGAAGAAGTTGAAGTTTTCTGCTCCAGTAAAGATTTACAGTGTTGGAAACCCTATACAGGGTAGCTATGAGTTGGAACTGATGCCATAGAACATAATCAATCACAGTGTGATGGCTGGAACTGCAGTTGCCTTGGGAGGGCCAGACCAAAAGATTTCACAGGCCTTATACAGTCTGTAGGCTGGATGCTCCCCGTTGCTGCTGAATAGGGTTTCCGAGGTGGGTTTGAACAAATGGCCTTGTGATTAGCAGTCCAGTGCTTCTCCTACAGCACCACACTAGGACTCTGATAACATAGTGTGTTATGTGTTGGGCTGCTAGCCAAAAGTTCAACAGTTCAAATCTATGATTGGCTCCACAGGAAAAAAGATGAGTCTTTCTGGTTCCATAAAGATTTACAGCCTTGGGAACCCTATACAGACAGGGTAGTTGTGAGTTGGAACTGACTCAAGGGCACACAACCACCATCAGCAATATCTCTGCTGTTGTTGTTGCTATAGCCTGATAATAATACTTCTCTTAGAATATGACTTTGTGCCTTCTTAAGTTGAAACAAAACACTGTTGTTGTTAAGTGCCATCAAGTCACATCCAACTCATGCTGACCCTGTATAGGGTTTCCAAGGATCAGCTGGTAGGTTTGAATCACCAACCTTTTAGTTAGTAGTCCTGTGCTGATCCTGCAGTGCCATACCAGGACTCCAATAGAACATTTATATTGATTAAAAAAAAATGCTACCCTGATGCATATATGTGATGTAGAATTGCTGTCTGTCCCCTAGTATTTGTTCTTACTTTCTTTCATAGCAGTGGAATTTTTAACTGCCCAGGAAAATAAAATAATTTTCTTTCCCAATTTCCCTCTTCTTTTCCTTCCCTCCCACTGACTTTTTTTCTATTTTTCTCTCCTCACTTTCTCCTTTCTCTTCTGTCTCTTCCCTTTTTTCTTTCATTCTGACTCTCTGCCTCTCTCCTTTCTCTTTCCTCTTAAAGGCTCCCAGGGTAAGTACACTAAGTGGAATCAGCAGAAACTGTATGCTCTTTTCTACCTAGTCTCACTTCCATCACATTAGAAAGGCTTTCCCTGGATCAAGTAGAGGGGACATGATGTCACCTTTCGATGGAGGCGTGTCAAAGGATTTAAACCATTTCAAAGACTCTATCTCTAAGCATAGGGTACATATGTATGTGTCTGTTTGCTCTTCCTCCCTCTACCTGGAATATACCATGACTCATCCTGAACTGTGAGGTTGGGCCATGTACTACATACAGTGCAACAAGACAGAAGGGTCCATTGTGGAGCATCATACTGCTCTGTTATTTCCTAATTGGACTCTTTCAGAGTCCCTGTGTGGTGCAGTTTAGCACTTGGTTTTCAACTGAAAGGCTGAAGATTCAAGTCTATCCAGAGGCACTTTGGAAGAAAGGTCTGGTAAGCTAGTCAAAAACTCAGTCACTGGAAACTATAGAAGACGGTTTTACCCTGACACACATGGTGTTGCTAGGTGGCAAGTGATGTGAACACTTCTTTTAAAACCAAATGTTATTTTGAGTTTTCTGTCACTCATACTGAAGCCTAATCTGTATCAATTAGCAAGGTTAGCAGGATTTGGCTGTGCAAATTCTAAAACAATCTTGAGTTAGAGGAACAGCATTCTACTAGCCTACAACTTTTGAAGTGTTAAAGTTATGTTTGTGACTTTGCAGGGAGAAATCCCATGTTTTCCTGCTATGACTAGAGTGAACTTGCTGGATTTGAGATGTGCTGGACCAGCAGCTAGTGGAGGTACACTCTATGTGCTGTGTATATCCTTAGGGAGATGGAACTGGGTGCTTGGCACACATGTTCAGCTGGCTTCTTCCATTAAGCTTTTATGATCAAAATTCTCACAAACTCTCAAATCAGAATGCCTCCATCAGCCCAAATTTACCTTTTAAGTAATGCAGAATTTAGCACCATAAATGAAATCTGGGGCAGATTCCAAACATTGCCTAATGTAAAGAACTATTCAATTGAAAGAATTAGAAAATGTATAATTATATATAGTGCCCATATGAGTAAAACCAGTTTGGCCTATTCCTACCAGGGTTAACATTGCCCTACATAAAGTATTCGTGCAGTCATTTTTTCTGATAAAAACTTTAAAAAGTGGCTGAGAACTATTTTGTGGATTGTCTTTCCTTTGACATTTATCAATGTTTTTGTATATATTTGTGTGAGCCCCTTTTCTAAATCAAGAATTTTAGCAGAATTAGTTCTGATGCATTTAAGTGCCAGTCTTCACTGCAAGTCAACTTCAGAAAATTATAAATATTCCACTATTGGTATTGCCAAATGATAGGCATCACTGTTCTCTATGAATTCTGCTGATAATTGCTAATGAGGCATATGGTTTACTGACTTAGTAGGGTTTGAGAAGATTTATTGACTTAGATAGAGCTAATTAAATTGTTGCCTTCTGCTTTTGAAATTCTGCCATAGAAACGTGCTAGCCACTCATGCAGCCTTTGTGCTGAAGGCCTAAGCTGAATTCTGACACAGATATTTTTCCTAAATGCTTACCTGGGGAGGGTGTATAGGAGTGGAATATGTCCACAGAGCAAAACCTTAGGCTCACTCTTATGTATATATCCTAGAGTTATAAGAACAGGGACATGACAAGCCATATGCACATATATGTTCATTGCTGCATTATCCTATTAGCAAAAAGATGGAAACAACCTAAGTGCCCATCAACAGATGACTGAATAAGCAAACTGTGGTATATGCAGACCATGGAATATGATGAAACTATATATAAAGAATAATGCATCATCCAAACATCTTTCAACATAGGTGAAAAAAAAATTCTTTGTTGATTACCGGGTGTTGAGGAGGGTGAGGGGAGGAAGGGAAGGTAGAGCATAGAGTAAGGAATAGATACACGATAGTTTGGGTGTTGGGGTGGGGGGGAATGGAAGAACAAGGCAGATAGGAGAATATTTAGTCAGGTTTGCATGGGCTATATGGAACAAAGGTAAATAGTGATGTATGCTCAACCTTGGCTCTGTGATACAGGTCTGAATGGGTAAAAGAGGAGAAATAATGTTAAGATGCTTGACTGTATTATGAATCTTGGTTTCCCTTGCCTAATATTGTAAAACAGACACTTTAGAGGGAGATAAAGGAATAACCAGAATCATCACTATAGAAATCTTGTAAGTCCATCTCCAGTTTGTAACTGACTGGAATACCTAAAAGGGGGCTAGAACTTACCCAGTGAAAGAGGCTTCATGCAGAGCCTTTGCAGTGTATAAGGCCTTAGGTGGAATCCTGATCCTCATCTAGAATCTTCTGATGTGAAACATT
>NW_006408529.1:32482146-32490367 GCF_000296735.1 Chrysochloris asiatica | reverse complement strand
CATATGAGTAATTGATGGTCTGTTCCATAGTCTGTCCCTGGCCTTGTTTTCACTGATGTTATACAGCTTTTCCATTGTCTTTTTCCACAGATGTAGTCAATTTGATTTCTATGTATTCTATCTGGCAAAGTCTATGTGTATAATCGTCTCTTATGATGTCTAAAGAATGTATTTGAAATGAGCAAATCATTGGTTTTGCAGAATTCTGTCATGCGTTCTCCAGCATCATTTCTATCACCAGGACCATATTTTCCAACTACGGATCCTTCCTCTTTGCTCCCAACCTTTGCATTCCAATCACCAGTAATGATCAATATATCTAAATTGCTTGTTTGATCAATTTCAGATTGAAGAAGTTGGTAGAATTCTTCTATTTTGTCCTCACTGGCTTTAGTGGTTGGTGGGTAAAATTGAATAAGAGTGGTATTCACTGGTCTTCCCTGTAGGCACATGAATATTATCCTACCACAGACAGTGGTGTACCTCATGACTGATCTGGATGCGTTCTTTTTGACAATGAGTGCAACACCATTGCTCTTCAATTTGTCATTCCCCGCATAGTAAACCAAGTGGTTGTCAGATTCAAAATGGCCAATACTAGTCCATTTCAGCTCACTTAAGCTTAAGATATCGATGTTTATGCATTCCATTTCATTTTTGACAACTTCCAATTTCCCAGATTCATACTTTGTACACTCCATGTTCCGATTTTCAGTGGATATTACAGCTGTTTCTCTTCATTTTGAGTTGTTCCCCATCAGCAAATGAAGGCCCCACAGGCTTTTCTCCCACAGGCTCTACTCCATTCGCATCATCATGATCAACTGTACTTTGAGGAGGTAGCTCTTCCCCAGTTACATTTTCAGTGTCTTCCAACCTGAGGGGCTCATCTTCTGACACTATATCTGGCAGTGTTTCTGACAGTGTTTCTCTGCTGTTCATAAGTGAGTTGCTGTGATTCTGAAAGTTATGCCACCAATATTTTAAATACCAGCAAGGTCACTCAAGGTGGACTGGTTTCCAATGAGCTTCCGATGAAGACAGACTAGGAAGAAAGAGTGACGAATTTCTTCTGAATATTTAGTCACTGAAAACCTTATGAATAGCAGAGAAACACTGTCAGATATAGTGTCAGAGCTCCATAGAGACTACCAAATCCAAACTTCTAATTTTAAAAACAAGGCAACAGAGTCCATAGATACAGGAATGCTCTGAAGTCATACACCAGGAAGTGACAGAGAGAGAACATGACAGCTTTCCTCCACATCTGGCTTCCTCACAGGCTTCATAGGGAAAACAAATGAGATACTTTTTGTAAATGAATTTGTAAATATGCAATTTCAGGAGGAGTCCTTGTGTGGTCCTGTGGGTTAATGCAAAACCATTTGAACTACAAGGTCTGTGGTTCAAGCTTACCAGCTACTCCTCAGAAAACCTATGCAGGATTCTTATGGGTTGGAATTGACTCGATGGCACTTAATAACAACAACAAAACAACTGTTAAAAGGAGCCACCACTGGCAACCCTCATATATAAACAACACAAATCTAATTAGGAATAACTGTCATCATCAACCACAGGTCTGCCAGTAGAAACTTGCGTGTTGCTATAATGCTGGACAGATTTCAGGTGAGCTTCCAGATTCAGATGGTTTAGGAAGAAAGACTTGGTGACCTACTTCCAAAAATCAGCCAGTGAAAACCCTGTGGATAGATCACAATGGTCTGTGTTCCATTATGCAGGGAGATCGCCATGAGTGAGGCTGGGAGTGGAAGGTGCAATTGACAGCAGAGAGCAACAACAATCATCTAAGTGAACAATTAGATTCATTCCGCTTCTGAAGAGCTATTGGAAAGCTTAGAGAAGGCTCAATGCACAGCCAGAAAGCTGAGGAGGAAGGGGTAGAATATAAAGCTGTAAGGCATAGTTAGGGACACTTTTCATTGAATATTTGTTAAGCATTTATTAAGATACTGAGCTGGGTGTTCTAAATTCAAAATGACACAATCCCACAGTGATAGAATTTGTAGTGTAGCTAGAGGAGACAGACATATAAACAATTATACTCACTAACTTGACATAAGTAATGTGCTGGAATTATCGTCTGGGCCAGTGGGGGCACCAAGGAAAAGGGCAAAGTCTCTGGAGAGGACAAATTTAGAGGGGGTAACACAACTCTTGAAATGTGTGCTTCAGAGGAGAGATTCTTCTCTAGACGTAATTACACTCAACATGAGGAAAAAGAATGAATATGAAAACATAGCAACACAAGAGCTATAAAAGGATTAGGAAAATTTCTCTACAATAAAAGTGAATCCAGAAATTATCCACTATGAATGGTGTAGAAGCTGCTTCCCCCCCCTCCAAAAAAAAGAATAAAGTATCCTCTGACTTCTTGTTGTTAAGTGCTGTCGAGTAGGTTCTGACCCATAGCGACCCTGTATAGGGTTTCCAAGAAGCTGCTGGTGAGTTTGAAACATCAACTTTGCTGTTCAAATTGACCTTGTCATCCAGTGCATTAACCCACAGCACCACACCAGGACTCCATCTGACTGGAATAGTTTAACTATGGCTCCAAAATTTTAAGAGTCATTCAACTTCTAGCATGTTATTTTTAAAAGCATAATTACTTGACAAATGGATAACAGATGCAATTACCTAAGGACTTTAAATGTGGACAATTATTGCTATTAAAACAGCAAATCATACTTCACAACGTTTCCTAAAAATTAACTCTTCTCTAAGGCTTCATAGTTACAAACAGAAATTCTTCGACTTAAAAACTTTTAACTTGCAAACCATCACAATTAGAACCAAAGGTATTTTCCAGAGCAAGGTCTTACCTTAATAGACTCAATATACTTCAGATTAACTCAGAAGTATGCCAAAAGGAGCTTAAGTTCAGGGTCTGGGCTATCAAGACAAAGTAAAATTCCCAGGACATGGGTAATCCTTCCCAAATGCATGAAAGAGGAGTAGACAATGGGAAGGACATTCTTGGTCAAGGGCATTTTCCCTGAAGTGACCACTTCCATGGCAGCTAGCAGCAACGGCAATCCCTCCCACCTGAGCCCCTCCAGAAAGTTGTTCAGTTCTGGAGCTATTTGAGGGCATAAAGAACGCTCAGCCTCTTTCCCTTACCTTTTCAGCAGGAAAGCTGCTCTCTAAGCCAGTGGCAAGTCTATTTACTTCTGTAGTTAGCCTAGTCCCTTCTTGATTTTCCTTTTGTTCTAATATAGACAACAGAGCTGTTGTTGTTATTTTTGTCATTGTATCCTCCAAATTGCAACTTATGCTGAGTTAACCTTCCCTAAATTACCAGTTACTGAGTTGATTTCAATTTGTGGTGACTCTGTGTATGTCAAAATAGAACCATTGTGTCCCGTAATGTTTTCAATGGGTGTATTTTTGGAAGTAGATTATCAGGTTTTCTTCTGAGGTACCTCTTTGTGGACTAGAACTGACAACTTGTTAGCTAGTAGTCAAAGGCTTAAGTAGAAATTATTAATTTCTATATGCAAATGCTTGGGTATTAAACCCAAGTCAATGGCCTTGTTTTATAGTCATTTGTGTTATCAATCTCTGCATAATGATAAAGTTTAATTAAATTAACTGAAAATATCATTGCTAAGCTGCAAATTGTTAGTGAATAATCACTTCACTATGGAAGAAAGGACCTATTGAACACAATGGAGACTGTGAATTTCATATGCTGTGTTGTGGTTTCAGCCTTTTACTGAAACAAGTATGAGACTAGATGGCTTTGGGGTCACTTTGGTTGACTTTATATTTTTAGCTTCTAAAGCTATTTTTACCAAGGTCTCTTCTGTCTGCTTAAGCAGATGTAGAACCTTATGATGTAAAATGGCTCCAGTAATAGATTTTTTTTCTTCCTCCCCTTGCCTCTTACCAAGGCTGAAGTAGCAGAAGGAGGTACTGGGGAAGGGACTGAAGAAAATGAAAGATTGTGGCTTGGTGCACAGTGACCCTGAGGGGATTGTAAAGAGGTGGTCTTTTAGGGCTCAGTCAAAAGTTCAATTATCTTGGAGGTTTTCTGGGATCCTTTGTTTTGTCATTTATTTTGCCCACCTTCATGCTCCAAGGCTGGCCGTTTGAGCCCATCACTTGCTCCATAGAGAAAGATGAAGCTTTATGCTGCTATAAGGATTTGTAGCCTCAGAAACCTATATTGGGTAGCTATGAGTCAGAACTGACTCGATGGCACTTAACAATGACAACAACATGTTCCATGTAGCTGTTGTTGTTGTTCAGTGCTGTCGAGTCGATTCTGACTCAGTGCTGCCAATTTGGAAAACAGTTTACAGTTTCTTAAAAACTTGAATGTATTGAGGAAGCTTCAAAAAGTTCATGGAAAAATTCCATTATCTTTTAGCTCCAGTTTTCCATGAGCTTTTTGAAGCACCCAAGGTTTATAGTCTGAGTCCATTAGCCACTCTTCAGAAGAGCGATAAGGCTGTCTGTCCTGCAAAGAAGTAAAGCCTCAGAAACCTTATACAGTGTGGCTATGAGTAGCAACTAACTCACTGGCACTTAAAACAACAACAACAAAAAAAAACCCCACCATATCGCCCAATCATTCTATTTTTTGTTATTTACCATCCTTGTGTGGTACTGTAGGACACAGCACTGGACTGCACGGTTAGCTTGAATCGCAAGGTCTGCAGTTCAAACCTGCCAGCTTCTCCTCAGAAACGCTATACAGGGTCACTATGAGTTGGAAATGACCTGATGACATTTAACAATAACAATTAAAATATATATTGATACAAAGACTTGTACAGAGATGTTTACTGCAGCTTTACACATAGCAAGCAAAAACTAGAATACATCTAAATGTTCATTACAAGGTGAATGGACAAGATTGTGGTGCATCTATGTAATAGTATACTATGAAGCAATTTAAAAAGAAAAAATATACTGATACATGCAACAACACAGATAAAACTCAAAATAATCATACTGAGCAAAATTATCTAGACACAAACTTCCTCCACCACACACACACACACACAGAGCAGATAGAATATGATTCTATTTATATAAGCTGCTAGAAAATGCAAATTAAACTATACTTATTCTAAGAAGATCAGTGATTACCTGGTTTGTTGGGAGGAGGAATGCGGGAAGGCATGAGAAGTTTTAGAGATGATGAATATGTTCACTAGTTTGACTGTGGTGATAACTCAAGTCTACCAGGTGCTCTGAGGGACAAAGATGAGTCTTTCTGCTCTGGTAAAGACTTACAGCCTCGGAAACACTATGCAGGGTAGCTATGAGTCAGAACCAACTCAATGGCACTTAACAACAATAGTGTACATGCTGTTGTTAAGTGTCTTGTATATGATTTATCTTAAAGCATCACACCAGCACTTCAAATATACATATATGTTGTTAAGTACCGAGGAGTCAGTTCTGACTCATAGTGACCCTGCATCGGGTTTCTGAAGCTGTAAATCTTTACAGGAGCAGAACACCTCATCTTTCTCCAGCAGAACCGCTGGTAGTTTCAAACTGCTGACCTTGAGGTTGGCAGCATGACTTGTAACCACTACGCTACCAGAGCTCCTTCATATAAATATATACATATACACACATACATATACAGACACATATACATGTATGCATATATATATGTATATACATGTATACATGTATATATACATATATATAAACACACACACATATATGTTGTTGTTGTTACGTGCCGTCAAGTCGATTCTGACCTATAGTGACTCTGTATAGGGTTTCCAAGGAGCAGCTAGTGAGCTTGAGCCACTGATTGTTCAGTTCAAACGACTTTGCAGTCTGATGCATTAACCCACAGCGCCACACCAGTATATATGTTGCTACGTATTGAAAACTTAAGAAATTCTACAATTTAAAAATGTTATTGTTGTTAGGTGCTAGTTCCAACTCATAGCAACCCTATGCACAAGAGAATGAATCACTAACCAGTCCTTCACCATCTCACAATTGTTACACTTGATCCCATTGCTACTGCTACTGTGCCAATCCATCTCATGGAGGGATTTGTTTGTTCTTCTGGTAGTCCATGTAACTATTCTGAAAAACCATAAGCCAAATGCATAAATTCTTCTACGGTCTTCCTTATTCAGTTCAAATTTCATGAAACTGTTGAAAATACTATGGCTTGGGTCAAATGAACTTTATTCCTCAAACTGACATTTGTGTGCTTGAGTACTTTGGAAAAGGTATTAAAGCATCTTTCTTATAGTCTTGATCTTGCTCCATTGGACTTTCACTTGTTAGGTCCCCTGAAAGGAGCTCTTCAAGGACAAAGATTCACTTCTGATGAAGAAGTAAAGACAGAGGAGCTTTCGTGGCTTGCAGCTCACCCTAAAATATTTTTTACTAAGGAAATACAAAATTTTATAGGTAAATGGGACAAAATGTATTGAAAAGCAAAGAGATCATGTCAAAAAGTGATGTGTTTGTCTTTTCTAAAAGTTGATTAAAATAAACTCTACAGCCAGAGTGCAGATAATTTTTTACTATCCCTCATATTTACTGATTAATATCAAAGACCACAGGACTCATTATGGTCTTTGATATTCATCAGTAAGTATGGTTCACCATACTTACTGTAAAGAAAACAAAAATTCTCACCACTGAATCAATAAATAACATCATGATAAATGGATGAAAGATTGAAGTTATCAAGATTTTCTTTTTTCTTGAATCCACTATCAACACTCATGGAATAAGCAATCAAGAAATCAAATGATGCATTACATTAGGCGAATCTGCTGAACAAGACTTCTTTAAAGTGTTCAAGAGCAAAGATGTCATTTGAGGACTAAGGTATGCCTGGCCCAAGTCATGATATTTTCAATTGCCTCACGTGCAATTGAAAATTAGATAATGACTAAGGAAGGCCATAGAAAAGTTGATGAATTTGAGTTATGGTGTTGGAGAAGAATATTAAAAGATCTGTGGCTTCCAGAAGAACAAACAAATCTGTATTGGAGGAAGTACAACCAGAATGCTCCTTAGAAGTCAAGATGGCAAGACTATAGGATAAGCACTGAACTGATAGCCACAAGGTCAGCATTTCAAACCCATCAGTCACTCTCTAGAAATGTTATATGGAGTTGCTATGAGTCAGAACTGATTCGACTGTAGTTAATATAATAACATCAGATTTATATCTTCAGTAAATGAATAAAGGTAGTATTGTCTATTATCTTTCCATGAAAAATCAGTCTGGAAAGGATTGGGGAAACAAGAGCAATTTTCATCCAAAGATATTACAGTAAGCATTCAATATCTATATTTTTGTTCTTGTGTACCGTTATATTGGTTCCAACTCACAGTGACCCTGTATAGGGTTTCCAAGACCAGGTGATGGTTTTGAACCACCGACTTTGTGGTTACCAGTCCAGTACTTATTCTATAGCACCACGCCAGTGCGCCAACATTTCTGTTGTTGTTGTTAAGTGCTGTCAAGTCAGTCAGTTCTGACTCAGAATGACCCTATATAAGGATTCCAAGAAGAGGCTGGTAGGTTTGAGCCACTGACCTTGTGGTTAACAGTCCAGAGTTTAGCCTACAGCATCACACCAGGACTCTGGTAGCATAGTGGGTTATGCGTTGAGCTGCTAAGCACAAAGACAACAGTTCAAATCCACCAGCTGCTCCACAGGAGCAAGATGATGCTTTCTGTTCCATGAAGACTTACAGCCTCAGAAATCCTGTGTAGGTTCGCTATGAATTAGAAACAACTCAACAGAACACAACCCCCATGACCCATACTCTGTAACCTGAAAATAATACTTCTTCTGGAATATGACTTTGTGCCCAGCTAAACTGCAACAAAACATCTTGTTGATGATAAGTCCTGTTAAGTCAGTTCTAACTCATAGAGACCCTGTATAGCAGGAGTTGGTATTGTTTTTAAGTGCCGCCGAGTCAGTCCCAACTTATAGCAACACTGTATAGAGTTTTCAAGGAACATCTGGTAAGCTTGAACTGCCGACTTTACAGTTCAAACTGACCTTGCAGTCCAGTGCCACACCAAGACTCCTTTAGCAGGGTTGGGGTACCTTTTTCTGCCAAAATTAATAACATCATTCGTGGGTCATACAAAATTATCAACTTAAAAATTAGTCTGCTATATTTGGTCAAACATTTAATTAACTCACCCCTAATGTGATGGCCCCACCACTCGTCTGTCAGTTTG
>NW_006408529.1:32451314-32474528 GCF_000296735.1 Chrysochloris asiatica | reverse complement strand
AGCTTCCATTGAAGCTGAATAATCAGAACTTGACTAGATGGAGAAAGAAGAGGGGGGAAAGTGTAATCCACTACAATTTGATGAATCTGACCTGTATGTATGGAATTAGTAGCTTAAAAGACAGAAGGGATCTTCACAGAAAGGATCATTCCCACCCCCTCTGTATACAAGGTTGACAGGGATGGGCGACTTAGACATTGTCTACCCAAAATAGGGGGCTATAAAGGCTGACTGGCTTACAAGTTTTCAAGAGGGAGCGTAGTTTCAGAGGGTGCAGGGGAAGGTAGAATCTCCACTGAGTGGTTTTCAACCTGTCTTGATGGGGCTGGTGAAAGGGGATGGGGATAAGAATCTTGTGGTTCAATAGTGAATAATTGTTATCAGGACTCATTGTAATTGTTGCAAATGTAAAGGTAGATGTTTTGTAGCAAAAGGAGGGGAGTGGTTGATCTTGCAGTCCAGGAGTGGAGAACCCTAGGACCATCAAGGGAGAAGACTGTGTGCATGACCCAATCTAGAGAAGCAGTGATGCCAGAGATGGAGGCAGAGACAATGAAGTAGAGAGATGGAGCTGCTGGGGACTCTAGACTCATGGAGGGAGAGGGGCTGTGTGCTGACAGCCGGGGGCAGGCTTGCAGGGTATGTCCTTTGGTTGTTTGAATGATTATATATTCCTGAGTGCTTCGGTGTACATACAACAACAACAAAAATAAACAGAGGGAATAGAAGCAAATGCTGTTGAATGATGATGTGTGGAGGGGATTATAGTCACTGTAATAAAATGAAATACAATAGAGGATGAGTGTAATGCTGATGTTCTTCCATGTAAATGATCACTCAATTCACAATAAAAACTTACAAAAAAAAAAAAAAAGGGGTAATGGAGCTTATCCATGAACACCTCATATAATAAACCATAGAGGGGGCACAGTTACAGAGATTTCTAGACGTATTCAAATAACACATGGGATTAATTTTCTGGGTTAGAAGATTTGAGACTACATTCTCAAGGGATAATTTAGTCAATTGGCATAAATAGTTGAAAAGATATTATTTTACATCTTAGATCGGTGAGTAGCATCTGGGGTATTAATAGTTTGGAAGTAATTATCTAAGATACAACTATTTGTCTTTACTCCTTTGAAGCATAAGAGAATGAAGGTAATCAAAGGCTCAAGGAAGAAATAGTCAGTCCATGGGACTAATAGTTATTCAACAACAGCCTTCTCTATCCTGAGACCAGGAGAATTAGATGGTACCCGGCTACCACTAATAATCATTCTGACTAAGGGCATGGTAGAAGGTCCCAGATAGAGTGGGAGAAAAATGTAGAACAAAATTCAGATTCATAAAGAAGGTCTGACTCTCTGGACCAGTATAGACTAGAGGAGCCCCTGAGATATCACCCAAAGATAATCTTTTAACATGGCTTTGAAGCTATTTTAGTTGGTCACTTTGAGCCAAATAATAAATTAACATACAAAACAAATAATTTCACCCATGAGTATTGTGCTTCCTTAAACAATTAACCAAATTTTGTTGTTGTTAGGTGTCATCGAGTTGGTCCCAACTCATAATGACCCCATATAGGGTTTCCAAGGATCAACTAGTGAGTTTCAACTGGCGACCTTGTGGTTCCAACCAAACTTGTGGTCCAGTGCTTATCCTACAGCACCACACCAGAACTCCCGCCATTACATTTTATTGTTGCTAAGTGCCTTGGAGTTGGTTTTGACTTGAAGAGACACTGTATAGGATTTCTGAGGAGTGGATGGTGAGTTTGAACCACCAACCTTGTCTTTCAAGTGAGGTCAAGTGCTTATCCTATAGTACCACACCAATCGACCAAACTGTCAACATTTATTTAAAGCAAAGATGAGAAGGCAAGTAAAGGAAGGGAAATCAGATCAATGGAAACAGAACATACAGAATGAAAATAATGAGAATGATGACATACTGCAAAAATTGCAAACAATGGCATGGAACAAATTGCATAAAAATTGTGAAAGGGAAACCTAATTTTATGTGTAAACTCTCACCTAAGACACAATGAAATATTGATTCAAAACAAAAAAACACAGTCTTGTTATGCATTTTTCTAAACCAGGGATGGTGAATGTCCAGACCGCAGGCCATATGTGTCCTCTAAAACACTTGGTTGTCCCTGCCGAGGGAACCACAGTTCCACCAGCATGTTGTTGTTGTTGATAAGTGCTATCCAGTCAGTTTTGGCTCAATGGCCCTGTGTAGGGTTTCCAAGGAGTGGCTGGTGAGTTTGAACCACCGACCTTGCAGTTCAAACTGACCATGCAGTTCAGCACATCAACCCACAAAGCCACACCTGGACTCCAGGCATCACATTGTTGTTGTTAAGTGCCACCAAATCAGTTCCAACCCTTAGTGACAACCCTGTACAGGGTTTCTGAGGAGTGGCAGGTGAGCTTGAACTGACAACCCTGTGGTTCAAACTGACTTTGCAGTCCAGCACATTAATCCATAGCTCTTACACCAAGCCATTATATTAGGGATGAGCTAATTAAATGTTTGACAAATACAGCAGGCTAATTTTTAAGTTGATAATTTTGTATGGTCTGCAAATTATGTTCTAAATTCTGGCAGAAAAAAAAAGTTTTCTCACCTCTGTTCTCAATCCCTTTTTTTGTTTTTTTGTTTTATTTTGTTTTGTTTTTGTTTTAGATTTTGGAACTGTATGTTTAATCTCATGTGAGTGGGGATTGATTTACTTCATGGAAACTAATAATATTTAAGATTGCTACAATGCCTTTCCAGATTATCTCTTCATATAGCTCTGTTTAATGGTCATCCTAATTTCTTTCAATAATATAACTTTTGAGAAAATTTTTAAAATCATATATTTTGCAGCAAGATTGTGAATACATGGGTTAGTTTTACCAAATAACAACAAAACACTACTTTTCCATTTAGGATATATGACTAGCAAAGATATAGGAATCCTGGATAGTACAAATGGTTAAGCATTCCAATCTCACTTTTAAGTGCTGTCAAGTTGGTTCCAGCTCATAGCAACCCTAAGTAGGAGTGCCAAGAAGCAGCTGGTGGGTTTGAACCCACTGACCTAAAGATTCAAACCAATCTTGTGGTTCAGTGCTCTATCCTACAGTGCCACACCGCTATTAGCAAAAAACTGGTGATCTGAGCTAACACAAAGGCACCTCAGTTGATATACCTGGCAATTTACTTCTCAAGGATCTTGAAACCCCTATGGAGTTGTGCATACATGAGTCACCGTGGATCAAACTCAACCCGATGGCAATTAATAAAAATAGCAACAAACGTATAGGAGTGGACTTGCCATTACTTATAGTCAATTTAGGTCTATGATTGATTGTCCTTTGTATCAGTCATTTTAGGATTAGGATTAATCAGATGGCTTGACTGTAAAGCAACCCAATTTAAGTGACATCTTTGTCAGCTGTATGTTATTTAATTCCCTCTGCCTCAGTTTCCATTTCTGTTAAATGGTGCTGGTCATTGTAATATCCCATTGGATTGTTGTGAAAACTAAGAGACCACGAGTGCAGTTTTTAGAAAAAATAAATGTTGTGTGTTAATTTTTATTTTCATTATTATAAGCATAATAATAAAGCTGAGATGTGTCTTTCTAGTTTACAAACTTTTCACAACATCAACTAAATGTAATTGAGTTGTATATTGTTTTTAATATTCCATTTTAGAGATGAGAAAACTGTGGTTTAAAAGATCACACATTTTTCTCAAGTATTAAGTGATGAGGCCCACACTTACATAGAGCGCTAACCATTACCATCTTGTGAATGCTTCATTCTGGGTTGCCATGCTGCCAATGCTTATTGATTCTATTTTGACTGAACAGAATTGTTATATTTAAAACTAGACACATATCAGAAAAATTTAAACTGAACACTTAATTATATGGATGGGAACAAATGAAGAGTTGCCACAGATCACAAACCTTGCAGAAGACCCATATTTCTTGATTATCAATAAATTTATGAGATAATAAAAATTCCAGTAAGACATTGAAGAAGTGGTTATCACTTACCCATGTGAAGAATAAGCTTCCCTTTTAGTATTTTAATAGCATTGAGAATTTTAATAGCATTAATTTTCCATAAGCCAGCTGTTGTGGAATTGCTATAAAAGACAAACAGCATCTTTTCCATTGATGAGCATTGTCGTGTCCATAGATCCTCTTTTATTTTCCCTTTGTAGCAAAGATTTACTTCATTCTTGGTTCTTGGTAATTTCTTCCTCTCTCATGAGAAACCAAAGTGCCCCACGGTAGCTGTCGTTTCTACTCTGTGGTAATTCTCATGCTTAGCGTTTTCACGAACTATGAGATATACCTAAAACACAGAGAGGCCGTTTTTCATATATGGCTTCTGGAAGCAAAGAGGAACAAGGACTTGTTGTAGCACATTTTATTTTGTATTTTCTTGGTACATAAAGTGCATGCAGTTGTATGGCAGCAGCTTTCCTATGCATTTCATGCACAAATAGGAGCCTATTTGATGCAAAGAATAAATATCAACTTTTGTGTGAAGTTAACTCTTCAAGCCAAACACTTTCCAAGTTATGGGAAGCATTGTTGTTATTGTTGTTATGTGCCGTCAAGCCAATTCCAACCCATAGCAGCCCTTTATAGGGTTTCCCAAGAGTGGCTGGTGAGCTTGAACCGCCCATATTGCAGTTCAAATGACTTCACAATCTAGGACATTAACTCACAGCACCACACCAGGACTCCATGGACAGTATAGGGAGGAAGTAATATCTAGAGCAAGTGTTTACACGGGTACAAACAGTGTTCTAGAGATAGTAAATATGTCTATCACCATGCCTGAAGGGTGACCTAAATGCTGATTACAATGGACAATTTTCTGCAATTGGCTTACTTTCCCAACTTCTCACTAGACCACTCTCTCCCTCTGACTAAGGGAACAGCATTCCTGAAACACCACCTCCTCTCTTTCAGCTATGAAAGATCTTTCCCACCACAGAGCCTTACATATATGATTTACCTGATACAGTCCTTTCATGTCTGACTGTTTCTCATACTCATCAAAAGGCCTTCCTTGATCAATTAATCTAAAAGAAGTCACCCAGCCCTGTTGTTTTTCATATATACATCTGTTTAATTCATTCTTATATTTTGTTGATGATACTCTGTCTCTCTGAATAGACTTTAAGATCTATGAAAACTGGCAAATTTCAGTGCCTTGTTGTTGTTAGGTGCCATCGAGTCAGTGCCAACTCATAGCGACCTTATGCACAGCAGAACTAAACATTGCCCAATCCTGGGCCAACCTCACTATTGTTGCCATGCTTGAACCCATTGATGCTGTCACTTGGTCAAGCCATCTCACTGGGGGTCTTCTTCTTTTTCTCTGACCCTCCACCTTACCAAATGTGATATACTTCTCCAGTGTCAGGTCCCTCCTGACAATATGTCTGAAGTATGAGAGATTAAGTTTGGTCCTCTTGGCCTCCAAGGAGCAATCTGACTGCACTTCTTCCAACACAGATCTGTTGGTTTTATGGGCAGCCCATGGCACTTTCAATATTCTCCTCCAACACCATAACTCAAACGCATCAATTCTTCTACAGTATTCATTATTTACTGTCCAACTTTCACATGCATATGAGATTATTGAAAATGCCATGGCTTAGGTCAAGCGCACCTTAGTCCTCAAGCTGACATCTTTGCTTTTCAACACTTGACAAAGGTCTTGTACAGCAGATCTGCCTAATGCAATATATCATTTGATTTCTTGACTGCTGCTTCTGTGAGTGTTAATAGTTGATCCAAGAAGAATGAAGTTCTTGACAAATTCAGTGCCTAGCCAGTACTTATTAAACATGTGGTGAGTGAGTATATTTGGGTTAGCCAATTAGATAGATAATTGCAATATTTGCTAGGCAGTTAAAAACTAAGTGGGAAATTTAGGGAGGAAAATTGAATAAAATGAAAAGTTTTGTGGAGAAGGTTTCATTTATTCTAAAATAACCTGCAAAACTTAAATTCTTGACAAATTTGGGGGCCTGTCCTGGATTTTCTGCCCTCTTGGAGGGGCAGCCCTGTTGGAAAAGGAGGCGTATCACACCTTGGTTTTGGCGGCCTACTCCACAGGGTTGATTGTCTCCCAGTGAGAGCCAGAAAAAGACCTGAGACTGTTCATAGGTGATCAGAATTAGTGAGAGAGACTTGGAGGACTGAGAACAGAGTAACTGCGGTGACCAGGCAATCTGTGCACAGGCCAGGGCAGGAAAATTAGACTGGGTAGATAAAGGTAAATATGAGACTTCTGATTGAAGAAGAGAAAGGAACGATTGACTCGTGGATATGGTTTAAAAATGGCAGTAGGGGAGAGCTGGAAATTCCACTCTTGAGAGTGGAACTAAAAAGAAAACTGGGGGAGGTGGTCCATAGAAGACAATACCCTGTCCCTGTAGAAGGGAGAAAGTGTCTGCAGCCAGTAATAAAGGGCCTAGTGATTATTTTTGTTTTCAAATATAATTCTTACATACACTATTTGAGTTTATAATGCAAAATTCTGAGTTTGCACATTCAAGGTAAAACTTAAATGTGAAATCGGGCACTGAAAAGTTGTTTTGTTCTGTTTTAATATCTTTGATATTCTTTGTGCAGTAAAATGGTATAAATTAATCCATTTAAAAGGTGGTTAAGGATTTGTCTGGATGGTATAATAGTAATTTTCAAAATTGTACATTGTTCAAGGTTTTATCTGTTTATTTTTTATTTGTATTAATGTTTCATTTTTGAGAACATAATACTGTTTTAAAAGATACTTGGTGTACCAATACTCTTTCTGAATTGAAAACATTTTTTTGGTTAAAGTTTGGGCCACCCTGTATGTGTACATTTCATCTTGTTAAGAGAAGGAAAAGGATATTATACTGTAGATGTGAGTATTGATAGTTTAATTTCATTTGGTAAGATTATAATGTTAAAGTACGTTTAATTGACATTCTTGTTTGAGAAGCTTTTAAGTGAAATACTGTATTCATGCATTAAGATGATAGAGCCAGTAATGTTTCTTTTAGTTTGAGGACACGGACAGAGTGTAGTAGAATATGTCATCCCTGAATATCTTTGTGTTAATCCTCTCAATTTTTGAAACTGAAGGGTCAAATGGCATTCAGTTCTAAAGGGGTGCCATGCCATAGGCTCCCTACCTGGGATTCCTGAGAAACTACATGCTGGCTGTTTCTGCTTTGCTAACCTTCAGGTTAAAAGGACTACTGGTCCAAACCCATTCCTTCAAATTCACCATTCATCATTTCCGACTGGGAGACTTGGTGTTGATCTAGACCTGGAAAGAGAACAGATTCCAGCCGGAATGGGAGGGCCCTTACCAGCTGTGGTTGACCACTGAGACAGCTTTTCAGACAGTGGAAATGGAGTGGACTCATTGTACTCAAGTAAAGGGACCGGTGAAGGTAAAGACGGACACTCCCTAAGGGAAAAGTAGTTATTGGTGAGAAGCAGATCACTTGCCCAGGGAGCTCTTGCTCAAAGTGACCTTGAACAAGAGTCTGAGAGGCTGCCTTGCCTACTGCTGCCAGACTGTCATGGTTTTCCCTGGTCCCTCTCTCTCTCGGGGGTCTAAAGAATTAGTCCCACCAACTCTCCACTTCTCAGTAGACCTGGTAGAATTGGGGTCATAGATTAAGTCAAAGCGAGAGTACACTTCAAAGAGAGAAGCAGGTCTATCTCCCAAGTGGAGAAGATCCTTTGGGATTGTGATGCACTGGGGCTTATAAAGGTATAGGGTCTTTTCCTTTTAAGGGTGGGCTAATACATATTGATAAGGAGGAGTGGATGTTGAATATTTATCAATTTTTAGTAAAGGGATGTAGGCTTATTGGAAATGGAGTGCTTTCTTCATGGGTTGTATGCCTGTGGCCAACTGCTTCTATTAGGGTTTCAGGTATTGATATCTTTTTCTTTGTCTCTGGGCTGTTCTTTTCAGTGTTACTATTCTTGTTGGACTAGAGATGTCCTTCCCCCTTCCTTAATCTCTGTTTACTAGGCGGGGACTCAGGGTAAAAGGGTGGATATGAAACCAGAGTAAGAGGAGCCTAGGGCCAGGGATTCTAACTTGTCCCTGACAAGATGGGGTGGGTTTGGAAGCTTATATGGTAAGATGTATTATTACCATGGGGGCGGGGCAAAGGGCTTTTGCCTATGACCAACCAATAATGTTGATAGTAGATGTAACTATGGCATCTTTCCCTCAAACCATCAAATTAGGTGTTTGCCAAGTTTTATCCTGTGGGAAATTGGAGGACCCTGTGCTTGTCTTAATTATAGGGAGTCAAGAGCAGCAATCCAGGTCTATGGAATGGGTGCCCACATCCTTAGATGGGACCCTGTGAGTCGATTTGTATTCCAATTCATCACTTCCCTGACTTCAGTGCCAAACCCAGCCCTTTTTCCTGTTACTTACCCTAAGGAAATCTTTTTAAAATACCCTGAAAGAGTAGTGATTGAGGTAGAAGACCTAAGATAAACATTAGAAGAAGTAAAGACAGAATATAGGAGTGTGAACACTTGGGTAGAATGGATTAAAAGTCATTGTCATGTTTGTGCAGCTGATAAACCACAGGTGCAGGTAATTCCCTCTTCCTTTAGTCGGGCTTCGGACATGTACTGCAGGTTGGCTCTGTACTAAGACAAGGATGCTTGGGGAAATGAAACTTGTAAGGGCTTGTCAAAGACAATTCCTTCATTCTCCATAGGGATGATGAACCACTTTTCTTGTCTTTAAGGCAGGGAGCAGAGTTCACAGTGTCCATAGGAGAATTGACACCTTACACCCACATCCAAAATGTCACCACTGAACCTAGCAGTGTCCTATTTGGCCCTCAGAGTATTGTGGAATAGGAAATGTCCAAGATTTGCTGCCGTTAGATTGGAATGGACGTGCACATTGGTCCAGCTGGCACTTCCCTTCACCCTAGTGTTCCACAAGAAACCTGAGCAACATGAGAAATCTTGAGCCCAGAGATCTCTCCCTGGATTTCTTGATCCAGAGGTTCATAAATGACACCAGAAATGCCCTACAAGGGGAAGCTAGCCAGTTATGCCACTAGCCAGGTGTCTTGGGAAAACAGAAGGGTACTAGACGTGATGCTAGCCGAAAAGGGAGGTGTATGTGTAATACTGGGAGCTAAGTGTGGTATCCCTAACAACACAGCTCCTGATGGAATTATCACAAAGGTCCTGCCAGAATTATGCACCATAGCTAATGAATGGGCTGAAAACACTGGAATTAACTATCTGGTTAGAGGGATGGTTTAGAACGTGGAAAAATATAGCTGCCTCAGTCCTCAATTTTCTTATATTAGTAGTTGGAATTTAAACAGATTTCAGATGTTCTGTCAAGTCCTGAGTTTGAAGACTAGTGCAAATTCAGAGGACGTCAGCATTTGGCACTGTGTGTGGGGTTCATTGCAATGGCTCCAGACCTAAAATAAAAAAAAATAAAAAAAATTGTAAGGTTCTGTGGAAAAAAGAACAAAGTGGAATGTGATAAAATGTTTCATTTGAAAGGAGAACAGTTTATAAGGTTAGGGCTTACTGGAATCCACCTGATCAGAGGCCCAAGGCCATATGCATGTGAATGGGGATAGTCCAGGGTGGAGGGAACTTAAGTGTTTTAAAAGGTTAAAGTGTTGCTCTTGGCCTTAGCGCCATCTTGTTAGAAGCCTTTAGAAGCCTCCTAGCCATGAAAGCCTGGTCCATCTTCAGGAATTCATGAGATTGCTAGGTTTGACAAAGAGATTGTTGATTTACATACAGGGAGGGATTTGTAACCTGGCTGTTCTAGGACTAGGACATTCAAATAAGAATACATCCATTAAGACAGTGGGCAAGCCATTTTGGCTTCTTTGGGAGGAGGGAGGATGGGACATGCCATAGAAAATTGTATATGGGAAACTGGGAATGGAGGAGGGGCTTTTTTGGAGACCAGTATAAAAACCATTTTTGGCAGGCCATGAGGTGCATCTGCCCAAGGCTATAGGCTGGACACCTGATTTTGCAAAATCGAATAAAGAAAGCCTTACTCTCTCTAAAAAAAAAACAAAAAAAAACCAAACCTTTAATTCTTTTGAAAATAGTCAGTCTTTTAAAACTGTCAGTTTCTCGTTTAAGAGAGGTTGATCAGAGTAACCTATTTTGGAGAAAATAGTCATTGTTATGCAATTTGAGGTATTCCAATGGTATTTTCAATAACCTCATATGCATGCAAAAGCTGGAGAGTGAATAAGGAAGACTGTAGAAGATTGATGCTTTTGAGTTAGAGTGTTTCAGGAGGATACTGAAAGTGCAATAGTGAGGTTGGTCCAGGATCCGGCAGTGTTTCGTTCTACTGTGCATAAAATCGCTATGAGTTGGCACTGACTCGATGGCACTTAACAACAACAAGTCTAAGGTATGACAGTAAAGGAACAACTGATGTTCTTAACGCAGAAAATTCATTAGCATTTGCCCTAGTAGTATCATTTTAATTTCAGTTGAGATAACCTAACTTCAAAATGAAAGTATAACTGGTTTGAATCCGTATTGTTTGCAGATACACCTCCCAACCTCCCACCCTACCTTCCCCTCCATTGTTCTCTTGAGATTTGGGCAAAGGAGCCCAGTTTACAGTGTTTTTTGGTAATCTTTGGATCTGAATTTCATTTCTCTTGAATTGTTTAGCTTATGGACATCTGTGCTGCATACATTGCTACTATCCTTCACTTGGATCCAAATGTGGAACACAGACATTCACAAACACACAAGTTGCAATGCTCTTTCCCATCCTCAAATTCCCACTCATTTCATTTGTAGCAGTTCAGTTATTTCCTGCCAAGTTGTGCTTTAGTGACTTTACCATAAATCCAAAGCTACATTTCAAGATATTTTTCTCAGGCAAAAACAAAACAAAACAAAAACCCCAGTTGCTTCATTAAGAGAAATGCTGGTGCTGTAGAAATAACTATTATTTCACCTTGTTGCATTACTTAAAGTTAATTTGGTTGTAAGTAATAGAAACCAAATCAAGTCATGGTAAACAGGGTAAAGAAGTATTTTTTGTGACTTCTAATGGAACTCAAAGGACAACTGAATAACCAGTCCAGATATTGGGAGCATAGCCTCTGAGGATTCCAGACAATTTCCACAGAGGGGAAGTCAATGACAGACAGACCCATGGTGTGGCCTGCTGAGCACACAAGATGTAGTCCCATTCAGCAAAGAGTTAATAAGTCAAATTGATCAGTGAGAGCCCTTCACAGTATACTGAGTTCTTCTACATATGACCATTTTCAATTTAAAAAGCACAGTGTTTCACTTAAAAAAAATAATCTTTTTTCCTTTGTAGTAAAATGTGCATGAATGAGAAAATATCATTTTAAGCCAACTGTGTCAGAAATTACACTGACCTTTTGAAGAATTGTCCTTCTTACCATTTTTTTGTGTACCCAATATATGCATTCTGTGAGATACATTATAAATATATATTTTTTTAAATTTTTAATGAGATATTACTATTATTTTGGCCATTTTATAGGTGAAAGAAGTGATGTCTGGAAAAATTAAAGAATTTGTCCAAGATTCACATCAATAAATATCAGTTAGAGATGACAGTTAAAGAGTATTCTCATTCTAACATGGAGAATAATTTTCTAAAGTAAAAAATTTAAATGCATGATGCCCATACCTAAGAATCTATGTTTTGTCCAAATAAGAGCACTGCTTTTGAAGTTGTTCTTTGGATCACAGATCTGTCAATTTCCTTCTGGAGCTAAAATGGTTGTATTTTATCTTACAGATGTGGCAGCACCATCTAGTGGTACATTAAAAACGTCCACCATTTTTCTTCATTTGACAATCATCCAATCTTTATGGGTGATAGATTAACTGTGGGCTTCCAATTAAAAATAGTAAATGACCCAAAGGGCACTAAAATAGGGTAATACATTTTTTTCATTACCTAAAAATGCTTTTAACTTACAGAGACAAAGAGAACCAGAGAAAAGCCCATGTGGACAAAGGACTTCAAACAGAACAAACAAACAGAAAACAGAAAGAGGATACAGTGTGGTAGTTGAAAGCCCTGCTCTGTGGAGGCCAATAACCAAGAGAAGTTGTACTGATTGGTTCTGCAGAATCTGAGAGGCTCAGACCCAGTTTTGGAATACTAAAAAAACCATATAAATAACCAGTTAGTTGTACTTGTTTGCTAAACTGTAGTACACCGTTTCAGCTTTTTCATCACATCAAAGATTCTGCTTCTAGGTATAGTTGACATCTGTCTCTCTCCCAAACCCATAGTACCTTCCAACAGAATCAAAGCCTTTTTTTCAAATTTACAATCTCTGACGGGGGTCAGAGTACCCTCTAAGCAAGGTAAAGTGGACTTACTAATTTGTAGTGAACAGTTCCATTTGGTAAAAACCATGCAAAATTGTTCATCACTGATTAGTAAGTAAGCACAGATATTTCATGTCTACCTTACTTATTGAGTAGCCCGACTCTGCTCAGCGCTTAAAGGCACTCGTTGTTGTTAAGTGCTGTGGTGTCAGTTCCAGCTCACAGTGACCCTGTAAAGGGTTTCCAAGGAGTGGCTGGTGAGTTTGAACCACTCTCATTGCAATTAGACGTCCAGTGCTTATCCTACAGAGTCACACTGTGTTCTATGAAAAGAGGGATGAGAAAGGGCTGGACACAAGGAAATGCATAAAAAATAGGTTCACAGGAAATCAGAAGGTTGGCTTTCCTAAAGACTTGAACCCAAAGTTCTGATTTCAAAGACAGCAGGCCAGCATAGCCAAGAGGACTAAGAAAGAGGGGATGAAGATCATCAGTCATTTTCCTAGGCCCCTCTTCTACTCTACCATATGAAGATCTTGGTCTCCAGATCTAGTTACCCAGAAACCCCCCATTTCAAATCTGATGAGTTTTCAGTGAAGCCAGCATCCAACAAACCACCTTGTCCCACTTACTTGGATCTCTCTCTCAAATATGAAGGGATGGACACTGGTCATTGTATATTCAAGAAGAGCCATGGACACGAAAAACGAAGACCAAAATCTCTAATGGAGAAAACAAGATTTGTGGAAAACAGAAGATGCCAGAGAGAAGAAACTACATAATATCATCTGAAATAAGAGATTGTAGTTATTTATCAATTTATTTTTAATGGGAAATGAGAAAGTTATGAAAAACAAACACAAAGAGTCCTTATAATTCTATAAAAATGACAACTTGAGTAGCAACTCATTATAAATTTTGATAACTAAAGCTGAGGAAATCCCATGAATATCAAAAATAAGAAACCAAAGTAGATGTTAAATGAAAGAAAAAAGAAAATGAGCAGCTGAGAATAAACCTAAGTGGTGAAACTCTCCTGTCTAATAGGACTTTTTGAAAGAGAAAAGAGAGGATGATGTAGAAGTGGCATAAAATTCTCAATGACCTACCTTGGTGAGCCTTTCCCATTCACTATGGAACATGTGCCATTCCATTCTGGGAATTATTCTTGGAGACGTTTCCATGTCAGCAGGAGCAAAGCTCATTAGAAAAAAATTAAAAATGCTTCATAATAGTCCTGGTGTGGTGCTGTGGGATAAAGCACTGGACCCAAAGGTCGTTTGAATCACAAGGTCGGCAGTTGAAACTTACCAGCCACTCCTTGGAAACCCCATACAGGGTTGCTATGAGTTGGAACTGACTTGATGGCACTTAACAATAACTACAACCGTCTATTGTTGTTATTGTTAAGTGCCATTGAGTCGGTTTCACCCATAGTGACCCTGTAAAGGGTTTCCAAGGAGCAGCTGGTAGATTTGAACCACTGACCTTGTGGGTCAAACTGACCTTGCAGTCCAGCACATTAATCCATAATGCCACACCAGGACTCCACAACAGTCTATTAACTAAAACTAAATAGCTGTTAAATTATTCAGTACTTTACAGATGAGCATTTAGGTGATTTCTATTTTTTTCGTATTACAAACAATGCTGCAATAAACATCCTATATTCTTTCTTATTGAAGATGCTTGAGCTTTTCTTCAAGCAATGTACTTCAAAACAAGATTCTTGGATCTTCAGAATAGGAAAAATTTTTAATTTAAAATTCAAAAATTTCCCCTTCCCCACAATTCTCATTCCCTCCAACAGCATTTGAGGGTACCATTTCACCGCGCATTAACCTATACAGATGTCAAGTACCTTTTAGGTTATTTTCCAATCTAATATGTTAAATCAACATCTCATTATTTTATTTTTCATTTTCCTATTTTTCAGGTACTTTTTTTGTGTGTGGCTATTAATCATTTGTAGTTTTCTGTTGATTTATTGGAGCCCTGGTATCATAGTGGGCTACTAATAGCAAGATCAGCAGTTTGAATCTACCAGCCGCTTTGTGGAAAAAGATGAGGCTTTCTGCTCTAGTTAAGATTTACTGCCTCTGAAATCCTATACAGGATCACTATGAGTCAGAAATGACTCGATGGCACACCACTATCACCTTTATATGTTCTGTTAGTGATTATTATTATTATTTTACATGTTGCCAATTTGATGACAATGATGCATCTGACTCTAGCCATGATCTTTTCAATTGCATCAAATGGAAAACCATAGTAGAACTGATGCATTTGAGTGATGGTGTTGGAGAAGAATATTAAAAGTACTATGGACTACTAGAAGATTCAACAAATCTGTGTTGGAAGATGTACAGCCAGGCTGCTCCGTAGAAGTCAGGATGGCCAGACTTCGTCTCTCACACTTTGGACATATCATCAAGAGGGAGTAGTCCCCAGATAAGTACATCATGCTTGGCAAAGTGGAGAATCAGCAGGGAAAGGGGAAGACCCCCAGTGAGGTGGTTTGGTATAGTGACAGCAACAATAACTTGGGCTTATTCAGGATTCGAGGATGGCGCAGGACTGGGCAGTGTTTCATTCTGTTGTGTATAAGGTCCCTAAGAGTCGGAACCAACTCGACGGCACCTAACAGCAATAACATATGGATGTAAACGTTGGATAATGAAAAAGGAAGACAGAAGAAGAATTTTAACTGTGGTGTTGGCAAAGAATCTTGACTGCATTGTGGAATGTACTGAATGTACTGTGAACAAATCAGTTTTAGAAGAATTGCAACCAGAATGTTCCTTACAAGAGAAATTAGCAAGACTCCAACTTGCTTACTTTGGACACATCATCAAGAAAGACCAATCTGTGAAAAAAGTGCATATGTTTGGTAAAGTCAGGAAAATGAGGAAAACCCTCAGTGAGTTGGATTGTCACTAAAGTCACAAAAACAGACTCAAAAATAGCAATGATCAGAGAGCAGGATTGAGTAACAGTTCATTTTCTTATACATAAGATCTTCATGGGGGAGCACAGTGGCTCCATACAATAAGCACTGTACCGCAAACCGCAAGGTCTGCAGTTCAAGTTCCCAAGAAAATTTAAAGCCTCAGAAACCCTATACAGGGATGCTAGGAGCCGAAACCAACTCAATGGCACTTAACAACAAGAACAGTTAAAGTCTTCATGAGCTGGACCAATTTGTGGCAACTAACAACAATCTAAAAGAAGATCTCTTTTACTGAATTTGTATAGACTGATTCCTTTGAATGAGCAAACCTGTAAGTTCTTGTGGCAAGTGGAACTTATCAAGGAAAAAATTTTGAAATCATGCTATTTAATCCTGGTGGTTCATCAAGAAGTGCTTTTGGATAATATAATGACCTGGTCTAATAAAAGCCAGTTCAGGAAAAGAGGTAGCAGAATAAAAATGGGATAGTTCTGTAAGGAGTACTATCAGTATCAACTCACTGGATGGTGCTAACAATTAAGCACTCAGCTACTAAACAAAACATTGGTGATTCAGGCCCTCCTAAAGGCACCTTGGAAGAAAAGTCTGGTGATCTGCTTGAAAACTCTGGAGTGAAGCTCTCCTTTTAAACATGTAGGGTAACCATGAGATTAACCCTCTCCACAGCAACTGATTCGGTATTTTGATTTATGGTCTATTTATGCTAATAGAAGGTCTAGATAGACAGTCCTCAAGTAAACTTGACTCTGCGGCATGCAGAAGGAAAATGTAAAGTAAATAAGACCTGAAATTCGCTAAATGTGAAAGAACCTCACAGTCTTGAAGGAGCACGACTGAACTCCACTAAAAAAAAAAAACAGACTTCTTTTATGATCGTGTGTAGAAGAAGAATCCAATATATTTCCTATGTATTTTAACCTATTCTTCCTGTTGTGTTGTGATTCTTCTCCCATTGGACAGCAACTATACTAGAAGGGATAACTCAACAAAACTTAAGAAACATAAGTTGAGTCAGTTGGAATGTTGAATGCTGGCTTCACTAAACACTCATCAGGCCTGAAACCAATCTTATTGATATGGGATTTACAGGGGTTGTGTTTGTAGGTCTTTTCTCTGGCTCAATTATACCAGACAAGAGTGTGGGCAGGGTGACTGACTTCAATTCCTTGTTGTTATTGTTAAGTGCTGTCAAGTCTCTTCCAATCCGTAACAACCCTGTATAGGGTTTCCAAGGAGCAGCTGGTGTCTTTGAACCTCTGACCTTGTTTTTGGTTCTCAGTACAGCACTTGCCCTACAGTGTCACACCAGGGCTCCAATTTAGGATGTAACAAATGCCAGGGATGGAGCACAAAAATGACAGTGACAGAAAGTCAAACTCTTTAAGAGACATAAATAAACATGAACGTGGTAAAAAAAAATCACTGTAGGCGTATTCTATGATTAGCCACCTTAGCCTAAAACTGGGACCTAGTCAGGAATATTAAAATAATAAAATCAGAGAATTTTATTGTTACACTACTTTACAGAGTATGTTTTTAGGCCCATAAAACTGTTGTTGTGTTTCTCAAAGTTGGATTTGACAATTGACTCTTTCTGACTTTTCATACTTTAACACCAGTGGCAAGAAGGTTCTAATCAAATGTGTAATAAATTAGTAAAAGATTTTGTGGGGGGGGGGACGAAAATGTGCCCCTCTATAAGTGATACCATTATTGAAAAATAGCCAGCATGCAGTTTCAGCTTTGATATTTATTCGTACATCTGTGTCAATTGTGACCAATTTTGGATCTTTGATAGCTCACAGGAGTATTTTTAGATTCGTTAATTAAGGCTTGTTTCTACAAACGAGGAAATGTGGCAGATTGTGCTTCCTACTGCATTAATTTTTTTCAAATTTTCTACCAATTTAATATAAAGAAACCTCCAAGAACCCTCTTCAACATGTCTCAACAGTGAATAGAGGTTTATAGCTATGGGAGTGAATAATTGGGACGGAAGGAGGAAGAATGAGAAAAGTTTACTTTTTGCTTTCTATATGACTATATTTTTTCATTTTCTTGTATAAGTATGTTCTATTCTTGTAATTATACTTTGTTGTTGTTAAGTGCCGTCGAGTCGACTCCCACCCATAGTGACCCTGTATAGGGTTTCCGAGGAGCAGCTGGTGAGCTTGAACTTGAACTGCCGACCCTGAAGTTCAAACAGCTTTGCAGTCTATCACATTAACCCACAGCGCCACACCAGGACTCTGTAATTATACTAAATTAAGTCCCACTATTGCTACTGAGGGCAAGGCTGACTGCCACATTTCTCTCCCAGCCCCTAAACGTGCTGATTTAGATGTCTGTTTCATGTAAAACAGACGCGGCAGTCATTTAAATCAGGCGTTTAGGGAATGGGAGAGAAGCATGGCAGTCAGCCTAACCCTCAGTAGCAGTTGTGGGATTTAGCAGTTTAGGGTTGGGGTAGTAACCTTCATGGTATTTTTAAGTCTTTCTGGGGACCCGTGGTAGACAACAAAGGAAGTCTTAAAATAGATATTCATTCACAAGCAATACAGTCGAGTAGATTGTACTCATAGGACCCTCCAGGACATGGAAGAACTGCCCCACAGGTTTCCAAGACTAGACCGGGTGGCACTAACTGAAAAGGGGACGTTTAGAGTCTGCCAAATGCTTCACTGAAGAATGAAGTGGGAAAAAGGTGTGGCTGTCTGCTTCTGTGAAGATTTACAGTGTTGGAAAGCCTGTGGGGCAGTTGTACTCCGTTTTACAGAATTCTGTGAGTCAGAATCTACTCAACAGTAATGGATAATCTATACAAAAGCAGACTACCACTCTTCCACCTGGGTAGGAGCTGGTGCGTTAGAACAACCAACCTTTTGGGTAACACCAAGCACTTTAGCCACTGCTCCACCATGGCTCCTGAATCACAGGCAAGTCGCCTATTTTCTCCACATTTTATTCCCCCACTGTGAGAGAAAATAGAAAATCTACAAGACCTTTCAAGTCGGACATTTCAGTCTGCAGTTGTTCTTCTCGGCCACCAGGTGACACTAGTGCATCTCAAGAGGCGAGGCAAAGGACTCGCAGCTTCCCTATATAGTGTTTCCAAGCTTGTAAATTTTTACAGAAGCAGAAAGCCTCGTCTTTCTTTCTCAGACAGACTGGTGGGTTTGAGCTGCTGACTTAGTGACTATCAGTACAGCGCTTACCCTACAACGTCATCAGGGCTCCTTGTAATTATGTTGCCAAACGCTAAATCTTTAATTCAAACCTTCCAGTGTCTCTGTGGAAGAAGATAGCGCCTATAACGATTTACACTCTTGGAAACCCTATTTTGTTATTGTTGTTAAGTGCTGTCAAGTAGGTTCCAACCCGTAGAGAAAGGGTCTGAATCGACTAGATTGCAGTAGAGTTGCCAAAGTTTGGGGGCTTTTGTTTTGTTTTTAATCCAGATGAAAATATTTAGAAATTTGACAAATCACCAGATAACTCCAGGGAAAAATGAAGTATAGATGTTTCTTAACATACTTCCATGATCAGATGAGAAAATTTTATCTTGATAAAAAATTCTATTTTCTCCTCAGTAAGGAGCCACGAGCTTGGCAGTTCAAACCCATCAACCACTCCATGGGAAAAAAGAGGAAGCTGTCTGCTCGTGGAAAGCTTTACAGTCTCAGAAACCCCAAAGAGCAATTCTACTCTGTGTTATGAGGTCACTTTGAATTGGAATCCGCACGATGCAGTGGATTTGGTCTTATTGTGAGTTTTAGGAAAAGTTGATTTTATGATTTCTGCCTAAAAATCCCCGTTTCTAAATTGCAAAGTCACACTTTGTTGTTGTGAAGTGTCATTGCGACAGTTCCAACCCATAGTAACCCTGCATAGGGTTTCCAAGGAGCAGCTGATGAGCCTTGCATTTCAAAAGGCTTTTTACAGTCTGGCACATTAACTCACAGTGCCACACCAGAACTCCTGACATTAGATTCACTTAAAATGCATAAAAAGTTAAAAACACACAAACACTGCTATGGAGTCCATTTTGACTCAGCGAGCCCCAGGTTTTTCAAGGCTATAATCTTTACCAAAGGAGCTCTGGTAGTCAGTAGTTCACCATTCCCGCACCATTCCACAGAAGGAAGATGTTGCAGTATGTTCCTCTAAAGTCTCCCTTGGAAATCCAATGAGGCAATTCTATTCTGTCCTCTGAGCTGGAATTGACTGGATCACAACAGGAATCTTTAGCAAAACTATTGCCACAAAACCACCGTAGTTCTTCCCATGGTGGGATCACCTGCTGACCTAACCATGGTGCCTCCAGGATTCCTTAAAATACATATAGTGAACACATACTCATTTCATTCCAAAGCTTTTATTTGATCCATGCAGTAAAAATTCAGACAGAACCAGACTTACTCTTCATCCCACCCTTCCACATTAAACTTTAAACTTCTAAATAACAGAAACCAATATCCTGAACACCCCTCTCAGTACTGGGCCTATGGTTGTTCTTGTTAAGTGTTATCGAATTAGATCCTGTAAGAGGTTTCTGAGAAGCTGCTTGTGGGTGTGAATTGTCAATTTTGAGATCAGCAGTCCAGTGCTTACCATACAGTGCCACAGAGGCCAATAAATATATATTTTTTCAACCAAACACCTAATTTTACATATAGTACTGTCTTACTTAAAGAGATCTAAATTTGCTCCATTTGGAATTCCTAACTTTTACATATTGTCAAAAATATGTTGCAAAAGTAGGACAACAATCTACAAAATTAAGAATTAAGAGTAACTAAGAACACATGCTATTATATCAGGTGCTTCTGTATAGATTAGAATAACTGGCTTTTAGGTTAGCAGATAAACACACTGGCCACTTGCACCACCCAAGAGCCCCTTAACAAAAAGATATGAAAAATTGTTTCAACTCTACCATCAAACGATCTATAAATTCAATGTATCCCCAATAAAAACACAGAGTTTTTTTTTAAAACATTTAACAAATTGATTCTAAAATTTATATGGAAAATCATAAAAGAAAAAAAAAAAAACTCAGATATTTCACCAAAGAAGCTTTATAGGTGACAAATAAAGAAATGCTCAACATCAGGACAATTCAAATTACAACCACAATGAGATACCTATCATAATAGCTAGTGTTGTTGTTGTTTTCCATTAAAAAAGAACATGCAAGAGAGAATAAAAACTGATATTACCAGCTATTAATGGTGATTTCATCTTCTTTTGATGCTTTCTGCAATATTCAATATTTTTCCACAAAAAAAGATGTAAGGGCTACACAAAGTCACTGCATCAAAAAGGAAGGGTCAGTGTTCAACCTTGCCAAGGGGTACCATATGATTTAGAGTCAATGCTCCTGAAGGAAGAAGTCCAAGGTACAATGAAGACATTGGCAAGGAACAAGGCTCCAGGAATTGATGGAATACAAATTGAAACCTTTCAACAAACTGAGGCAGCACTGGAGGCACTCACTCATCATGCCAAGAAATTTGGAAGACAGATACCTGGCCAACTGATTGAAAGAGATCTATGTACCCATTTCAAAGACAGGTGACTCAACGGAATGTGGAAACCATCAGACAATATCATTAATATCTCATGCATGTAAAATTTTGCTAAACATACTTCAAAAAGGGCTGCAACAGTACATTGACATAGAACTGCTAGAGGTTCAAGTCAGATTCAGATGAGGATGTGGAATGAAGGATGTTATTGCTGACGTCTGATGGATCTTGACTGAAAGCAGAGAATAACCAACCAGCAAACTGTTTACCTGTGTTTTAGTGACTATGCAAAGGCTTTTGACTGTGTGTATCATAACAGATTATGGAAGACATTTCCCAGAATGAGTATTCCAGAACACTAAATTGGGCTCATGGGGAACCTGTATACAGACAAAGAAGCAGTTGTTCAAAGAGAACAAGGGAACACAGAATGGTTTAAAAATCAGGAAAGGTGTAGGCCAGGGTTGTATTCTTTCACCGTGTTTATTCAATGTGAGTGCTGAGCAAATAATCTGAGAAGCTGAATTATATGAAGAAGAACATGGCATCAGGATTGGTGGAAGACTCATTAACAACCTGCAATATACAGATGATACAACCTTGCTTGCTGAAAGTGAAGATACTTACTAATGAAGATCAAAGACCACAGTCTTTGATATGGTTTCCACCGCAATGCAAAGAAAATGAAAGTCCTCACCACTGGAGCAATAAATAATGTTACAATAAATGGAGAAGATTGAAGTTGTCAAAGGCTTCATTTTGCTTGGATCCATCATAAACATTCATGGAAGCAGCAGTCAAGAAATCAAATGACTTACTGTATTAGGCAAGGCTGTTGCACAAGACCTCTTACAAGTGTTCAAGAGCAAAGATAGTTTGAACAGTAAGGTACACCTGACCGTGATATTTTCAGTAGTCTCATACACATGTGGAAGTTGGACAATGAATAAGGAAGACAATAGAAGAATTGATGCATTTGAGCTATGGTGTTGCAGAACGATACTAAAAGTACCTAGGATTGCCAAGAGAACTCACAAGTCTTGCTTGGAAGAATTGCAACCAGAATGCTCTGTATAAGTGAGGATGGAGAGACTTTGCCTCTCATACTTCAGACATATTATTAGGAGGGACCAGTCCCTGGAGAAGGATATCATGCTTGGCAAGGTGGAAGGATACCAAAAAAGAGGAAACCCCCCCAATGAGATGGATTGGCACAGTGACAGCAACAAAGGGCTCAAATACAGCAGCAATTGTGAGGATAGTGCAGGACTGAGCAGTGTTTCGTTCTGTTGTACGTAGGATGGCTATGGGTAGGAGCTGACTCAAAGAAACTTCAAAACAATAGCAATGGTGATTCAGAGCAGCTGAAACTTTTGTGCTTGTTGTGGGAAGCAAAATAGAATAGCCACTTTGGGAAAACAGTTTGTCAATTTCTTACAGAGTTAAACATATGCTTACAGTCTGACTCACCAATTCTGCATCCAAGAGGAATGAAAACTATGCCTACACAAAAGTTTTCACATGAATGTTTATAGCAGATTCAGTCATCAAAAACTGGAAATAATCCAAATGCCCTTCACAAGACGAAAGACGGCAACTTTCTTTTACATTTTAAAAAACGAGATGTGATTTGTTTATCATAAAATTCATTCTTGGTGGTATACAATTCAGTGATAGTTAGTAGATTCACAAGCTGTGCAGCTACCACTATTATCTAGTTATGAAACCTGCCATTACATCCCTGTCTAAGAAAGTAAATAACCTTTAGCAGCAGCGTATCCCCCACCCCCGCCACTCTTCTCTCTTCGGAACCTCTTGCTAATCCACTTTCTGTCTCTATTCTAGACTTTTTACATGAATGGGATTATAAAACATATGGTCTTCTTCGTCTGACTTTTTTCACTTAGCATATTGTTCTCAAAGTTCCTCTATGTTGTATTATGTTTAAGTGCTTCTTTCCTTTTTATGGCTGAAAAATATTCTGTTATATGGATATGACATGATGTGTTTATGTATTTGATGGACATTTATGTTATTTCCACTTTTTAACTATATGAATAATTCTTCTAGGAACATTATGTTCAAGTTTCATATGAGTTGACATGCTGAGTCACATGATACCTCAATGTTTAACCTTGTGAGAAACTTCCAGACTAGTTATCCAAACTAGCTGATTTTTTTTTTTTTTTGCATACCCAATAGAAATGTCCAACACTCATCTTTCAGTTTGTCCTAGTGTGGTGGTTTGTGAGTTGCTGTGATTCAGTAAGCTTTGTAACGGGTGTTTTAAATACCAGCAGGGACACCAA
>NW_006408529.1:32442106-32450254 GCF_000296735.1 Chrysochloris asiatica | reverse complement strand
TCATCTGAAGAACAGATTTGATACATTAAACACTAAAGACCTAAGGCCAGAAGAGTTGTGGGATGACATCAAGTACATCACTCATGAAGAAAGCAAAAAGTCATTAAGAAGAGAAGAGAGAAGAAAAAGATCAAAAGGGATGTCAGAAGAAACACTGATACTTGCTCTCAAGCATAGAGATACTAAAGCAAATGGAAGAAATGAGGAGGTCAAAGAGATGAACAGAAAATTTCAAATGTCAGCTTGAGAAGACAAAGTCAAATTTTACAATAAATTGTGCAAAGAACTGGAGTAAAAAAAACAAAAGGAAAGAACACACTCCGCATTTCTCAAGCTGGGGAACTGAAGAAAAAATTCAAGCCTTGGCTTTGGTTATTGAAGGATTCGCTGGGGAAATTACTGAATGATGCAGAAAGCATCAAAAGAAGATGGAAGGAATATACAGAGTTACTGAACCAAAAGGAAAAGGTTGATGTTCAACCGTTTCAAGAGGTAGCATATGATCAACTGCCAATGGTACTGAAGGAAGAAGTCCAAGTTGCATTGAAAGAAGTGGCAAAGATCACAGCTCCAGGAATTGGAACAAAAATTGAAATCTTTCAAGAAAGTGAGGTGGCACTGGAGGCACTCACTCATCTATGCCGAGAGATTTGGAAGACAGCTATCTGGCCAACTGACTGGAAGAAATCTGCATTTGTGCCCATTCCAAAGAGAGGTGACCCAATGGAAGGTGGAAATCATCGGACAGTATCTTTGATATCCCAGGCAAGTATAGTTTTACTAAAAGTAACACAGAAACAGCTGCAAGCATACATTGACGGACAACTTCCAGAAGTTCAAGCTGGATTTAGAATAGGATGTGGAATGAGGGATATCATTGCTGATGTCCAATGCATCTTGGCTGAAAGTAGAGAATACCAGAAAGATGTTTACCTGTGCTTTGACTACACAAAGGCTTTCGATTGTGTGGATAATGACAAGCTATGGACAATATTGCAAAGTATGAGTATTCCAGAACACTTAATTGTGCTCATGAGGAATCTATACATGGACCAAGAGGCAGTTCTTTGAACACTGGGAACACTGGATGATTTTAAATTAAGAAAGGTGTGTGACAGGGTTGTATTCTTTCACTATACTTATTCAACCTGTATGCTGAGCAAATAATCTGAGACATTGGTTATATAAAGAAAAATGTGGCATCAGGATTGGAGGAAGACTCATTAACAACCAGTGATATGCAGATGATGCAACCTTGCTTGCTGAAAGTGAAGAGGACTTAAAACATTTACTAATGAAGATCAAAGAGCACAGCCTTCTGTATGGATTACATCTCAATGTAAAGAAAACAAAAATCTTCACCACTGGACCAGTAAACAACATTCTTATCAACGGAGAAAAGATTGAAGTTGTCAAGGAATTCATTCTTCTTGGATCAACTATCAACACTCATGGAAGCAGCAGTTAAGAAATCAAATGACATATTGCATTAGGCAAATCTGCTGCACAAGACCTTTTTAAAGTGTTGAAAAGCAAAAGATGTCAGCTTGAGGACTAAGGTGCGCCTGACCCAAGCCATGGTATTTGCAATAATCTCATATGCATGCGAAAGCTGTACAGTGACCGTAAGGAAGACCGTAGAAGAATTGATGCTTTTGAGTTATGGTGTTGGAGGAGAATATTGAAAGTGCCATGGGCTGCCAAAAGAACCAACAGATCTGTGTTGGAAGAAGTGCAGCCAGAGTGCTCCTTGGAGGCCAGGATGGCCAAACTTCATCTCTCATACTTTGGACATACTGTCAGGAGGGAACAGTAACTGGAGAAGGATATCATGTTTGGTAGAGTAGAGGGTCAGAGAAAAAGAGGAAGACCCCCAGTGAGATGGATTGGCAAAGTGGCAGCATCATTGGGCTCGAGCGTGGCAACAATTGTGAGGTTGGCCCAAAATTGGGCAGTGCTTTGTTCTGTTGTACATAGCATCGCTATGAGTCAATACAGACTCGATTGCACCTAACAACAACAGCAGTAGAAATGTATGAGAGTTCTAATATTGCCACATCCTTTCCAATACTTGTCATTATCTGTCTCTTTAATTATAGCCATCCTACTAAATATGGGGAGTCTTGGTGTTGTTTCTTAGGACAAGCACGCAAGATCAGTTTGAACCAAAAGGTGGGCAGTTCAAACTCACCAGCCGCTCCTCAGAAAACCTATGCAGGATTGCTGTGTCAGAAGCAATTCAAAGGCACTGAACAACATCTAGATATGAAGTAGTATCTTATTTTGGTTTTCATTTGCATATTCTTAATGACTAATGGAGTCCTGGTGTGACACTGTGGGTTAATGTACCAGACTGCAAAGCCGTTTGAACTGCAAGGTCGGCAGTTCAAGCTCACTAGCTGCTCCTAGGAAACCCTATACAGGGTCACTATGGGTTGGAACCAACTCGATTGCACTTAACAACAATGACTAATGATGAATTCTGGTATGGTGCTGTAGAATAAGCATGGAACTGCTAATCATAAGGTCAGTGGTTCAAATTCACCAGTCACTCCTTGGAAATTCTCTACAGGGTCACTGTGAGTATGCACCAACTCAATGGCATTTAACAACAACAATAATGACTAATGAAGTTTAGCATATTGTCATTTGTTTACTAGCACTTATATGGATAGCGTTGTGGCTCTGTAGGATAAACACTGGACTGAGAACTAAAAGGTTGGCAGTTCGAGACCACCAGCCACTCCAAGGTAGAAAGATGAGACTTGCTCCTGAAAGAATTTACAGTCTCAGAAACACTGTAAAGGGTGTTTACAAGTTAGAACCAACTCAATGGCACTTAACAACAAAAACAATTAGCCACTTTGTATATATTTTGGGGAAAATGTCTATTCAAATCCAATGTCCATTTTCTATTTGCAATGTTTGTCTTTTACTGTAAGCTGAAAGACTTATTTAGGCAGATCTGTTGCACAAGACCTTTTTAAAGTGTCAAAGAGCAAAGATGTCAGCATGAGAACTAATGACTATTGTTGTTGTTAAGTGCTGTTGAGTTGGTCCTGACTCATAGCGACCTTGTATAGGGTTTCCAATGAGTGACTGGTGAGTTTGAACCACTGACCTTACAGTTCAAACAGACTTTAGGTCTAGCGCTTATCCTACAGCACCACACCAGGAATCCTACTGACACTGATTACATATGTGATTTGTAAATACTTTCTCGCATTCTTTGGGCTGCCTTTTCACTTTTTTGATAGTGTCCTTGCATGCACAAAAGTTTTAAGTTTTGATGAAGTCCAATTTATCTATTTTGATTGTCATATATCCTTCTTGTGTCATATAAGAACCTATTGCCTAGTCCCAGATCACAAAGATTTCTGCCTGTTTTCTTCTAAGTGTTTTATGATTTTAACTCCTACATTTATATCATTGATCTGTTTTGAGTTGGTTTTGTATAGTGTATGAAATAGGGGTTCAAATTCATTATTTTGTATGTAGGCATCCAGTTGTCTCAGAACCATTTGTTAAGAAGATCTTGCTAGAAGCAGGGCTTGATGGTGGATAGGGTAGAGGTGCAGTGAAAATCTCCATCAGCAATAACACAGAATACCAGATCAAACAGGTTCAGGGGAGAGCTTCAAAACTCTGAACCACATATATAGTAATATTTTAAAAGTTTGAAGGCTTATAGTTAGTGGAACTTGTAATGGAAGCAAGAAATGTTGTACTTTTGAACCTGCCAGGCTCAGTGGCCTGGAGCTAACAACTTGGGCGAGACCAAATGGCAAGATCAAGCCAGGGAGCAAGCAGACTTGCCACAGACTGATGCCTGTGGGAACCTTGGAGATAAAGGTGTGGACAATAGTTTTTGTTTTGTTTTGTTCTGTTTTTTTGGTATCTGTTCATTGGCCTCTCGCTGTCTGTGCACCTCCATTCTGGTGACTAGAAGGGGTGCCTGAGTGAGTGACCAACCCCCCCACCTCCACCACTGGCGGGTTCTTCTACTATGAATGCTCTAAGATCCTCTCAGCTTTTAAAGGGATAGATCCCACTTAAAACCTAACAGCAGCACAAAACAGCCACAGCTGGCCCTGAACATTTTATTACTAGGAAAAATGTCAGAATGGGGGTTGTGGAGTGGGAGAGAGACTAAAAACAAAACAGGCCAAAAATTAATCCTGAGTTACATCATAACAACTAAAAGTGGCATCTTGAAATTTCTTATGTGGTCTTGACGGCAAGAAGTTGAAAGAGAATATTAAAGTCATACTAATATTAGGCTACGCGGGAGAAAGATGAGGCTTTCTACTCCCGTAAAGATTTACACCCTCGGAAACCCTGTACAGGGTCGCTATGGGTCGGACCCGACTCGATGGCACTTAACAACAACAACAACAATATTAGGCTACAGATTTCTCTCTCTCTCTCTCTCTCTCTCTCTCTCTCCTCTCTTTTCTGTGATTATAGACTACAGTATCCAATATCATTTTTTTGGTTGTTGTTGCTGTTTTGTTTTTTGGTTCCCCCTTTTACCTTTGGGGGGGGGGGCTCTTTCTCTCCCTATATTACCCAAGAAGAGACAGCAATTGCTGTCATATATTCAAGCTATAATCACACTCTATAATCCATGTAAGAACCAATACCAACTGCCATACACCAGAAAGGTAGACAACACCTGCGAAAGTTACTCTAAATAATAAGAAGAGTGAAAAGGGAAGCCCATTTCCTAATCACATATACTTGGAGGCAATCAGAAATTATAAAAACACCAACACATACACTCAATTAAGTATTAAGGCCACAACTAACCACTGAACAAGCATGTCCAAGCAAAACCAGATGACTATATCAGTACATGTCCAAAAACAAGATAAAGTGTCTGAGACAAATGATCTGGAGGTAGACCTACACTCCATACTGGAAGGAGGGCTGGTCTCGGAAATGCTTGAGAAGGAATTCAGAAAAATGATTATAAAGTGTATCAAAACACTTCACAATGGAGTTGAAAAAAATAAAGAAGTTAAGAAAGAGCTACATGAACAATCAGATAAGATAGATACAGCATTGGAAACAATTCAAAACCTACAGAAAGAGGTCCAAACGATTAATAATAGAATATCAGAAATAGATAATACACGGAAAGGGCAAAGGAGTATAATTGAAGCGATGAAAGCCAGAACTAGTGAGCTGGAATACAAATCTCTCAATACTACCAAGATAAAAATGCAAGCAGAAAAAAGGATAAAAGAATTTGAAGAAAGTCTAAGATCCATGTTGGACAACATGAAGAGGAATAACTTAAGAATTATTGTCATTCCAGAACAGGAAGAATCAAACAAGTCCACAGAGGAGATAGTTGAAGATCTGCCGGGAAAAAAATTCTCTAACATCCTGAAAAGCCAAAATAAATTAAGAAAACATTGAAGTTGCCAAAGATTTCATTTTGCTTGGATCAACCATCAACAATCATGTAAGTGGCAGTCAAGAAATCTAACGACATATTGCAATAGGCAAATCTGTTGCTCAGGACCTCTTTAAAGTGTTGAAGAGCAAATATGTCAGTTTGAGGACTAAGGTATACCTGACCCAAGCTATGATATTTTCAGTAGTCTCATAGGCATGTAAAAGTTGTACAATGAATAAAGAAGACCTTTAAGATGCATTTGACTTGTGGTGTTTAAGGAGAATATTGAAAGTACCATGGACTACCAAAAGAACAAACAAATCTGTCTTGGAAGAAGTACAGCCAGAATGCTCCTTAGAAGCCAAGATAACCAGACTTGGTCTTTCACATTTTGGACATATTTTCAGGAGGAACCAGTCCCTAGAGAAGGACATCATGTTTGGTAAAGTGGAAGGTCAGCAAAAAAGAGGAAGACCCTATTGAGATTGATTGGCACAGTGGCAGCAGCAATGGACTTACGTGTAGCAAAGATTGTGAGGTTGGCATAGGTCTGGACAGTGTTGTATAAGGTTGCTATGAGTCAGTACCAACTAGATGGCCCCTAAAACAACAACAATGTCTAGGATACTGATCTTTATGCACAAAAGTGTAGTTTTTGAAGACTTCCAATTTTCCTAAATTCATACTTCATACACTTCATGTCCCAGTTATTAATGGATGTTGCAGCTCTTTCTTCTCATTTTTGAGCTGTGCCCCATCAGCAAATGAATGTTCTGAAAATTTTACTGCCTGCACATCATTAAGATCAACTGTACTTTGAGGAGGTTGCTCTTCCCCAGTTGTATCTTGAGTGCCTTCCAACCTGAAGGGCTTATCTTCCAGACAATTTTGCATTGTTGCTCATTAAGTTTTCAGTGGCTAATCCTTCTTCCTACTCTGACTGAGTCTGGAAACTCACTTGAAACCTGTCCAACACAAGTAGCACTGCTTATATTTAAAATACCAGTGGCATAGCTGCCAGCATCACACAGGCCACCACAGTAGCGGTCTTCAAAATAGAGTCTACCTTAATGAATTGAATTGGATTGAATAAAGTTTTCAGGACCTTCATTTGCTGCTGCGGTACAACTCAAAATGAGAAGAAAGAGCTGTAAGCATCCACTTGTAATCAGAATATGGAATGCACAAAATATGAACTGAGGAAAACTGAAAGTTGCCAAAAATGAAATGTAATGCTTGAAGATTGAAACCCTAAGGATTAGTGAGCTGAAATGGACTGGCATTGTGCATTTTGAATCAACTATATAGTCTACTATGCTGGAAGCAACAAACTCAATTGGAGCAGCATCACACTGAGCATCAAAAAGAACATTTCATTATTTATGCTGAAGTACAATGCAGTAAATGATAGGATTATATCCACAATGAGTCAGAACTGGCTCAATGGCACTTAACAAACAACAACAGCAGATAAGACCAGTTAATAAACGATTCTTCAAACTCATGCACCAACTACTGATTCCAAAGATGAAGTAATTAAGGATTTTTGCCAACTTCAGCAGTCTGAAATTAATCAAACATGCAATCAAGATGCATTTTACTCATGATTCGAATGTGAAAAGTTTAAAACAAAGAAAGATCCTCATTACAAATATCAGTTTTGGACAACATAAGTGACAATTATGGACCTCATCAGATGAAATACAAAGGAATCAAATCAACCACATCTATGAAGAATCCTGGTGTGGTGCTACAAGATAATGCACTGGACCACAAGGTCGATTTGAACATCAAGGTCAGTGGTTCAAACACACCAGAAGCTCCTTGGAAGCCCTAGACAGGGTCACTATGAGTTGGAATCGAGTCGATGACACTTAACAACAACAACAACAACAACAAGAAAGAGAAAATAGAAATTCTCAATATCATCAATCAGAACAAAGTCAGGGGCCTATAAGGAACATATCATCAAGTGCTCATATACAAATTCAATTGGAAGCTGAAGGAAATTCAAACAAGTCCACAATAGTCAAAGTACAACCTTGAATATATTCCACCTGAATTTGGAGACTATCTCAAGAATAGATTTGATACATTGAAGGCTAATAAAGCATTATGAGATAATATCAAAGGCTTGAAGAAAGTAATTGGTCGTTAAAAAGACAGGAAAAAAGAAAAGACCAACATGAAAGTCAGAAGAGATTCTGAAACTTTCTCTTGAGTGTAGAATAGTTGATATGAATGGAAAGAATGGTTAAGTAAGGGAATATTTCAGAACAGAATATTTCAAAGGGTGTCTCAAGAAGGCAGTGTAAAATATTATAATGAAATATGCAAAGACTTGGAGTTAGGAAACCAAACAGGATGAACACAGGCAGCATTTCTCAAGCTAAAAGAATTGAAGCATAAATCCAAGCCTTGTTGTTGTTGCTGTTGTTATGTGCCGTGGAGTCGGTTCCGATTCAGAGCGACCCTGTACAGGGTTTCTGAGGCTGTAAATCTTTACGGGAGCAGAAATCCTCATCTTTCTCCCACAGAACAGCAGGTAGTTTAGAACAGCTGACCCCGAAGTTAACAGCCCAATTTGTAACCACTATGGTACTAGAGTTTCTTATGTATTGATTAAATCAGCAAAAAAATGATATTATATGAATGATAGCTATGTGTTGTTATTGTTGTTAGGTGCCATCAAGTCAGTACTGACCCATAGCCCAATCCTGGGCTAACCTCATCACTGTTGCCAC
>NW_006408529.1:32390053-32441540 GCF_000296735.1 Chrysochloris asiatica | reverse complement strand
TGAGGATTTTTGTTTTCTTTACATTGAGATGTAATCCATACCGAAGGCTGTGCTCTTTGATCTTCATCAGTAAATGTTTTAAGTCCTCTTTACTTTCAGCAAGCAAGGTTGTATCATCTGCATATCGCAGGTCCTTAAAGATAGCTATGTAGCTTCTGTTAAACAGCACTGTTTTTTTCAGATAGTAAATCCCTACAAGCTTCCTTGGCTATCTTGAGTATTTGCCTTCAACTACAGTCACTGCAACCTTGCCAATAACTACATCATTTAAACATTTTTATGACTATAAAGATTCTACACTATGACTTGTACTCATATTTACATTAAATACACTGAGATGACAAAATTTCAAGTAAAATAAACTGCATCCACATGTATTGGACCAAGCAGGTCTCAACATCCAGATTTCACTTTCATAAATTACACAAATACATTGTACATTCTTAAATAATGCATGTTTACAAATCCAAGCCTAGACTTACAATATTGGAGGATTCTATGGGCAAAACATTGAGTGGCCCAGGAAGCATCAAAAGAAGATTGAAGGAGTACACAATCACTGTACCAAAAACAATTTGGTTGACATGCAACCATTTCCAAAGGTAATATATGATAAAAAAAAAAAAAAAAAAAAACCCAATAGGATAAAAGGAAAAAGTCCAAGCTGTCCTGAAAAGATTGGCAAAAAACAAGTCTCCAGAAACTGATGTTTTAATCAATGGATGGCCTAATCTTAATCCTAACCTTAATCCTAACTCTAACCTTATTGAACAATGAAGAAAAAAATCAAAAACAGATGAAAGCAATACGCAGAATCATGGTACCAAATAGAATTGGTCAAAGTTCTACTATTTCATGAAGCAGTATGTTGTTGTTGTTAAGTGCCGTCAAGTCAGTTCTGACCCATAGCAACCCTATATAGAGTTTCCAAGGAGCAGCTGGTGAGCTTGAACTGCTGACCTTACAGTTCAAACAGCTTTACAATCTGGTGCATTAACCCACAGTGCCACATCAGGATTCCATGAAGCAGTATAAGAACTGATATATTGAAGAAAGAAGTCCAAACTGCACTGAAGGCACTGATGAAAAACAAGGCTCCAGGAACTGACAGACAGAATACCAACTGAAATGTTTTAACAAATTGATGCAGGGCTGGAAGCACTCACTAGTCTATGCCAAAAAAATTATAAGGCAAGATTCCTAGCCAACCTATTAGAAGAGTTCCATATTTTTGCCCATTCCAAAGAAAGGTGACCCTACAGAATGCAAAAAAATTCAAAATATGTCATTAATATCACATGGAAATAAATTTTGCTGAAGATAATTCATAAGCAGTTGCAGAAGGGAGCAGCCAGAAATTCAAGCTTGATTCAGAAGAGGATGTGGTATGAGGCTATCATTGTTGATATCAGAAGAATCTTGGCTGAAAGCAGAGACTGGCACAAAGATGTGCTTTATTAACTATGGAAAGACAGTCAGCTATATGAATCATAAACTATGGATAACATTTCTAAGAATTCCAGAATAGTTAACTATGCTCATGAGGAACACTTACATAGACCAAGAGGCAGTTGTTAGAACAGAACAAGAGAACACTGTATGGTTCTGTATTAGTAAAAGTGTACATCAGGGTTACATCCTTTTACCTTATTTATTTAATCTATTTGTTTTTGCTGAGCAAATACAAGATGCTAGGCTATATGAAGGAGAACATGGCTTCAGGACTGGAGGAAGACTCTTTAACAACCTGCAATATGCAAATGACATAGCCTTACTTGATGAAAGTGAAAAGGACTTGAAGCGCTTACTGATGAAAATTTTAAAAATGAATAAATAAAGTCTTTAGATGGATGTTGTTGTTAAGTGCCATCGAGTCGGTTCCGACCCATAGCGACCCTGTACAGGGTTTCCGAGGGTGTAAATCTTTACGGGAATAGAAAGCCTGATCTTTCTCCCGCGGAGCAGCTGGTAGTTTAGAACCGCTGACCTTAAGGTTTGCAGCCCGATTCGTAACCACTATGCTACAACTCAATATTAAGAAACAAAAATCCTCCATAACCGCATCAATAAATAATATCATGATAAATGAAGAAAAGACTGAAATTGTCTAGGATTTCATTTTACTTGAATCCACAATCAGTACTCATGGAAGCAGCAGTTAAGAAACCAAACACAGTATCACATTGGACAAACCACGTGCAAAACCGCTCTTTAAAGTGTTAAAGAATCAAGATGAGATGCTTTTGAGGATCACGGTGAGCCTGACCCAAGTCATGGTTGTTTCATTTGCCTTATATACATGTGAAAACTGGACAAAGAATAAGGAAGACTGATGAAAATGGATGCATTTGAATTGTGATATTGGTAAAGAATATTGAAAATATCATTGATTGCCAGAAGAACAAACAAATCTGTCTTAGAAGTACAGCCAGAATACGCCTTGGAATCAAGAATGGTGAGACTTTGTCTTACGTATTTTGGACAGAAGAAACACATTATTATTATTAAGTGTCCTTGAGTCTAGTCCCTGGAAAAGGACATCATGGTTGGTAAAGTATAGGGTCATTGAAAAAGAAGAAGATCCTCAACTAGAAGGATTGACACAATACTGGCTACAACAATGTGCAATTACCTTGAAGTGTTTCATTCTTTTGTACATAGGGACACTGAGTTGGAACCGACTCAAAGACACCTAAAAACAACAACTATCATAACAATATTAAGTCACCTGGTACAAGAATATGAAATGTATTTCCATACTTGTGAACTTTTGCAAGTGACTGCCAATGCAGCGGCCTATGGGCTCAGGGCCAGGCTGTACGTGAGAGACAAGGGGGTGCAGTCCTCCCTTGTTCTCTTGCACTTCTGGTAGCCGGGTATGGCCAGTCCTGTCATCAACCACACAGTGGCCAGCGACACCCTTCCTAAGCAGCCTTTGCCTGGGGTCCTTCCTGAAGTGAGTGAACCTGCCTTGAATTATGCCACACAAACAGCCAACTGAGAACTGTGCTCAAAATTCCAGTCACTGTCACATACAGCAGGAGACAGGTGGTGAGTGCTAAGAGCACACCAACATACAACCATCAATTAAATATAAATACAATGACTCACAGACAATAGACAATTTCAACTTAAATGAAGAAACAAGACAGAGTGCCTCAAACAAGTGACCAAAAGAGAGAGTAAGGAAATATAATATCAGAAATGGAATCAGAACTACAGAATGTTATTTAGATACCTTTAAAGAATTGAGAGAAAGATCTATGAAAACAAGGAATAATTAAGGAAAATAATACAAAAACAAATTGACAACATGATGTTATGTGTGTATGATTTATAAATGACCTTTATCAGGTTGAAAAAGTTCCTTCCATTTGTTTTTTCTTTTCTTTTTGGGGGCTCCTGTGGCTTAATGCGCTGGCCTGCAAGGTCGGTTTAGCAGTAAGGTCGGTGGTTGAAGAAGCTCACCAACCGCTCCTCAGAAACCCTATACAGGGTCAATATGAGTCGGACCCGACTCAATGGCACTCAATTTAACATTCTTAGAGTTTGGGTCTTTTTTTCTATGAGATAGTGTTGGATAAGCCAAATATTTCTTCTGCATACAGGATTGCTATGGGTCAGAACCTGACTCGATGGCATTTACCAACAACAACAATAATTGATACGATCATAGTTTTCTTAACTTTCATCCTATTAAAATAGTGTTTTCACAATGACTGATTTTTGTATGCCTAATTAATCTTATGTGTTGCTGGAATCTGTTAGTATTTTATTGAAAATTTTAACATCACTATTCATAAGGGATATTGATCTATAATTTTTCTCTTTTCTTGTCATGTCTTTGGCCTCGGTAAGAGGGAATAAAGTTATATTTTAAGAAAGCTGTGAAGCAGAGAAAAGGTGTAATACTCTGACATGAATTTAATATCACTTGAAAAGATTAATGAACACTTAAAATCAGATACTAAAAATTCACAATAGGAAAGATCAAAACTGGAAAGAATTGGCCTGACTAGAAAATATTGCTGGTATTGTGTGCCTTTTAGTCAGTTCAGACTCAGAGAGACCCTGTATAGGTTTTCTTAGAGTGGCTGGTGGATTTGAACTACGAACATTTTAGTTACCATGTTAGATAAGGAAACAGGAGGAAAATTTCTGGTGGCTGCTCAGAAAAGATCAATAGAACCATAAAAGGCCCTCAAAAATACAAAGGACAGGTGGGGGAGGATATAAACAAGATAAGAAACTATCTCTTGTGCCTGTGGTATCCAGGGGGCTTGTGAGTGCTCCCTTCCTATTCAGCTACACAGTGAATGTTGTTAACCACTTATTAACCTCTCCCTTGATCAGTTTTCAGGGTAAGTGCAAAATTAGTTGTGTCAAGTATCCCAGATGCCTTTGCAACAGAATCTATCATGGACTCTAGATGCATGGGAGCATGAGGGTAAAAAAAGAAAGCAACACACGAAACAGAACTATGCAAACAGGAAAGCCCACCCCTTTTTTCAAATCTAGCAGAACCTCATCTACAGCTTAACCTTTCACTATAGATACACCTTTGTGAACATGAGGAGACTTTGCTGTTTATCACATGACGTCTCTACAGGTATTTGTCCCCCATATTCTAATAAACCTCTTTCATAGTATATATTTTATGACTTTCTAGTCTTCTGTAGCCTGACCTGGTATCAACCAGTCCAGTGCTTATCCTAATGTGCCACATTAGACTAGAAAATATAGTAAGGGAAAAATATGTTAATAATGAAGACTTAATTTACATGATGCTCAAAGAAAAATAACTTTAACTCAAAATATAATAAAAGACCTTGAAAAAAGGAATGGAAATGGCCTAAAGAATAAAAAGAAAATATTAAAGGAAATTAGAGATAAAGTGTCGAAATTGTTGTTATTAAGTGTCCTGTATTGGGTTTCTGAGGAGCTGATGGTGGGTTTGAACCACTAGCCTTGTGATTATCCTACAGTGTCATAATAGAAGAGAATGGGAAATATCCAATACAGCAGTAGTTTTAAAACTACATTCCAAGAAAACCATCCAGAAATAAAAGGCTTGAATTTATATATTGAAAAAGTCTACCATGTACTTAAAAAAAATGAACTGTAATGTTCAACTAAAGTTCTAGCCTAACAAAACGATGAGATTCGAAAGACTGAAAACTAAATCGGTTTCCAGATAAAAAAAATCTCACAACATTTAACAACACAAAAAACTCACGTTGGCATTAGGTTTTCAGCAACAATATACAAAGTTGGGCAGGATTTCCCAGAAAAAAAGTCACTTTTACTGTTGTTAGTGCCATTGAGTCGACACTATCTCATAGCTACAGTATAGATCATAAAGCAAAATGTTACCCTGCCATTCTCATGGCATGGACCTGCTTGACTCCTTTGTTGTAGCCATTGTGTATTTTAAATGACTAAGGGTTCATTTCCCAGCATTATATTGCACAATATTCTGTTGTGATACATTGAGTTTAAGTGGCTGATTTCTGGAAGTACATTGCCAGGACTTTCTTCCTATCCTGGCTGTTTCCTATCCTGGAGTTCTGCTGAAACCTGCCCATCTGCTGGCTTTCAGCATCAAAGCAGCACACAGGCCACCACAGTAGGACAAACCAACAGATGGTTGGTGCATAACGTATCTAGCTTATACAAAAACTGGCTTAAACATACACACCCAAAGAATACAATATTCACAAGCACTTCTTGAGGGATATGTGACAGGATGAACTTCATCTAATTAAGAGATGACAGGGAAACAGGTTAAAAAAAAAAAAAAATCTGGAGCTCATACACACGGTAGATTTTTCTGGTATTGTTACGTATAACCTTGTTGCTGTTTTTGAAATTGAAACTATGAAATTAGAGATGACTTCATTTGCAAAGGATTTTAAAAATCCAGTTACTTCAGTTATTCATTGTGCAAGCACCATCTTTTTCCTTTATGTGATGTCCTGGAAACTGCTTAAAATTGTAAATGGATGAGACATGCACATTTTCCTTGAAAAGTAAGAGAAAGAGCATATGTGTGTGTGTGTAATTTTATCATGGTGAAAATGTACACAATAAAACATATGGAGAGGCTTATTTTAAGAGAGAATATAGGCTAGGAGCCCAGGTAGTATAGTGAGTTATTAGTTGGGCTGCTAACTATGAAGTCAGCCGTTCCTATATATCAGCCACTCTGTAGGAGAAAGGTGAGTTTTCTGTCCCCGTAAAGATTTACAGCCTCGGAAACCCTACACAGAGACGTTATGAGTAGGAACCGACTGGACAGTACACAACCACTAAGAACAACCATGGGCTAGGAGTATGTCTCCCACTACCACAGGTAAGTTTTAGGCAGATGAATTTGAAAGAAAACTACAATTGGAAGTTAAAGATAATGAAAATGGATTTGCTTACAACTCTCTACCCCTTGGAAAGCTTTGCATACCTTAGGGCATACCTGATCTAGTTTGTAGATCCTGAATCTAAAGTAAAGATAAGGAATGGATGGTGGAGAGAAAGGGGCAGGGGTGTGAGATTTAGATAGGAAATCTAAATGCATTTATTTCATCACCACATGCATGATGATGAGGAAATAAGAGAAAAGGGCAAAACATAACTAACATTTCTAGGTGGGTGGGCATGCTGCTAATCTAGAAAAGTCAACCTGTTTTTAATCCATATTCTTTTAGATTTGTCAGACATTCAAGTGAGTGGATCCACAAGAAAAATACATATGTGGCTCTGGCATTTAGGAGAAAGATCTGAGCTAGAAATATAGATTTGGAAATCACTGTCATTTAGATTTTAATGAGAGACATTGGTGTGGTTGAGACCTCCAGAAGGAGAAACTATGAAAGTAAGGAGGGGAGTTGATAAACATCTTTCGTCTCCCACAAAGCAGGCTGAAAACACTTTGAAACTCTGATTCCAATCTTTACCTTTGACTTGCCTTAAGTCCCCAGCACAGGGTTCAGGAAACGTGAATGCCTAAGGAGTAACGAATGGTGAGTGATAGCCAGCGTCTAGGTTAGGCTTTTAGAACAGGGAAGAGGGGTTAACCACAGATCCACCACAAGGGATGCTGGAAATGACCTGACCTGTCAGCAGAGTCTAGTCAAAGGAAAGATACAGCAGGGGACTTCCCCCAAAATCAGGCGTGTGGAGAAAAAATGAAGACTGAGCTGATGTCATGGGATTGAGGTACATCAAACCAAGGAAGATATGGCTAATTATGGGTCCTAAATTATTATGGAAAAGTGTAGGGATCAGGAAACAACTATCAGGAAATCCGAAGCCTGGCTCAGAGGAAAAACACAAAAAGCAAAACCAGGCACTCACTTGGGTGCTCTTCACTTGAGAGGAATAGCATGTTCTCTCTGCAAGAGAATCTATGCTTTATTAAATATCTTTTGTTTACTTAAATCTTGGTCTCTGCCTCTTTATGTGTGTGTATTGTGCCTGGTGGTTATGTGCTGTGGAGTTGGTCCGATTCATAGCGACCCTGTACAGGGTTTCTGAAGCTGTAAATCTTTACAGGAACAGAAAGTCTCATTTTTCTCCCATGGAACCGCTGGTAGTTTCGAACTGCTGACCTTGAGGTTCGCAGCCTGATTTATAAGTGTATTGTGCCTATGTCCTATCAATTCTTTGGAAGGACAGTAGGACCAAACCTGGGCGAGTCATCTCATTCATCCACACCATGATGAACCTGCCTGCCCATATCCCTCCTCACAAGCCATAGAGATCTAGATAAGATTCTTGGGATATCTGATAACAGGTATAGCCTATCGAATCAAGGGCGAGGAGACTAGTTGTTGTTGTTGTTGTTATGTGCCGTGGAATCAGTTTTGACTCATAGCGACCCTGTACAGGGTTTCCGAGGCTGTAAATCTTTACGGGAGCAGAAAACCTCATCTTTCTCCCTCAGAACAGCTGGTAGTTTCAAACTGCTGACCTTGCGGCTCACAGCCCGATTCGTAACCACTATGCTACTAGAGAGGACCTTAATTATTATTAGGTTGTTTGCTTTTATTTCTCAGGGGTGGTGGTGGGGGTGTCATTGAGTTAGTTTCCACTCATAGCCACCCTGTCTAGGGGTTCTGATGTTATCAGTCTTTACAGGAACAGAAAGTCTCATCTTTTTCCTGTGAGGGGTCTGATAGATTCAAACTGCTGACTTTGTGGTTAGCAGCCCACCTTATAACACTACCAGGGCTCCCCTATTTCTCAGGGGTAGTATGAAACAACTCTAATGTTCAATTACAATAGGAACATAGGCAATGGAAGTAGTCTCAAAACTCCTTCTCAAAATTTGTATCTCAATTATTGTTGTTGTTAAGTGCTATCAAGTTGGTTCCTACATAGAGTGTCTGAGGAGGAACAACTGGTGAGTTTGAATAGCCAACCTTGCAGTTCAAATCGACTTTGAAGTTCAGTGCTTACACTACAGTATCACACCAGGACTCCTTGTATCTCAACTTGTTGTTGCTTTATAAGTGCCATTGAGTTGGTTCTAACTCATAGCAACCCTGTATGGGTTTCCAAGGAGCGGCTGGTGAGTTTGAACTGCTGACCTTGTGATTTAAACAAACCTTGCAGTCCACTGTTTTATCCCACAGTGCCACACCATGACTCCTCTCTCAATTGTTGTTAAGTAACATTGAGTTGGTTTAACTCATAGGGAGCACTTCATTATTATTATTAATATGTCTCAATTGTTGTTGTTGTTTTTAAGTGCCATAGAGTAGTTTCCCACCCATAGCGACCCTGCATAAGGTTTCTGAGGAGCAACTAGTGAGCTTGAACCACCGAGTCCACGGTTCCAACCGACTTTGCAGTCCAGCACATTAACCCACAGCGCCACAAAACAAGCACCCCACCCTACTCCCACACAAATAGATCTCTCAAGTCTCCTTCTCTTCTAACTTCTTGTCCCCATCTAGAATATGGAAAGTTTCAGGATGTTACCACCTGAACTCCAAAATAATATACTCCTCGAAAAGTCTCACTCCAATCCAGTAAACGGCTTCCATCAGGCATTCTTCATATTCTTTTACAAGGTAGTTACATTTCCTTTCTCTGTTTTGATTTTAGTCACTTGGCTTGAAATCGGACTCATCTTTATTCCCTCATTTCCCCTCTCCTCTCACATCTCTCACTCAATTGGGAGGTCTAGTAGATCATATTCCAATTCAGTCTCTTGAACTAGTGACCAAAAACTCATTTCAATTGCCAATATTTGTCAGTTTACCTTATTTACTAAAAATAAATATACAGGGTCTAATAAGGAACTCTGGTAGTGTAGTGCTTACGGATTGGACTGTGAACCGCAAGGTCAGCAGTTTGAAATTACCAGATGTTCCGCGGAAGAAAGATGAGGCTTTCTGCTCCCGTAAAGATTTACAGCCTTGGAAACCCTGTAAACGGTCACTATGAGTTGGAACCTACTCCACAGCACATAACCACCACCACCAAGGCTCAGTTAGCAAATGCAAGTTTCCAAGAAATGTTGCATGTTAGATTGTTCTTTAAATAAACTGAATTCTGATTCTCAACATATTTCCTATGGGAATCATAAAAAAAATTCAACCAATGCCATTTTTAATAGTTCATCCTCCCACAATAATAAATTGTGCAAAAGTCCTGGAACTTAAAAAGAAAAGGCTTTTTGATCGTAGATCATTATCCCAATTTACAAGGTCCCTTATAGGTCTGAGGACTCTGTTGTTTCCACAGAGACATGGGTCTTCTGTGGCTATGTGGACTAGGTTGTCCGGGTCCCCTACTCCCTTGTTGATAGGTGCCATGGAGTCAGTACCAACTCATGGCAATTCATGCACTATGGAACAAACCACTGCCCGGTCCTGTGCCAACCTCACAATCACGGCCATGCTTTGGCCCACTTACTACTGCCACTGTGCCAAGCCATTTCATTGAGCGTCTCCCTATGTTTTGCTGACCCTCCATATACCAAGCATGATGTTCTCCAAAGACTGGTCCCTCCTGATAATATGTCCATAGTATGAACGGTGGAATCTGGACATCCTGGCTTCCAAGAAGCATTCTGGCTTTACTTCTTCCTACACAGATTGGTTTGTTCGTTTGGCAGTCCATGGTACTTTTAATATTCTCCTTCAACACCACAACTCAAAGGCATCAATTCTTCTACAGTTTTCTTTGGTCATTGTCCAAGTCTCACATGCGTACTACGGTATTAAAAATATCATGACTTGGGTCAATAACACCTTAGTACTCAAACTGACAGTTTTGCTCTTAAACACTTTAAAAAGTGTTCAAGATACTCCTTGTATCTCAACTTGTTGCTTTATAAGTGCCATTGAGTCGATTCTGACTCATAGAAACCCTGTATGGGTTTCCAAGGAGTGGCTGGTGAGTTTGAACTGCTGACCTTGTGATTTAAACAAACCTTGCAGTCCAGTGGGCAGCAGATTTGCCCAATGCAATATGTCATTTGATTTTTTGACTGCTGCTTCCATAAGTGTTGATGATTGATTTAAGTAAAATGAAGTCTTTGACAACTTCAGTCGTTTGTGTATTGGTCCAGTGGTGAGGATTTTTGTTTTCTTTATATTGAGGTACAGCCTATACTGAAGGCTGTGGTCTTTGATTTTTATCAGTATTTTAAGTCTTCTTTGCTTTCAGCAAGCAAGGTTGTGTCATCTGCGTATTGCAGGCTGTTAATGAGTCTTCCTCCAATCCTGATTCCATGTTTTTCTTCATATAATCCAGTTTCTCCCTACTCCCTAGCTGCACCCTAAAGCCACCTTCTAAGGTCTAGTTTACTAATCAAGGAACTGCCATCGGGCAGTCTGAGGGTTTCTTACTGTTTCACAAAATTCACATGATTTTAACAGTTCTAGTTCTTGGAAGTCTCTTCTCTCTCTACTTCTGAAAATGCTGTCATGTTTCCCATTCTTCCAGAGTTTAGTAAAAACCCTTCAACAATTTGTTCCATTGAGTCACTCCCAATCCATAGCGACCCTATGTACAGGAGAACAAAACACTGCCCGTTCCTGCACCATCCTCACAACTGCTGCACCACGCTTGTGTCAGTTGCTGTCTGGTGCTTTTCCTCATGCTTCAATATCCAATATTGTGTTGCTATCTGACAGTGTTCCACTGCTATTCATAAGGGTTTCAGTGGCTAAGCATTCAGAAGTAGTTCGCCTCATCTTCTTCTGAGTCTGTCTTAGTCTGGAAGCTCAGCTGAAACCTGTCCACCATGACTGACCCTGTAAGCATTCAACATACTAGTGGCATAGCTTGCAGCATCACAGCAACATGCAAGCCACCACAGTGCAACAAACTGACAGATTAAAGGTTTTAAATAAAGAAGAGAAGAATATTTTACTTTAGGCTACTTACTTCTTTATGTTGGGTCAAGAACCCCTGAGGTTAGACCCTTCAAACAAACTCCTTACTTAATTGAATTAATGTTAATGAGTTCATAATAAACACAAATATTTCAATAAATTCTTCTGCTAGATACCAAATTATGGGGTACTGGTGTGGTGCTGTGAGATAACAAGCTGGACTGCAAGGTAGGTTTAAACAGTAATGTTGGTGGTTCAAATTCACCAGTTGCTCCTCGGAAACCCTATACAAGTTTACTATGGGTCAGAACCAACTCAACGGCACTTAACAACCAACAAAATACCAAATTATATAGAGCAGTTTCTGAATGTAACTAAAGTTCCTTTACCTTACTAAAGATCCTTTAAGTGGAAAAAAAGCAATAAATCCAGATTTATGTTCTAACTCCAATATAGGTATTGCTACATTTCCTCCTGAAGCTATTTCCAGGAGCAAATTTAAAAGGTGATCTGTATGTTTGTAGAGTTTTTAAAATAGCAAGATGCGTTTCTGAATCATACAAATAGAAAGTACATCTGAATTCAAGCCTCAAATAGCTCTCTCTTCTTTTCCTTTTCATCCAACTAACTGTCAAAGCGATTTCATTTCCAAATATTTAAATTAATTGCTGCAGGTTAGAGAATGGTGCTAACCCTGAAAGCAGCGATAATTCCCACATTTATCTTGACAACAAGAGTTAAGACTAGTGTAAGTGAAAACTGTTGAGTCATCTGTGGGTTTCTTGCTTTCTGTTCTGCCTTGAAGCAATTCAAAGTTTATCTTGTGAATGCCAAATTGAATGATCAAATAATTTATACATATATACGCAAGGAAACTGAAAAAAGTTAATGGAGAAATGGAATGAAAAGAGAATTAATTTTTCAAAGAATATTTTCAAATCCATCATGTGCATGTTGTCTGTGTTTATGAGGAGACTTCAAAAATTCATGGGAAAAATGGAATGGAAAGATAATGGAATTTTGCCCCAACTCTTTGAAGCCCATATGTATATATGGGAGTGTGGTGGCTCTGTAGGATAAGCACTGGTTTGTAAACCACAATGTCAGCTGTTCGAAACCATCAGTAGTCCCTGGGAGAACGATAAGGCTTTCTGCTCCTACAAAGATTTACAGCCTTGGAAGCCCTATACAGGGTTGCTATGAGTGGGAACCAACTCGATGACACTTAGCAACAATATTATATATACATGTCTATGTGTGTGCTGTTGTTGTTGTTATTGTTAAATACCACTGAGTTGATTCTGACTCATAGCAATCCTGTATAGAGTTTCCAAGGAGTGGCTGTTGGGTTTGAACTGCTAACCTTATTGTAAGTAGTCCAGTGCTTACCCTACAGTGCCTCTCCAGGACATATATATATATGACTTTAAAACCTCAGGTTGATAGCACAGAACTTTCTATTGTTGTTGTTGCTATTAGGTACCCTTTGTTGTTGTTAAGTACCGTTAATTCTGTTGTTAAGAATTGAGTTAATTCTGACCCATAGCAACTCTGTATAGGGTTTCCAAGGAGCAGCTGTTGAGCTTGAACCACCAACCTTGAAGTTCAAATGACTTTGCAGTCTGACGCATTAGCCCACAGCGCCACACCAGGATGCAGCATACAGGTTGAATAAGTACGATCAAATAATACAACCCTGTCACACACCTTTCTTAATTTTAAACCATTCAGTGTTCCCATGTTCTGTTCGAAAAACTGCCTCTTGATCCATGTACAGATTCCTCATCAGCACAATTAAGTGTTCAGGAGTACTCATACTTCGCAATGTTGTCCATAGCTTGTCGTGATCCACACAATCAAAAGCCTTTGCGTAGTCAATAAAACACAGGTAAACATCTTTCTGATATTCTCTGCTTTCAGTCAAGATCCACTGGACATCAGCAATGATATCCCTCGTTCCACGGACTCTGCTGAATCCAGCTTCAACCTCTGGAAGTTCTCTGTTAATGTATGCTTGTAGCCATTTCTGTGTTACCTTTAGTAAAAACTTTACTCACATGGGATATCAAAGATACTGTCTGATGATTTCCGCATTCCGTTGGGTCACCTCTCTTTGGAATAGGCACAAATATGAATCTCTTCAATCAGTCAGCCAGATAGCTGTCTTCAATATAATCATGATGCTCATAATGATTTAGCATATGTTGACAATCTCTGATGCTAAAACACAAGAGTAATGTTATTTTAAATTGAACAGATTAGCAGTAGATGGCTGGTTTTCCCTATAGAAAACTGTAGGGAAAAATACATTGCCTATCAATCTTGCTGATTTCATTTTTGTATAGTATCCTCTATTATTTAATGATATGCATAGGGCATAGAAAACAAGTTGTATTTTCAATTTTGATTGTTTTTACAAATATTTGTTCCCTTTTTACTGTTAATAGTTATACAATACTCATTTGAGTTTACTTTAGTTGTCACCTATGGTGTTGTTGTTGGTGTTAAGTGCCATCAAGTCAGTTCCAACTCATGGTGACCCTGTATAGGGTTTCCGAGGAGAGGCTGGTGGGTTTGAACTGCCGACCTTGTGGTTTGCAGCCCAGCGCTGATCCTACAGCGCCACACCAGGAGTCCCTATAGCAGGCAATGGTTTTTGCTAAACTCTTGTTATTCTCAAGAGCACTGAAAACAAATGTTTTCAGTGGATTTTAGTTTAGTTGTTTCCTTAAGGAAATTCCTCCATTATAAGAATGGGTCAAAGACATGAACATTTTAATGATTCTTGAAACACATATTACTTTCTGGAAATACTGTTATCAATTTATACTGCTTATAAAAATATAGAGTTGAAACAATTTAATCAGCTCACAAATCTTGGCAATATACTTGAGAATAGACTCTAACTTCCATACATACAAAATGCACCTGTCATAAGTAACACCTGTTGTATCAGTGAGTGAAGTCATTCATCTGACTTGCTTAGATGTTTTGTAACTGAATGGGGCAGTAAGTTGGAGCCAGGTTGCCCAGGTTCAAAATTAGTTTCACCACGCTAGCAATGTGATTCTTTGGCAAATTCTGTAATGACTTAGGATTTCACTTTCCTCATCTCAACATGAAGAATTCCAACTTAAATTGAAACTAAGTCTTTTGAAATAAAGCCTATGTTCTTTTCAATATCCAAAAGTGTGACAACAAAATCTTAAAGGATAGATTTAATTTTGGTGATCAAACATTTGCAAAAAGTTTATTATTAACCTGGGTCTCAAATGTCTTACTCTATAAATTTTTTTGTTTTTTTTAATGGTGCCATTTGAAAATGAGTTTATGAAGAAAATGTTGTCTTCTCATTGTAGATTAATGTTGACAACTTAGTAATTACTATTTTGTCCTTTAGTAAGTTTACTTGTATTTCTTTTCTTTTAAATGGGTGGATTTGGTTCTTAAGTAGTATGTAATTTTTATTGTTCTTGAGTAATTGGAAAATTATTGTATTTATATTTTTAGTTTTACTCTCCTTATCAAACTTCTATTGGATGATATTAAGCTTCTGAATGTATTCAAGTTTCAATTTTTCCCTCACTTTTATTCTCTCAATATTTCTACAATGTGTTTTGGAAAGTGTCCTTGACTTAATCATCCACGTCAATGTTTATCTGCCTTCACTTTTTTCTTCTATTCAGTTCATTTATTGACTTTATTTCCATGATGCACTGATTCAACAAACTTTTATTGAACGCCTCTATGGTGCCAGGGATTGTCTGTGGACTATTTTATATATTCTCAGATTTTTTTTTTTTTTTAACAACATCTTCAAATCTAAGAATAAACTTGTCTTTCTCTCTTTTTTTTAAGCTTTTATTGTGGAGTGAGTGATAGTTTAAATGGGAGAATATCCGTTTTGCAGTCATCCTATCATATTTCGTTTCATTGCAATGCTTACAATCCACTCAATGCATCATCATTTAATAGTATTTACTTCCATTCCCTGGATTTTTGTTTGTTTATGTACACAAAAAATGCTCAAGACTATGAGCTCTGGTAGCGTAGTGGTTACGAATTGGGCTGCGAACCTTAAGGTCAGCGGTTCGAAACTACCAGCCGCTCCGTGGGAGAAAGATGAGGCTTTCTACTCCCGTAAAGATTTACACCCTCGGAAACCCTGTACAGGGTCGCTATGGGTCGGACCCGACTCGATGGCACTTAACAACAACAATATAAACATTTAAACAACCGATGGACACTTTCTACAAGCCTGCCTCCTGGTTGTCAACACACAGCCTTTCTCTTTCCATGAGTCTAGAGTCCTCAGCTGCTCTCTCTCTCTCCATGTCATCTTCTCTACCTCCATCTCTAGTATCGCTGCTTCTCTGGTTAGGGTCCCACATTCTGCTCATGCTCTTCTGTCTTGATGGTTTTAGGGTCCTCTGTTCCTGGAATGTAAGAGTTACTACTCTCCTCTGTATGTTTATAGCTGTGACAATCACATTTAGTCATGGTAACAAAATTACTCACTATTGAATCTTAAGAATCTTATCCCCATCTCCTTCCACCAAACCTGTCTAGATCCTGTCATTTCTTTTATGCTGTTTATTTTCCTCAAATATTTGGGATTTGTACATTAATCTTTATTGTTTGGGATCCCTTCTGGTCCATTGCACGCTCCATCAAAGATAGTCTGTGTTGAGGTGGGGAATGAGGCAACACACTATGCAGGTAGGTCAGTAGCTTGTTATCTGTGCAGGTGGGTGCCCCATCATAATGGGGATCTGTACCTACTTCAGGTTTTCGGCATCTTCTCTGGCCTAATGTCCACATCCATTGGTTAGGTCTGAATACAGTTGCTGTTACTGCCTAGCCTATTAGGAAGATGAATAAATGATGGCTGTTTCAAATATAATTCTCACCAAGGAATCTCCATGTATCTTCTGAGCCTGCCATAGTTTGGAGCTCTCCTGGAATCACTCCATTTGGTTTGAGGTCCTCATTTATGAACAGCTGTGCTTTATTCTAACCTTACATATTTAATCCCATTTGTGTAGCTCACAAATTCCTTACATGTACTGATAGTGGATGAGCACTAGGTTTTTCTCTTTTTGATTTTAGAAGGGGAGTTCAAAGATATCTACTCAGTCTAGCCATATTTAGCCAATCTCCCTTTTTGACTGGCATTTTAGTTCAGCTCAGTGGTCAGGATATGACTTAGAGCTTAGGCCGCATGAAACTGTCAGACACTAGTCTTAATACTCTGTACAGGTTGGTAAAGGCGCCCTGGGGGTACTACGGGTTAAGTAATGGGCTGCTATCCACAGTCAAAATCCACTAGCCACTCTGTGGGTGAAAGAGAAGGTTTCCTGCTCCCAGAACAATTTGCAGTCTTGAAAACCCTACATAGTGTTGCTATAAATTGGAATGACTCGATGGAAATGAGTTTTTTTTGTTTTTTTAAAATAGGGTTTATGTGTTTTATTTAGTGTTCCCTCTACATGCTGTAGCAAAGCATACAGCAAGTGCTATTGAATTTCAGAGTCCTCTCAGCTGAATGAAGGCTTCTGAATTGGACCTTGAGTAAGGTAACAAATTGGACATGCAGATAGGTATGTAATGAGAGAAGAGTCACAACTAGCTACTTTGGTTTGAAATACAGAATTCATGACAAAACAGATACAAAGTGACAAAGGGAAAAAAATCTGTCATTTAACTTTTTTTTTTTTTAAATAAACTATATGGAAGATGCATTAGGAAAATACACTCCAGAGATTCTTCTTGTAATCTTCAGGCTGAAAATGGTCAGAGACCTATGTATCAATTAATCTATCACAAAATTTAGGGTGAAATGACAAGTAATGTCCATTAGTATGCACAAGTATGTTAACTTTGTGATGACCATTTGTGTGTGTCTGTCTCAGAGATGTGGATTCATGATCAGAAAACTACTATCGTATGATGATAATTTGAGCATTATATAGGTGAACTGTCAATATATACTCTACAAGTCACTTAATAGTCATTTTAAGAGTTTTTTCTTACAAAAAAAAAAGTTTATTCTGACACTTCAGAAACTACTAACACAGTATTTTTGAATGGTGGCCTACCTAGGCAGCACTTTCTGTAGTAGAGACAGCAGATCCTCAATTGGCATAACCTGGAGAATGAGGAGAGTGCTTACTGTAGGGAGTCATTTCTTAACCTTTTTTTTTTTTAGAACTGACTTTTATATTTGAAAAATCTTAGCTGGGAAAATAGGAGCTAAAATGATCAGGCTCTGGTAGCGTAGTGGTTACAAATTGGGCTGCGGGCCGCAAGGTCAGCAGTTCAAAACTACCAGCTGTTCCGCAGGAGAAAGAGGAGGCTTTCTGCTCCCGTAAAGATTTACAGCCTCGGAAACCCTGTATAGGGTTACTATGAGTCGGAACCGACTCCACAGCATATAACAACAACAACAAAGTGACCAGGTGTGTGTTGAAGGAAGATGTCCCAAATGGGGGTAACATGTATGTAAGAATTTTATCTTTATCCAAAAGGGGCATGGATTTTAAAAGGCTGAAAATTGGTGATTTATGGGTGGTTCTAGGAAGTCCTGGTGTGGCACTGTGTGTTAATGTGCTGGACTGCAAAGTCACTTTGAACCAAAAGGTCAGCTGTTCAAACTCACCAGCTGCTCCTTGGAAACCCTATATATACTATGGGCTGGGACCAACTCAGTGGCACTTAATAAGTATTTAGTAAGCTAGTTGGAGTCTTGCTGTGGCACTATAGGATAAGCACTGGACTGCTAACTACAACACTGGCAGTTCAAACTCATCACCTGCTCTAGGATGAATCCCAACTGACTGGACAGCACTTAACAATAATAAGGGTCTAAGCCTCCTTCAAGTCCTGGTGTAGCACTGCAGGTTAGTATGCTGGACTGCAAAGTCAGTTTGAACTGCAAGGTCGGTGGTTCAAGTTCACCAGCTGCTCCTTGGAAACCATACAGAGCGTCTCTATGGGTGGAACTGACTCAATAGCACATAAAAACAACATTCAGACACTGCATTCTTTTGGTCAAAAGTGACCAAAAAAAAGTATTTTGAAAATCCATAGTTTATGTCTCCTGTCACAAAACAGTGAGCAAAAGTCAACTGTGCTTTACTGTATACAGTGTGGTTTCAGCAATGATTTTTTTTAAACATTGACCTAAAATTAAAAAAATTAAAATAGTTACTATGAATTTAGCTTTTATTCAAAATTAAATAAGCAAAAGCAAAATCTGTAAGAAACTTTTACAAATGACTTACATAAAAGAAAGCTGATAGAGACAGTCACAAGTTTGCAACATATAATTACAAAAGTCTCTAGGGCAGCATGAATATAAACCATGCCATCGCATGGTGATCTAAATTTGATATAAGGCATAACTAACATTTGCACCAAGGCCAGAATTTAAAACACAACAAAACAAATCTTAAAAGCTTAGCTCTACATTAAGCTTCTTTTCTTCCCCTAGGTCCTCAATGGGCTTATACTATGTAATTTAAAAAAACAAAAAGCACATCATGTCAAATTATAAATTACATAGATGGGCAGTAAATGTGAAAGCCCCCTAAAATGTACAAACAAACCAGTACTGAATTGAGTTCTCCATTAGCCTTTATGTACAATTAAATGTAAACCATATTTTCACAGTTTTGAGTGTTTTATGAATCGATGCACAGTACCATGTCAGGTGTGTAATTGTTCCTGAAAACTGGCTCTAGGTTCTACATCCAATGCCTGTCAGGCACCGTGATGTATGTATTTACATAAATAAGAAACTGTGTCATAGTCAATGGTCGAGAGAGTTCAGCAAGAGCAGTATTTCCAACAAATAGTGATACTCAATACCATAGTTTACAGACTTGTGCAAATATCAGCATTAGGACAGATAAATCTGAGGCAAATTCAATTTGCAAAAACTTGTATCGCTACTGTTGTAAACTTGGGCAATATATGACCCTCAGCAAGTTCTGCTCTCTATGGCTTTTTTTTTTTTTTTTTCCTTTTAAAATTTTAAAGCCAGAGAAAATGCATACATACCACCCATGCACACACACTCACTCACACACACACAACCCACACATACACACAGAGTTCTCGCTTCAGAATATGGTACATAGTGCAACTTCATCACAATGTAGAGGTTTAACACACATTCAGTGCGTGTTTTTCTGTGCAAGTTCTTAGTGGTCTAAATCCTAGTTGAAGGTATTCATTTGAAGAACCACATGATTCAGGAGGTTGAAGAAAACAAAACAAAACAAAAACAACAGTTTCATTACATTTCTCAAACCAGCACTAGATGTGCAAAGGCAGCGAACAATCTGACTGTCGACCCAGCCAGATTAGGGTTAACTGTTTAAAGGAAAATTGATCCAAGCAGTTAGTTACTTAGACTGGTCTCTAGAAAAATAGGTCAGTATATGCTGTATCTTTGTTAAGCGTTCTTTCAAAGACTTCATTGACAAAACTGACAGCTGATATCGTGGGTCTACAGGAAGAACTGCTAGAAGCCACCAACACCATGCAGGTCCATTAGGGGTTGCCTAAAAAAAAAAGTGAACATTTTATAGTATTAATAAAGTGAACATTTAAGTAACCGTAGTACCAAACTACTACTTCTTGAGCACATAACTGTGTGTCAGTTCCTATCACAATTCTCTTGACAATCATGTAAAGTAGGCATTATTATGGCCATATAAGAGAGAGAAATGAAAGTAAGAAATGTAATATAACTCGCTCAGGAACTCTCAGCTCATGTGTGGGAGGGCCACAATTAAAATCCAGAACCAATGTTCTTTTCTCTGTTACACAATGCCAAAAATAGCGGTTTTCAACCTTAGTGCTACTGACCATTATGATCTAGCTAACTTTGTTGTAGGGCACTGCCCTGGGCAGTGTAAGATGTTGAACAGTGTCCCTGGCATGCCAGAAACTACCTTTAGTTGTCTCCACATTACACTGGCAAATGTCTTGTGTATGGACTAAACGGCAGACTGAAGCATTAAGAAAAGGCCATTGACAAAAAAGGTAAAATGTTTGCAAAGAATTATGGATCCTAGGAAAGATATAAAAAAATGGTCTCAGCTTTCACTTTTGTTTGAAAAACAAGCATTATCTCCAGCATGGGGTCTCTCTGATGATGCAAAGCCTGACTACTGGCTATTGGAAAAATTAGAAATTCAAATGACAAACTTTGTAAGCAATCTTTACTGTATATTCAATCGCTTTTTACTGAACCTGCAAACCAAAGTTTCAGAATGACAAAAGGAGCTATGGTATCACCGTATTGACCTCAACAAGGTCCTGGTGTAGCACTGCACATTAATGCACTGGACTGCCAAATGTGGTTTGAACCATAGGGTCGGCAGTTCAAGCTCACTAGCTGCTCCTCGAAAACCCCATACAACATTACTGTGAGTTAGAACCAACTGGACAGCACTTTACAACAGAATCTAACTGGAGTTCCACATTTGTGTGCTCTCTCTTCTTAACTCAGGATGGCTTCCATCCTTTTCAGTATAATGGAGAAGTCAGAAAACTCGTTTCCCTGAATCCCCGTCCCCATAGATAGCTCCTGGTTTCTTCATTTGCCACTGAGTTGATTCTAACTCATGGTAACCCAGGTGTTACATGATTTCCAAAGTTGTCAACTTTTAGAAATGCATCAGTAAGTCTTTCTTCCAAGGCACTTCTGGGTGGATTTGAAACACCAACGTTGCAGTTAGTAGCCAAGCCCTTAACTATTTGATTCACCCAGGGACTCCTCTTCCAGATTAGACTTTGCCAATACAGAGGCATACCCATGTAAATTGCAAGTGTTAAGGAAATGGGAGGCTATTGCAGACAGAGGTGTGGGAAGGTGTAAGATTCACAGAAGCTTTCCAGAGCTCTCTCCACTGCTGTAGCTTGAGACACTAGGGGGTACTTCCCTGTGATTCCTAATAATTACAGCAGCTTCCCTGCAAGTTCTTGAGGACCACTCTGCTTTGCTGTTGCAAGCTAAAGTCTGAGACAGCAGATTCCTTGAGTTTCATTGGGAATGTTCTTGACCTTCACAACGCAAGTTCTCCTGATGGTTGTATAAAATGCTACATCCTCCATGAATTCTCCATTTGCATTGTATTCTCTAGAGCAGTGGTGTTCACACACTTTGCATCAGTAGGTGATGAAAATGGGTGTCAGCTGAGCTTCCTACAAGAGTGCATACCAGAGAAGACAGCCCATAACTAAGGATACTGTAGAAGAGGGGATAAGGAATTTGAAATGGAACACAGACCATCTGGAAAATTGTGACACTAAACACTTCATTCCTGGAATACATAGAGTAGCTGTTTTTGTTTTCTTTTTTTTAATGATTTGATTGTGAATTGAGTGAAAGTTTACAGGGCAGATCATCAGTTTTACACTCAACAAATCATATACCTTGTTTCATTACAATGACTATAATTCCCTACAAGTACCATCAAGGAGCTCTGGTAGCGCAGTGGTTACGAACTGGGCTGCGAACCTCAAGGTCAGCAGTTCGAAACTACCAGTTGTTTCAAGAGAGAAAGATGAGGCTTTCTGCTCCCATAAAGATTTACAGCCTTGGTAACCCTGTACAGGGTCACTATGAGTCGGAATCGCCTCCACGGCACATAACAACAACAACACATGTACCATCAGTTAACAGTATTTTTCTCTATTCACTAAGGCTCTTTTTTCTTTTGCCCCCAACATTAAGGCATATATAATAATTTACACTAAAGGACATATTCTGCAAGTCTGCCTCCTGCCACCAGTTCTCAGTCCCTCTCTTTCCATGAATCTAACGTCCTCAGCTGCTCCCTCTCTCCATGTCCTCATCTCTGCCTCCATCTCTAGTGTCACTGCTTCTCTGGATGAGGTCCCGCATTCTGCTTGTGCTCATCTCCCTTGATGGTCCTAGGATCCTGTTTCTGGACTGTAAGATTAGCTACTTCCCTGTTTTTGTTACAAAACGTTTACCTTTACAAATATGATAGTCACAATTAGTCATGATAACAATTACTCATTATTGAGTCATAAGAATCTTATTCCCATCTCTTTTTACCAGATGCATCTAGACAAGATGAAAACTATTCAGTGGGGACTCTATTTTCCCATACACACTCTTACACTAAACTCCCTTGTGAAACCTTGTAAACCAGTCACTTCATGCCTTTATTGCCTCATTTTAGGCAGCCAGTGTCTTAAGTTGCCCATTCCTATCTATCCTATGTACACAAGGGATAGCATTGATCTTGATGTGAAGACTCCTTCCCTCTCTGCTGGTATTTACAGCTACTACATCCATGAGTATATGTCAAGTTCATCAAATTGTAGCAATTTACCCTTGTTTAATTTATCCAAAAATTGTAGCAATTTACCCTTGTTTACTTTTTTTTTTTTAATCTTCCTCTAGTCGAGTTCTGATCATCAAGCCATTGAGGCTAGGTCAAATGGGTACTATATCTGCAAGTTTGGGGTTATTGTGCCTCTCCCCTCACTTCATATCAGCTGGATGCTTCACTCTCAGCTCTAGCCCTCTGTGTCTATGTCCTTGTCCATGGTCCCAGGTGTTCCCAGGTCTCACCACACTTTGGACCAACCAGCCCTTCCTCTTCTCTCTTTCATCTCCAGGGCAACGGGAGTCCACGGAATGTGGTCGAACTCAGCCCATTTTTTCATTGTTGCCTTTCCCCCTCTTCTACTCAGCAGGAGACCAACGTTGACCATCATCAAGCTTATATGCCTGTTCATGTGTTCCCTTTGAGTTTCAGTCTTAGACGGGGGTGCTTTTGTTTTCTTGAGCAAATCCTGTCTTACAGAATGTTACTAACAGGAGACTAGGTGATAAAAAACAAGGATGATCAAGCAAATGGGAGGCTAATGTTTAAATTTTCTGTAAGCCAGTTTAACATTTATCATTTATTTATTCAGGTTTGTGCTCATCAAAGGTTATTTCTGTCATGTTCAATCAGACTCAGGTAACCACAATAAAATAAGCATGTGGCAACTGATAATATGCTAAACACCGAATAAGTACTGACACTTGAAATGCACTGATGCTGTCATTTTAAGTTCAGGAGAAGGTTTTAGTTGATTCAGACTTAGGTGAACCTTTAAGAATCAGAAGGAGAGGCAGTTTGCATCACAGTGGAACTTAATATGTCTCCATTTATTTCTACTTATTTATGACCATTCCTTTACGAGAATGACCACACTTTGCTCAATCCAAAATTGAACTATGACCTAAAAGCGAGTGCTTTGTTGAGTCTCTAATCAAATTCTTTCATAACAGTGTCTCTTCTTTTAAGACTACTACACAGATCTGCTTACACAGAAAGTACCTGGTAGTTATTAGATTAAGCTTAAGTACAAACCCTATGTACCTGAGAGCAAGGTCTTAAAAATAACCGCTTCGGAGAATACTTAATCTTTCAGTCCAGAAATCAGAGGAGCCTAGGACCATCAAGGGAGAAGAGCACAAGCAGAATGTGGGACCCTATTCAGAGAAGAAGCGACACCACAGATGGAGGCAGAGATGGGGACATGGAGAGAGAGAGAGAGCAGGTGAGGACTCTAGACTCATGGAAAGAGAGAGACTGATGCTGTAAGAACTATACGCACCCCCTCCACACAAAGGGTAGACAGGGATGGGCAACTTGGACATTGGCTACCCAAAATGGGGGGAGGGATACAAAGGCAAGAAGTGACTGGCTTACAAGCTTTCAAGAGGGAACCTAGATCCAGAGGGCGTGGAGGGAGGTAGAGTCTCCAGTGAGTGGTGTCCAGCCTGTCCAGGAAGGGCTGATGAAATGAAATATAGATGGGTCTCTTGGGATGCGATGGTGAATAACTGTTATCAGGACTGACTGTGAGGGTTGGAAATCTAAAGATGGACATTTTGTAACAAAGAGGGGAGTGATTAATTTATCAGTCTAGGAGCGGAGGACCCTGGGACCATCAATGGAGAAGAGCGAAGAGCGGAATTCTACCCAGAGAGGCAGTGATGCCTGGGATGGAAGCAGAGAAGACAACATCAAGAGACTGTGGGGCTGGGGGCTCAGGATCAGGAGATGGAAAGGGGCTGAGGATTGTGGTGGGTGGGGGTGGTGCAGGTTTACAGGGTACACCCCTTGGTTGGGTGAGGATGCATGGACAGGATGATAACTATGCCAACAAAATGATGGATGATGGAATGAATGTAAAGCTGATGTTCTCCCATGTAGATTATCACACAATTCACAATAAAACACAAATAAATAAATAAACAGATATATAGGAAAAAAAAAGAGAGGGACTGAGTGACCAGGAGGCAGGCTTGCAGAATGTGCCCTTTCCCTTTGGCTGTTTAAATTTTTACATATTCCTGAGTGTTTTTGTGTACATCCTCCCCACCCCACCCCCCAAAAAACCCCAAAACAACAAAAAGAAAATCAGATGGAATAGAAGCAAATACTGTTGAATGATGATGCAGGGAGGAGATTGTAATCATTGCTATGAAACAATGGTGTAAAACCAATGTTCTCCCATGTAAACTATCACTCAATTCACAATAAAAAAAACTTGAAAAAAAATAACCATTTCATGAGAAGTGAATTACAGGAAGCACAAAGGAGAAAACGAATTTGAAGTGAGTGGGTAAAAAGTAGGGGATGAGAAGAAAGGGATATTTTTTGAAGTACAGAAAACGTCACATAAATCCTCAATAACTGTCAAAGAGTAATGGCAACAGTTGGCTGGCTCACAGGCTCAGCTGTCTTATAGTCATAATTTAATGGATGGTCCCGTGTCCCATTTTTCATTCTGTAGCCCTCTTTCAAGAAAGTCTTTAGTTAAGGCCTTTCTCTGGTACACTCCCTGAGGTAGATATCTCAGCTGAGACCCATTTCCATCCCCTAGCTATATATAATTGGAGTCCTAGTGTAGCGCTGTGAGTTAATGAACTGGACTGGAAGGCTGGTATGATTTGCAATATAGGCAGTTCAAGGTCACCGGCCACTCCTCAGAAACCCTATCCCCAGTTGCTATGAGACGGAACCGACTAGACAGCACTTAACAATAACAACCACCTATGTAAACTGTATGGAACCCCACTGCTTTAGAGAATACAATCAGGATTCCAAAGGCAGGGGCTTCAGAAGAAATGTGAAAAATGGAAGAGCAAGCAAAACCAAAGCCACCATACCTGAAGGTCTTCCTCCCTTCTTTCAGGCATTGATCCAAAGTGCTGAAGTATTTGACTTCGAAATCTATCTCTTAAATTCTGGAACCAGCTGCAGGCTTGAGAGTATACCAAGTTATGAAGCTCTCGGAGATTGTTTATGTCATCTTCATTGTTCACCTAGAAATACAACAGTCAGTAAGACTTCTGGGTCTAATCTCTGTGCCCATCACTACCCCTACAGAGTGAAAAAAAAAAAAAAAATCAGAAAAAGAAGGGAATATCTACTTCAGTGCTGGAGTATCAGAGAGTATTATTCTTACGCAAAATGAAACATACATTTCCCATCTTACATAGTGCCAGTGGCGTCAGACAGCAAGACCTGACCTTTATACCTGAACTAGGAGTGCAACTCTGTGGAACCCTATCAACAGCCCCCACCTATAGCCCCTAATTGGGAAGATTTCTGGGATAAATGTCTAAACAAAATTAGAAATCCTTTTGTCTTTATGGATCATTGACTTCTGACAGCAGTGACCTAAAGAATACAGTTGCTAAAATAAAAAACGAGGGGCAGGAATGCAGATAATATACGACAAAGCAATGGCAGGATGGGGCCAGTCACGATTACATTTTTGACAGGAAATAGAGAGCTGAAAAACAAACAAAAATGCAACAAATGACTTGTAAGATACAGAAGAACTTACGCAAGATGAGCTTCTTCAGCTGTGGCTTCCTTTATAACCTTCTCCTTACGCTCTTCAGACTATTATCACCAAATTGCAAAAGCAAACTTACACACATCAACCTTCTAGCCTGAGATCCCAGAGTATTCTCACAGAATGAAAGTGACCACATATAAACTGAACTCAAAGACACATCGACTTACTACGTGCCAGGCAGTGTTCTGTTTCATATACATTAACTCGTCTGACAAACACCAAGCCTGACTCAGCCTTTCATACTTCAGGGATGACTAAATAGAAAAACAACAAGGGGACTCTGAAAATATTTTAAAATATAAAACACAAGAAGAGTGCACAAAAAGCACTTTGTTTTGAGATAAAAATTTAAATAGCCTCAGCATTATACTCAAAAAATTCAAGGGAAAAGCAAAACAAAACACAAGCTAACCCACGAGCCAAACAACCATGGACTCTAGAAAAGAAAGAATGATAAAAAAGGAGAATCAGGTTGAAAAAAGAGATGGCTAAGAAGCAGACAGAAATATAAAAAGAAAGATGTTTAAGAACCTTACTGCAATAATAAAATTTTAAACTTCATTAGGAGTCTCAGAAAACAGAATGCTACAGTAAGCAAAAAGACTTTGATATTAAAGCAAAAAACAAAACATACACACATAAATTTGAGAAGCTTTTCCAGAATTCTCAAGAATATCATTACAAAGATTAGGAAAACTAATGTGAGGAAAAATTATTAGAAATTCTTAACATCACAAAGACATAGGGAACTCATCAAATCCAGAATGCTTTCCAATATGCTATTTTCTACTGTCATCTGTTTACATTTATGAGGGCAAGTCAAATAATATTGTTATAAAATCATAAACACTTTTATTAAATAAAAATATGAGAATGTGAAGCTATTGTATATTCTACGCCTAGGTCTATACACTTCTGAAAGTGAAGTTTCCATTTCTCTAACCTCTAAACCTTTCCTAAAGAACTCTGTGCTCATTGATTTGTACATCAAAATAGCAGTTGTGGCATCCTCAAGGGACTCAAATCATGTTGCTTTTAATGTTCTTTGAGCTTGGGGAACAAAAAGAAGTCTGAATGGGCAAGATTAGGGCTATAGAGTGGATGGGGGTTAGGTTTCTTCAACAAAATTCTTATAGGATAGCCCTTGTTACTCTCAAACAATGAGCAAATGCAATGCTGTGGTAGAAAAAATTCCTTGGTGGGCCTTTCCTGATCTTATTCTCACCAATGCAGTTTTCAGTTTTCTGAATAGTTCTTCCTAATAACTCTCCATGATCAGCTTGTGCCCTTTCATAAAATATATCCAGGTAACTCCTTTGCAGTCCCCAAAGAACAGTCACTACAACCTTCTGATCTTGTTCCATGGGAGAAAGATAAGATTTTCCATTCCAGTAAAGATTTACAGCCTCAAGAAATCCTATACAGGGTCACTATGAGTCAAAACCGATTCCACAGTACATAACCACCACCACCACCACTACCATTACCTGATCCAATGGAGGCCTGGTGTGGCACTGTAGGATAGTGTAGAACCACTAGGTTGGTTTGAACTACAAGGCAGATGGTTCAAACTTAGCAGTCGCTCCTTGGAAACCCTATAGTGGGTTGCTATGAGTAGAAATTGGCTTGATGGCACCTAACAACAGCTGATTCACTGGGAAGACTCTGAACATTTTTTTTGAAGGCACCCTAATCAGACTTAAAAAGTATATTACTGAGAGAACTTATCTGCAGCAATTCACTGATTCTAGGGATATGTTCCAACACATTTTGTTTGAATGTATGAACTGGCATCCTCATTGCAATACTTTTTGTTGTTGTTGTATAGAGTCTTCCTCTTTTTCACTTATACTCCACCAAGCATGGTGTCTTTCTCCAGAGACTGGTTCCTCCTAATAACACGTCCAATGTCTGTGAGACAAACTCTCACCATCCTCATTTTTAAGGAGCATTTGCTGTACTTATAAGACAGATATAGACTTCATGAAGAGCATGGCATCAGGAATGGAGGGAGCTCATTAATAACTTGTGATATGCAGATGACACAGCCATATTTGCTGAAAGGAAAGAGGACTTGTAGCACTTACTGAGGAAGATCAAAGACTGTATGGCCTTTAGTATGAATTACATAAAACTCAACATAAACCAAAATCCTCACAACCAGACCAATAAACATCATCATGATAAGTGAAGAAAAGACTAAAGATGTCAAGGAATTCATTTTCCTTGGATCCACAATCAATACTTATGGAAACAGCAGTCAACTCAAACAATGTATTGCACTGGGCAAATATGCGACAAAAGACTTCTTTAGGGTATTAAAAAGCCAAGATGTCACTTTGAGGACTGAGGTATGTCTAACCCAAGCCACAGTATTTCAACTGCTTCATATGCATGTGAAAGCTGGACAATAAGGAAGACTGAAGAATCCATGTATTTGAATTAAGGCATTGGCAAAGAATATTGAACATACCAAAGACTACCAGAAGAACAAATTTAGAAAAATTAATGCATTCTGGAAAAGAACATTCGTTAGTACCTTAATATCTTCGAGATATTCAATATCTGCAGTGCAATATCCATCCTTCATTCCTCTTTTTAACACTCTAAACCGCTTTCCTCCAACTGTATCAACCACAGATCTTCCATCAGGTAAGAAATGCACATTTCTAATTTGTAACATACAACCATAATCTGCAAAACTAAGTGAAAAACTTTGATTAATATTGAAATTCAAGTACCAGCATGCAAGCTTTTACCATATTCAAAGGCAGTTCCAATATAAATAAGAACATTGGAACCGACTTAACCGCACTTAACAAGCACACATAAAACACACCTATTTTGTGTGTCACTGACACACATCCCAAACTGTTTTGTTCCAGTCTGCATACTTCTTCGAATCATCAGTCTGTATCTTGGCTCAAATACATGAAGAGGGCAAGGCACAGTGGGGTAGGCCATAGTGCAAACAAATATTGGAACATTCTTGGTCAAGCTAAAAAAGAAAAAAAGTTTCATTACTGTATGTTAGAACATATAACAAAAATGAGTAAAGGTCACAACAATAATGAATTCATGTAAAACAAAAATTAGTCCAACATAAGGTGACATGTTAAAGATGCTAGAGGAATATTCACTGTAGCATTGTGTATAGTAACCAAAACTTAGAACCAAAAAGAGGGGACTAATGGCTTATTTACAAAATGAAGTATCTTGTTTCCATTAAAAAATGACATATGCAGATATTAACTTGAAAAAAATTATATTAAATATAAGAGACCATAGAATAATTAGCAATATGATCCCAACTTTGTTTATATATAGTAAAGGCTAGAAGAATTTATGCCAGTATATCAAGGGGGAGTCCCTCTGCATTGCAGGAATATGGCTTTCCCCCAAACTCTGTTCATTTATATTTTCTAGTTTTCCTTGAACATTATCTTAAATTATGTGTGCAGAAGTAATGGTCAATTAAAACATGTTTAAAAATACAGGAGTTAGTTCCTCTCCTTATAATATGTGTACTTTACCATCATGGAGACTCTGCTTAGCAACATAACTGAGGATTTCAGTAGTACCTATGAATTAAGCTCTGTGGTACACTGGGTTAGCAATGGGCTGCTAACCATAAAGTTGGTGGTTCAAACTCACCAGCTACCCAGAGGGAGAATGAAGAGGCTGTCTGCTCCTGTAAATATGTAGTCTCAGGAAGCAGTTCTAATGCAGTCCGATGGGGTCACTATGAATAGGAATAGACTCAAATGGCAGTGGGTCTGGTTTTTGCTTTGCTAGTACAATAGTTAACAAGTTGACTGCTAACCAAAAGGTTGGCAGTTTAAACCCACCCAGCAGCTCCATGACAGAAAAGACTAGGCAATAAGCTTCCACAAAGATGACAGCCTAGGAAACCGTATGAGGCAGTTCTATTCTTCTCTGTCCTATCAGGTGGTGATGAGTTGGGATAGATTCCACAGCACACTGACAACATGCTTATGAATTAGAAAATTGTTTTTTAAGTGCCACTGAATGAGTTGCCCTAGTGTTTTTAAAAATAAAATAACCAGTGAGTAAACAGAAAAGAAATCACTCTCTCAGCTCTCCTCACTTTACAATTCTATTGTCATGGGTTTACACCCTCTTCTATGGCAGTCAGGATGCATCACTGTGTTGAGGATTTTAAAAGTTTAACTGTGGCTTTCTTATATTCACAGTCTTCTGTGTCAATAAAAAGCTTCATAATCTGCACAACAGAGTATTTTCTACCAGGCACTTTCCATAAAAATCACATGATAAAATACCGATTCCTTAAAAAAAAAATACCGATTCCTTAAGAAGACAAGCAATGTTTGTAAAGTAGAGAACTCTTTGTCTTGGCCATTGACCACAAAATAAATCTGATGGGCATATACTGAAAAAGTAAAGATCACACACAAGTGCAATAAATTTCTTTTTTAGAAATTGAGAATTGTAAAATGTTCAATTTATATTGTCAAAGACAATAGGAACAAACAGTTGTTAAAATAAGAACAGCATAAAAAATTGTATCTTTTTTTCTTTTAGTGTATGCTATTAAAAGAAAGTGAGAGTTAAGAACTAAAAAGCTAAGAAAGAAAGAGAGATCCATCTGACTGGTTAAAGACAAGCAATATAAAGGGGGTTAAAAAAAACAAAAAGAAGAAAAGTATGAGAGAGAAAAATTGCAGAACAAACAAAACCAAGTACAACCCATGCAGCCTTGATTCACCATGAGGTCCTCTTAGTAGTGGCATGTACCATTAAACCCCAGTGTCATCTCGTACTGACTCAGGCTTTTCCTTCCTAATGTTCACTTCCATCCTGTTCCCAGTCTACACTTTCATTACCTAAGATTTGACTCTCAGTCACCCCTTTCAATTTTGATCTCAAGCCTCAAGGTCTCATCCCCCTCCAGCTCTCTACTTGGCCCTTTCTGTTCCACTGTCCTCCTGATCCATTTACTGCCCTGCCATGATACATCAGGGTTGCTGGCATCACTACTTTCGGCTCCACCTCTCTATTCTCTGTTTCCTGATGTTATTGCAGGAAATTCCTCCCCACATAAATGTAATACTGCTTTAGCACAGGGAGCTAAATCAGTAATTCCCAACAGAACTTTGGGAACTTACCAGATGAACTGACCACTACCTGTTGAAAATGTGCCTTTGACTAGACTGTGAACTGAAGAAAGGATCCAACTTGTAAGAAGGTTTCTCCTCTATCTTGAAGGGTAATAGTTCATAATTTGATTATGTATGTGTTAATTTTTATAAGAAACTTACTGTGAGAGTTCAGCAGTTTCTTCATCATATATTTTTTTTCTCTCAGACAGCTCATTAGGCAGATACTTCACTATTAATTCTTCCAACAGCTGTGTGACACAGTACCTCCTATCTGCTAGATACTAAAAGACAGTATTATGTTACAATCCAGTAAATTTTTTCCTATAATACAATACAGGCAAAAGAGTTGAACTGAGATATTAAAGCTCTTATTATACACATATACAGTCAATTCAGAATTACTTTAATTAGTAGGGGGAAACATTATAATGCATGAAGTCAAAGGAAAATCTGCATAAAGCTCTGCTGGAGAGTATCAAAGATACATGGTTACAACTTGAACCAAGCACAGTACATGAGATTGTTCGTTCTCTTGCCATGATCAGAAATCCTTTTATCAGCAGAAATCAACCCTGCCCCTACCATCTCCCACATCAAAGGCCAATTGACATCTGACAGCTCTTGGGTACCTGACACTACTGTTCTGAGAAACAAAAACTAAATAAGGAATATAAGAAAACAATATATTTTGCCTTATTTAAGGAAAATAAGACTATCCCTTTTCTTTGTTCACAATTTCAGTGAAATAATATTCTGATAAACTTTCTTTCAGATTTTCTTTCCATTGTCATTGTCATTTCTTTCCAGTGTCATTCCGACCCTGAAGTCAAGAGGTTTTTGTTCCTACATGATCCATTCCTCTGACTGTAAACCAAATGGTATATTTAACATAACTCCCTGAATGCTCTTTAAAAAAGCATTTACCTCATGCATTTGTGCCATTCCTTATTCCAAGTATTAAAAGCCAGCTAAAACAACTCTGCCTATGAAAAACCTACCTGTCTTTTAAGGTCTGGCTCAAAAAGCTTTACCTTTCTTAATTATTTTTTAAGCCCCCTGTGCTACAAACAAAAGGCAATTGCCATACTGTAAACTGAATTATGGGGACACAGACATATCATGGTACAGGAATCAAACTAAAAATTGATCAGGGCCAGGGACCAGGTCAGGATGTGTGCACAGAACTTTAGGCAAAGAAAATGCCCAAATAAGCATAATGAGTGAGGAAAAGATAAAGAGAAGCCATCCTTTCATCTGCAGAACCAGCAAATATAAAGGGGGAAGTTGTAATTACCCAATGAAGAACAGACTAAGAAATGTGAGAAGCTGGGAAATTGGCTACAGTAGAGCTTTTCAAACTTTAGCATGAATAAGAGTTTATTTAAATACATACTACTGAGGTCCACCCCAGAGTTTCTGTTTTAGTAGGTTTGGAGCAGGGTCTGAGAATTTGCATTTCTAACAAAGTTTCAAAGTGATGCAGATACTGTTAGTCCAAGGAACACACTTTGAGAACCACTGGCTTAGCTACAGCCTGCAGAAGAGTACCCTTTAGCACAGAATCTATGCACAGAGAACTTAAAGAGTTTATTATAAAATGCATCAAATTTTAAACATTAATAAAGCAGTCCTATCACCATTTTCTCTTAAATTAATAAAGATGTATTTACAATTAACACCTCAAAAATAAAATAAAATTTTTATCTCTGTATTAAATTTGGAGAAACAGAACTTCTCTGGTAATGCTAACAGGAATCTAAATGTGTGCATATGGGGCCGGAAGGTAATTCCCATCATTTGTCTGTCATTTTGTTGTACTGTGGTAGCTTACATGTTGTTGCAATACTGAAAGCTATGATTCTAGTATTTCAAATACCTAAAGGCAATTTGACAATAGGTTTTAAAAGCCTTGTAACACATAGTCTTTGATGCAGTAATTAACTTCCCAGGATTTTATCCTAAGGAAATGGTCTAATATAGATCAATCATTAATTTTAAATGATATTCATTAAGGCATTATATATATTTGTAAAAGATCAAAATAACAGAAATGTTAATTCACTGGGGAACTATGCAGCTATGAAAATTATGTTTTAAATGAAGAAATGAGAAAAAATAAGTTAAAAAGTATAAAACTATATGTTGTTGTGAAGTGCCGTCGAGTCGGTTCCGACCCATAGCGACCCTGTACAGGGTTTCCAAGGGTGTAAATCTTTACGGGAGTAGAAAGCCTCATCTTTCTCCCGAGGAGCGGCTGGTAGTTTCGAACTGCTGACCTTAAGGTTCGCAGCCCAATTCGTAACCACTACGCTACCAGAGCTCCTTAAAACTATATGTAGAGTATGCCAATTTATGTTTTCATTATATATTTATATTTTACAAATCATATTACATTACAAACTGGGATAGCTGGAACCTATGAAAGGTCAAGACCTGTCAAAGATGTAAAACTCAAATATTTTTCACTAAAATGAGTGATAGAAAGGTGGCAAGGCAGCACCTTGTCAAAGGAGTAAACATGTGAGGCCCAGAAAAACAAGAGCATTCCCATCAAGTTCTGGTTCTCACAGGTTTAGCTGAATATGAGGTGTGTTTTTCAAAGCTGGGATACTGAATAAACTTATACTTACACAAGAAGCTAATTATATCTTCAAGTTACATGTTTAATGTATTTTTCTTTAAACTCCAAATATTTTTAAGTGGTTGTTGCTCCTAAATAATGTCAAGTCCATTTAGGGTTTCTGAGGAGCAGCTAGTGGGTATGAACTGCCAACTTTGTAGTTTACAGTCTAGTGCTGCTTATCCTACAGCACCACACCAAGATGTTTAAATGCACTAGTGGAATAGTGGGTTACATGTTGGGTTGCTTAACTGCAAAGTTAGCAGTTTGAATACACCAGTTGCTCCATGAGAGAAAAGATGAGGCTTTGTGCTCTCATAAAGATTTACAGCCTCAGAAACCCTACGTAGGGTGGCCATAATTCAGAATCAACTCCATGGCAGTAGGTTTTTTTTTTATATACTAAATATAAACTAATGGATATAATTGTTAATCTGGAAAAAAGGATAAGATAAGAGAATAGCTATAACTACTGGAAACAGGGGAAATAGTATGTTTAGAATACTTATCTAAAAATACTGCACATATTTGTTAAAAATGTAACTTAAAAAACTCCTTAAGAATTAAGTTTATCTTATGTTTCCCAACATTGTGAACATTCTGGAAATGGTTTTGGTTTCTGTATTTTAAGACATGAAATGTAACAATACACATGTTGTTAAGTATAATCGAGTCGGTTCCAAGGAGCAGCTGTTGGGTCTGACCCACCCTTGAGGTTCAAATGTACCCTGTGGTCTAGTGCATTATTCTGAAGCACCACACCAGGACTTCCACAATACATATGGCTATTATAATATCCATATCCATTTTTTCTATATAGGATATAACTCCAAGCATATTCGATAATAAAATCCATTTTATTAGCTTGTTTATTCATATTTGGAAGACTCTTTTTTCTTTAACCAACTCTGTCACCTCTGCCTATTAAATGCTGCCACTACCATTGCTGTTCCGCTTCACTCCACTCATTCAAGCATGAATGATTCAGGTGCTGTCTCCCCATCAGCTACACAGATACCCATTTGAGGTCTCTAGTTTTTCCTATTGTAAGTTATTAGCATGGATCACTGATTATACAAGCAGGGTGTGGGAAGCTATGCCTCCCCCTCTTCTTTCCAGTCTACCACTTTCTAGAGCTGTGTGGCCCAAGGTGGCAGCTGCCAGCCACAGACGCCTTCCGAAATCTAATAAAAATTAAATAAAATTAAAAATACACTTCCCCTCAGTCACAGTGACCACATCCCGAGTGTTTAATAGCCACTCCTGGTTAATGGCTACCATTTGGATAGCACAGATATAGAATATTTCTATCAATGCAGAAAGTACTAAGGGAGAGCATTGTTCTAGAGGTACAGGGGGATGAAACATGCCTCAGGGGGGAGGAGATAGCACTGGGGTATCCTCAATATGCTTGTCATTAAAACAGAATAATCTTTACCCAAGAGACTTGACCAGACCAGACCACACATATCACACATTTTTTTAAAAACCAAAATACAAGGGGCCTGGTCTTCATAACTTCTCTTCTCCTACAACCTATCAGTTTTCTGCAACATTAGCATATAGGTATAAAATAGTATCCTCTTTTGTCACTTAGTATATATAATGCAACTCATTTTTAACATAATAGAGACTGTTTTCATGACTAAACAGAAATCAAACCTTATTGCCAAATTTAAGGGCAATAAACACATGTGTATACAAACATTTACCTCTTTTAAGCTTTCTTTGCAAAGTGGGCAATATGGTGTGTGATCTAAACAACGTTCAAGACAATTCTTACAGAATGAATGTCCACAAGGGGTTGTCACTGGCTCAAAAAACAACCTGAAGTTAAACAAAAATACATGTTAGTTTTTACTTACATCAAGTTATTTAGTGGAAACTGTGAACACACTAATCTTAATAATGGGACCATTATTATGGAGGAAGAAGGAGGGCCCAGCAGGTAGGGTAGGCTGCCCAGGGCAATGGTAAATGTAATTATGCACCTCTGAACTTTTTGCAAGGGAGCTCTAGTGGCACTGCAGGATAAACAATGCACTGATAACACAAGGTCAGCGGTTCAAAGCAACCAGTGGCTCCACAGGAGAAAGATGAGCTTTCTATTTCTGTAAAGATTTAGAGTTTCAGAAATCCTACACAGGGTCACTATGAATCAGAAACAACTTGATGGCAGTGGGTGGGGACTTCTTAAGTTCTCCATCCACAGAGTACCTTGTGAAAGGTTTGTTGTTGCTAAGTGCTGTAAAGTCGGTTCCTACACACAGTGATCCTGTACATGGTTTCCAAGAAGTGGCTGGTGGGAAAGGACCACCAACCTTATTAACCCAGGAGTCCAGCTGGGTTAATATGACAGCTACTAGTCACATGCATAGTGGTTACGAATCAGGCTACGAACCATAAGGTCAGCAGTTCACAACTACCAGCTGTTCCACGGGAGAAAGATGAGGCTTTCTGCTCCCATAAAGATTTACAGCCTCGGAAACTCTGTACAGGGTCACTATGGGTCGGAACCGACCATAACAACAACAGTCACATGAGTCCTAGTGTAATGAACCCCAGAGTCAGTGGTTCAAGCTCACCAGCTGCTCCTCAGAAATCCTATATGAGATAGCTATGAGTCAAGAAAGAACCGAGATGACGGCATTTAACCAAAAACAGTCACATGAGACTAATAAGCGCCTGAAATGTACATAGGCAAATTGAGAGATGCACATGAAATGCACACAAGATTTCGAAGACTTGGTTTGAAATAAGTAATGCAAAGTGTGTCATTACTAATAGCCTTACTATACAAAATTCATAAATAAGAATATCTCATAAATATTACAGTTGAATCCTAAATTTTGTTGTCGTTAAATGTTCCCAAGTTGGTTCCAACCCATAGCAACTCTGTATATGGTTTCTGAGGAGCAGCTGGTGAGCTTGAACTACTAACCTTGTGGTTCGAATAGACTGTGCAGTACAGTGCATTAATCCACAGTGCCACACCAGGGCTCCTGAATTCTAAATAGTAACCCTTAGTATTATACAGTTCTGTATATGGGAGTTCTGGTGTGATGCTGTAGAATAAGCACTGGACTGCTAACCCTAAGGTTGGTGACTCAAACCCACCAGCCACGCCTTTGAAGCCTATGTTGTTACGTGCTGTAGAGTAGGTTCTGACCCACAGCGTTCCTATATAGAGTTTCTGAGGAGCGGGTGGTGAACTTGAACCACCAACCTTGCAGTTCAAACTGACTATACAGTCCAGTGCATTAGACCTCAACACCCCAATAGGATTGCAATGAGTCGAAACTGACATGACACTTAACAACAATACTAAAGAGTAAAACCTGCAAAAGTCAGAATCTGTATAAGGTGGAAACTTATCAGAGAAGGAAATCTCAAGTATCTCCCACTAAATGAAGTGATAGAAAAGTGGTATGAGTGCACCCTGTCAAAGGTAGAAAAGTTCCGAGCCCCAGATAAACAAGGTAAGTCTTCGAGCACCAGCTCTCATATGGTTCACTGTATATGAAATCCAAACAATCCACATGCATAAAAATGAGTTTTACTTTATATTATATATATTTCTTGATACTTCTGAATCCTAGGAAATGCTGCTAAATGTGTAAAGTATGTTAGTCATTGCCTGGTCTAATCACCTCACCTCTGAGGCTAAGAGTGAAAGAACATCTCAGGACTATAGCTGGTTACTACCAGATGAGACTGGATAGCACAGGGTCTCCTGACTCTTCACACAATGTTCCTTTGGCTCTAACAACCACTATTTATATTGCTGAAATGCTCTTTTTAAAAACATTAATCTTCTAGAATTAAAAATATTCTGACTAATGAAAATCCTTATCCAATATTACATAAAAATGATTTTATGGTTAAAATAAACTAACAAGAAAGAATCATTATACCTAGTACATAATATTCTCACCCACAAAATTATTTAAGCTCAATAATACCTTCACGTTTTATGAAAGTCTTTATAGCACTTTACAATCTCCCAGGTTCTTTTTATACTTTAGCCATTGATTCTCAAAACACAGCTATACAGACACCACTTGCTCAATAAGGAAAATCAAGGGTCAGAGGTGAAATAATGTGCCCGAAGTATAAAAGGATAGACCTAGTATTAAAATGTATGTATCTTTCTGTTTTTAGCACAGTATTATGCTATATTGTCTATTACTGTGTTTATTTATTGCCATACTTTTATTTATACTAATACAAAATACTCATCTTTTATAAAATTTTATATACTTACCTCATGCAGAGGGAACACTCAAAATCTGAGACATCTATTAATTCTTCTGGGATGTCACCACAAACTAAAGATAATGTACAGACATCACTGGGAGTTTCTATCAAAACATAAAGTATGATCTTTGTTAAGAAAAAAAAAAATTAATGGTCATTTTGAATAAATCAATTTATTTTATATAAAAGACTAGCAATACTTTTACCTCCTTGCTTTTTAAGCTTATTTCTTCCATCTTCATTTACTACCACATCCTGTTCTAAACGAGACAGCTTTCTTTTCAGCAGAGCACCTTTTTCTTGAACTGAGAGTAAAGGCTCTGAGGAAACTCTTTTTAAACAATCTTCTCTGGCAGGCATTTCTGCTGAATTGATAGCTTGTGCTGACTGAGCCCGGTTTAAGCTTCCTTTGACAGGTTCTGAAGTGACCTCTGGAATTGCTTCATTCTATACAACAGGACAATAAACAAAATAACTGTAATTCTTTGTTGCAGGTCATTAAGGCAATTCTGACTGACAGCGACCCTATTCTTTAGATAACAGAATATTAATCTTACTAGGAACCAAACTGAAATGAAATTTCAATGTTTTATCATATTCACTGTAACATCTCTAAGTTTTAATTCCAAAACTTTGGAAAGTAAATGATTTTGCATGTACTTACATAGCAACAGACGTCAAGGTGGCTTATGTTATAATGAGACTTGAACAATCATGTTACTATACTTGCTCTAACCCTGAGAACACTAAAATGAATTCTAAGAGACTAGATGTGTTCTGGTATTCAGGTGACCTAACACTGTGATTAATCAGCAACTATCTCATACAAACAGATATGCTTTCAAATAAAAGGCCACAGATCAAATTATACTAAGATAATGCTAAACAAGCTAAAGGTGGCCTTGGGTGATGCAAATGGCTAATAAATTCAGCTGTTAACTGAAAGGATGCAAGTTCAAGTCTAGTCAGAGGCACCTTGAAAAAAAGTCTAAGCAATCTACTTGTGAGAAATCAACCACTGAAAACTCCATGGTACACAATTCTATCCTGACACAAACAGCATCACCAGGAATCAGAATGAACTCCACAGAAACTAGTCAAATAGGTTAAAAGCCTTAAATCCTAGTATAGGTAGTCCTCAAATTACAATGCTATTTAATTTCAAAAGCCACAGTGTATGTGGGTTCTAATATAAATTGAAGGTGTCCTTTTTCTCTTTTAGTTTTCATTATTATTATTTCCATTATCTTTGTAAATCATTCCATTGATCCATTAAACATTTGTGAATGAACATCTGAGAAGGGTAACAGGAGCTGTAATACCATATGCAATACATATTAATAATAACAAGATGCACCAAAAAAAAGAAGCTCCTTAGTGTGGTTACTTGTTATTTATATAGTTGAGATAGCTGAGAGCAATCTGCACTTGAAATCAGGACTGCGAAGATCTCAGTTTGTAAAGATAATAGATCTGCTAAACCAAAGATCATCCTTTTCATCCCTTACCTGCTCTGGGCTAAGATCACTAGGAGAGTAAGTTTCTTCCATTACTGAAGGAAATCCAAAAGTTTTATTTTTTGCAGATGGTAATGAACTCCAAGAAGATTCCTTCAGGCCTTCTTTTAAGTTTTCAGGAGATAATAAATCACACAAAATCTGTAAGGTAAGTATTACAGAAATTATAACAATAGAAAATATTTGGTTCTGGAGAATTTAATATAAATTTACTTAATATTTAAGAATTTTTACAAAGTTTTCAGCAGGCATTATTTTTAATGGGCCATGGGAGAATGTTGCTGTTGTTGTTATTAAGTGTTGTCGAGTTGATTCCAACCCACAGCAACCCTATATAGGGTTTTCCAAGGAGCAGCTCATGAGCTTGAACCACTGAACATGCAGTTCAAATGACTTTGCAGCCTGGCGCATTAGCCCACAGTGCCACACCAGGACTCAACAGGATAGGTAACACGAGGCTAAATCAAATACATTTATTACTCTAGGATTCCAGAACACATATGCATGGGTTTATTCCAAACAAAATGTGTTTGAATATGTGTCTGTGATCAGAGAATGACTGCAGACAAGTTCTCAGTAATATATTTGTCATAGTCTAATTGTTGTTAAGTGCCATCAAGCTGGTTCTAACTCACAATGACCCTACACACAGTTTCCAAGGAGCAGCTGGTGGGTTTGAACTGTCAGCTTCCTGGTTAGCAGTCCATTGCTTAATCCAGCAGTGCCATACCAGGATTCCTTAGTCTCATTGTTGTCATTGTTAAATGCCATCAAGTTGGTTCCAACCCTTAGCGACCCTGTATAGGGTTTCCAAGGAGTGACTGGTGAATTTGAACTGCCGACCTTACAGTTCAAACCGACTTTGTAGTTGAGTGCTTATCCTACAACGCCACACCAGGACTTAAATTTCTTTGTTGTTGTTGTTGTTGTTGTTGTTATTAAGTGCCATAGAGTCAGTTCTTACTCATGACAACCTTGTGTAAGGTTTCCAAGGAGCAGCTGGTAGGCTTGAACTGACAACCTTGCAGTTCAAACTGACCCTGCGGGCCAGCGCATACACCCACAGTGCCATATCAGGACTCTAGGGAGCCTTTAAAAAATAAATAAGTAAATAAATAAACACTTTTTGTGCCATGGAAATATTGAGGTCAGGGCTAATATCAAATTTTTAACAAAACTCAATTAAACATCTTTCCAAATCATTGAAGTTTTGCAACAAGTTTACGGGAATGCTGCCCCACACAATAGTTTTTAGATGGAACAATCATTCCATGGAAGGTCAGGAAGACCTCAAAAATTAACCAAGAGAAGAAAGACAGTCAACCACAATGAATGAAGAACCTGTGGCTAAAGTCCAGAAATTGGTGGAAAAAAGGTCAAATTTCCACTGATGCAATAATTACTGAAGTTGGTATCTCATATGGTTTGGCATTTTCAATTTGAAGCAAGTATCTACATCTCAGCAAGTTCTTGGCTTAATGGGTGCCTCATATGATAAAAATAACTAATTGCTAAACTGAAGAAAAGTCTTGAAAAACAAAACAAAACAAAACAAAAACTAGGCTAGTCGATTCAATAGGGTCAAAACATCTGAAAACCACAACTTAAACTTCAAAAAGAAGGCATGGAATAATTAGAGTAGCAGAATGAGAAGGTGCCCAACATAAAGGGTAACTGAAATACGATTATAAAAAACAAAAGGAAAGGAGCTCTTAAGAGAAGTAGAAAATAATAAAACAATAGAAAGTAATAAAAACAGATTAATGAAACAATAATAAATGTTAAGGTTGTTCTTAGAAGTTTTTATGTGAACTAAAGAACTTGTGCTTCTAAGTGAAAACTATTAAAATTCCCTGTATTTACACTGAAAGTAGTTTTCACTGAACAGCTAATCTTCTGTGACAATCAATACTACTCAGCACTTTACTGGGAGCAACAAAGGGCAGCTGCCTTCAGAATAGCTGCTAAAGAAAATATCTCGGGTGCTAATATCAGGAATACACCTAAAACTCTGAAGGAAAAATAATGTAGATTAAGATAGGGGAAGACCTTGTTAGTAGGAAATGAAAGAGATTCTGAAAGTTTTAGGTGTCAAGTAGTTGGAACATTTTCAAAACCTAAATTTGGTTTTGAAATTTTCATTTGATCTAGCATTCAAATACATAAAACATGGAAAAAGTCACAATTTATTGCAAGGAAGTAATTTCAATGTAAAATGAAAGTATGCATTCCTATTAGGTGTCTAATCAATACCTCACTTAATGAACAAAGATTTATGTTTTTACATTTCCTCTGATTAAAAGCAACGAAAGTATTCAGCACACACCTAACCTATAACCTAGCAATTCAGTTTCCCTCTTAGGTATTTGCCTTAAAGATACAAAAACAATGTATACAAAATGATTAGTACTAGAATGTTCACAGAAGTTTTATTCATCAAAACAAAACAAAAAACCCTGGAAACATCCCAAATGAAAGTCACTTGGTGAACAATTACTAAATGTGAATACCACAAATTATGAGATGTTCATTCAATTGAGTGAATAATAAAATAGAAAGGAAAATATGGATGTACCTCAAAAACATGGTCTGTTGATTCTGAGAGCTGAAGAAGTAGATGGTGCCTGGCTACTGCTACCAGAGGTTCTGAAAGTTATCACGTGAGAAGGTCCCAGACAGAGTGAGACAAAATGTAGAACAAAATGCAAAATTATAAAAAAAAAGACCAGGCTTAGTGGTCATAAAGGGACTAGACGAACATGAGATTAAAGCCCTTAACCACTCTTTAGATCTGGAAAAGAACTCACCGTAACAGCCCAATTTTCAGCCAGCAGAAGATAGGCATATAGGGAAGACAATAACACTGGTAAGGAGGCTCTGGTAGCGTAGTGGTTACGAATCGGGCTGTGACCCGCAAGGTCAGCAGTTCAAAACTACCAGCTGTCCCGCGGGAGAAAAATGAGGCTTTCTGTTCCCGTAAAGATTTACAGCCTTGGAAACCCTGTACAGTCGGAACCGACTCCGCGGCACTTAACAACAACAACAACAATAAAGGTATGTCACAATGGAATGGTCAATCCTTCAAAATCAAGCAGGCAACATTTTCCTAAGGACAAAGTTGAAAGGCAAAGGGAAAGTGGGTGGAATGGAAATAGGGTAACTGTTGCTGCATGGAGGGAAACTGCAATCATTGAGATGAGACAAGGTGAATATAAAACATATGATCTGTCTGTAAACCTTCACACAATTCAAAACAAAAAGTTAAAAAAAAAAAATGTGTTATACAAAAAAAAAAAAAAAAAAAAAAATACAGCCAGACACAAGAGAGAAAAGAGTGCATACTGTTATGCTTCCATTCAGGTGAGGTTCCAGAATAAGCAAAACTACTCTATGGGGACAGAAGTCAGAATAGTAACTGCCTTTGGGATTAGGTTAAGGATTTATAGGAAAGGAGACTAAGGGAACATTCTAGAATGATGTTTTAATTGTTGTTGTTGTTAGGTGCCATTTAGTCGATTCAGACCCATAGCGGCCCTGTATAGGGTTTCCTGATTGGGGTGCTGTTACATGGTCATATACATTTCCATAAACTCAGTGAACTACAAAATCTATCCAGTTTATACATGTAAATAATATCACAACTGAAAAAAATTATAGTGGGAAGTAGAGTTTTATTTTTAAAGTATATATTTTTAAAGTCTCTCATACACTGAACATGCTGTCAGGAGGAAATACTCCCTGGAGAAGAACATCATGGTTGGTAAAGTGGAAGATCAGTGAAAAAGAGGAAAACTCCCAACAAGATGGATTGGCAGCAGCAATGGACTCAAACATAGGAATAACTGTGAGGATGGTACAGGACTGGGCAGTGTTTCTGCTGTGCATAGGGTCACTATGAGTCAGAACTGACTAAACGGCACATAATAACAATAGTATATGTGAAAAAGAAAATATTTCAAAACATCAGTTGTTTTGCATTCACTTGACCTTATTACCCAAAAAAACAAATATTGCCACAAATGTACGTATGTCCAGGAACATGGAAAATGCAAAATTATAAGCTCTTAAAAACTTTGCAATTCACCAGGAATAGCATTAACAAACATGGAATACTCATACAACACACAACAGTGAACAATTTATTCTAAATCAATGGATTACAGCGTATGAGAAAAATTCCATGATTTTTAAATTCCATTTGTTCATGAACTTTATGAAATTCCTCCACAATATACCTCATAGAAGATATTATCAATGTTGGCTGGATTCATATGGGAGTTGAGACCTGAGGAAAATTTCAAAGTTCTCATACTTAAGGGTACAAAAGATTCACCTGGCGTGTTTGTTAAATATGTTCCAGCTCCAGAGATTTTGATTCCATAGGGCTGTGGTATATCAAACATGTACCTAGGTGCTTCTGATATAGAAGTCACGAGCCACACTGCAACAAACACTAGAAAGGAGATACATAATGGGTCCTGTTTGGGGGTAATTATGAGAACATCAGAGTCCTGGTGTGGCGCTGTGGGTTAATGCGCCAGAGTGCAAAGCCATTTGAATTGCAAGATCGGCAGTTCAAGCTCACCAACTGCTCCTTGGAAACCCTATACAGGGTCGCTATGGGTCGGAATCGACTCAACGGCACTTAACAACAACAACAACAATAATGAGAACATCATGATGCGGGCAACGAATTTGTATTAAGGTAGATTTTCCCAAAGAGTGTTTTCAAAGATACTAGTCATTTAGATTTCTGTGACTCAGTTTGAGAAAAGCTAGATGCTCTTTTCATGCTAGCATATAAAAAGATGGATAAATTCTGAAGAAACCTGTTTAACCTGGTCTAATCCAGTATTTCCTAAAGTCATAAGACCAGAGGACCACCTCACTCCTGCTTCCAGCCCCTGCCATTTTCTAAAATTAATACATACCACCATAAAACAAAAAGTCATGTATGGAGTATTGAGAAAAAAAATAAAGCTAAATAAGCTGACTGGAGCAGTGGATTACTAAGCACAAGTCAGCAATTCAAATACACCAGCTGCTCTGCAGAAGACAGATTAAGTCTTTTTGATCCCAAAAGATGTACAGCCTCAGAAACCTAATACTGAGTCACTATGAGTCTGGTGTGTGTGAGGAGAGTGCCACTGGCACTCATGGAAAGTAAGCAGAGCATCCATCTGAAGTAAATGGCAAAAGACAGGCCAATCAATATTCCTGAGCAGAAATAGCATGATAGCAATATTTGATGAAGGACAACTAGTCTGGCTCAGACAGAACATACTGTTAAGGAACGACAGAACACACTATTAAGGAACTTCCAAATTTTTCTAAGCAAAACTATTGCATTTTAATGCCTGTGAGTGAAATGTTCTGATTTCAGAAGTATGAAATGTCAAATTGCTACCAGATTTGATTCATACACTTAAGCTTCTAATCCAATCTTCTATTTGGCATTTGGAAAAGGACCAGTTTTAGCCCTGCCTTGAACTACTATAGTCTGTAAACAGATTACCTTTTCTACTTCCAGTTTTGCAGGTGCAAAATCTTCATCAAGGGCTAAGCACTGAAGAAATAGTTGTAAGGCATCACCTAAGAAACCTGCATCATGGAGTACTTTTCCTTTCCTGAAGTAGACCTTCAACAAAAGAAGACAAACAAAATCTTTACGGATAGAATTGTTTTTTCAAAAGAATCTTTATCAAGCAAAGACAAGACAGTGTGCTCACAAATGCTGGTTTTAAACTCGGAACGAATCTGAGGAATATAAAGCTTTTAAAGGTATCACACACTGGTGTCGAGGCCCAGATAATGACTTAGCCAAAGTTCCACAGAAAATCAGAATTTGTTTGGTAAAACCAGAAACACCAGGTCCCCTCATTTTAAAGTATCACTGGCTGACGGATTATAAATTCAATAATAAGGTGAAAAGAAAATGATAGATATAATGTTTGCTGACTTCAAGGCACATGAAGATTTAAAAAAAAAATTTAAATGTGAAAAATCATTCATTTTAGCATCAAGGCAATAAGGTAAACAGCTTCTGACTATTGGGAATGCATGACTGCCTAGGATATTTTTTAAAGAAAGTACTTAAAGATAAAACACTTTTCATCTTTAGACTTCTGTTGTTGCTAGGTACTCTAGAGTCAGTGACCCTACGTACAACAGAACCAAACACTGCCCTGCTCAGCTCCATCCTCACAATCGCTGCTCACTTTGAGCTCACTGTTGCTGCCACAGTGTCATCTTCCTCTTTGCTGACCCTCTAGTTTATAAGTACAATGTATTTCTCCAGGGACTGGCTCCTCTGGAGTCCAAAGTAAATGAGACCAAGTCTCACCAGCCTCACTTCTAAGGGGCATTCCAGGTGTACTTTTTCCAAAAAAGATTTGTTTTTCTGGCAAACTTTCAATGTTCTTCACAATAATTCAAATGTATCAATTATTTTCCAGTCTTCCTTATTCACTGCTCCATTTTCACATGCATATGAGGTGACTGAAAATACCATGGTTTGAGTCAGGGGCACCTTAGTCCTCATAGTGACATCTTTGCTCTTTATTACTTTAAAAAAAAAAAGATCTTTTGCAGCAGATTTTACCCACACTCTAGACTGTTGGTTTTTTTGTCCTTCATAAATGAGTTCACTTATATAAAAAACTAGCATACCACTACTTATCTTCAGTAAAACTGAAATTAAATTTGTGAGTCAGTCCACACTGTCTTGGAACAAAGTGTCAACTGATAAGTGTATCAGAAAAGTCTAAGAATCTTCTAGCCAAACATAATTCGGTTATTTTTTAGCTACCTTTTATATGGCTAAATATATATACATATATTGTAATACATCACTTCAGTCTAAATAATTCTTTCCTTTTTAAAGCATCTTTCAAGTTTTAAAGCTATCCATACAGACTATGAATAAATATTAAAATAGAATAAAAAGATAATGAAATTTTACCACATTCATTTGGAAGTCCCCTCCTATTTGAACTCTTATTCTTAGTATATATTTTTGTAACACTAACCAGTCATGCCATCACAAAATTTTTTTTATTAATGCATAACTTTTACAGCATCCTGGTATATTATCCTCTAAGGTAGTTTAGAGTTAGTGTGTCACTGTAGGATAAGCTGTGAACTGCTAACCATAAAGTTCAAGTGGTTCAAACCCCCCAGCCTCTCCTAGGAAACTATACAGGGTTGCTATAGGACGGAACTAACTCGACTGCACTTCACAACAACAAAATGAATCAGAACCGACTTTACGAAGGAACAACAAGAAATCAGTCAAAGAAAAAAGTAACTTTCAGCTTGAAGTGCAGATGTGGGAAAGGACTGTTTTGCCTTGCTGATTTGGTAAAAGTAGAAATCAATAAATTGGCTGTTAATTAATAAACTTAAATGTCTCATATGTTCTTCAAAATCATATGGGCAAGGCAACCCTCTTTGCACCATTTGCTGTATTAAGTCACTGCCTAACCACTTGATTCTCATGATAATTCCTGTTTTCCAGCCTCTAGGGCCTCTTCCATTTCCACTAAAGAACCTCCTACTTCAAGGAAGTCCAATTTGGATCCAGCTTCAAAATATGGCAGGTTGTATTTCTAGCTATCAATATAGAAATTTTGTCTAAAATCTCTTATTCTGTTCTAATTCACTTTCTTCTTCATTTATGAAACAAGGCTTCTTACAATTAAAAAAAATATATCAAAAGATACTCCTCCACTCAAAACAGATGCTAGATTTCTAGAACCTCATATATTTGAAGAGTTAACAAATCCATTTTGCTAAAACTTATACCCATTAGCGAAGGCCTTTTTCCTACAATTAAAATTTTAAAGTTTAGTCAAGTGGCAAATGTAATTTTACCTCAGGCCAATTTGGAAGTTGACAGAGAACTGCATTTAAATCTTCTATGGCTGCTTTAAACTCTTGGAGACCAGCATATGATTCAGCTCTGTAAATTTTTAGAGTCAAGTCGCTGGGTTCTGAAATAGATATTTCATAACCATTTTATTATTTTTTTTAAATGACTATATAGTCCACAAAATAGATCAGAATTGATTAAGAAATTAGTGATCCCAGAGCCAATAATTACCAAACTAATGGTCTTAAACCAAATACAATAGTATATAGGCGCAACCCATTTCACATTCTGAATCATATCTAAAGTTTACAAGTATATCAAATCATTACAAGGAGATTGTGTAAACACTACAAACATTTAAAAGGCATATACTTAGGTACTTATCAAATGTTTCTTTTATAGTAAACTTTTTTTTTCCCACATCCTAACTTCTAAACCCTCATTTATAAAGCAACTGCATGTGTAACTATTGCAGGTGTAATTCCCATAGTGACTAAGGACTGAATGAGGCTCCAGGGTATCAGTGGTTCAGATTCTAGTGAAAATGGGCAGAGAAGAGTCAGCCTTTAAGAGGTCAAAGTTTTAACTCCTACCACTCACAAGAGACCATGTCTTGAACAGAGTTACAGTCTCAGAAACCTATGGCACAGTTCTACACTGTGAGTAATATTTCTGAGGAAGTCAAGCTTTAAGAACAAATGGAATTTAAAGTATCTTTCCATAAGTTTTAAACGTGCCCACGGGTATTCAAGATTTCAGACACTCAGCTGGTTCACCTGTGATACTATAATAAACCACTACATGTAAACAAATTCTAAAGCAGAAGTACAGGGGTAGGGTCATGGCCCCAGAGGACAAGAACAGAGTGTGAAGCATCCAGCTGATATGAAGTGAGGGAGATGCACAAGAACACTCACAGTTACAGATAGTACCCATTTGACTTGGCATCAATGGCTGGATGATCAAAACACTACTAGAGGAAGAAAGAGGAACAAAACAAAAAAGAAAGAGTAGCTCACTACAAGTGGATGAACTTGACCTACGCTTGTGGATGCAGTATGACAAAGGAGCGGACAAATCTCTACAATGAGAATCATTCCCATCCCCTTGGTACACAGGGTCGACAGGGATAGAGAACTTAGACAATGGCTACCCAAAATGGGGGAACAACAAAGGCAAGAAGTAACTGGCTTACAAGCTTTCAATAGGGAACCTAGCTCCAGAGGATACAGGGAAAGGTAGAATCTCCACTGAATTATTTCCAACCTGGCTGGATAGGGTTAATAAAAGGTGAGGGGGAAAGGACTCCAGTGGTTCAATAGGGAATGACTGCTATCAGGTCTGACAGTGAGTGTTGGAAAGGTAAATGTAAATGTTTGGTAACAAAAGGATGGGAGTGGCTGATTTTGCAGTCCAGGAGAGGGGATCCCTGGAGTGAACTGCAAGTGAGACCCTGTCCAGGGAGGCAGTGACACTAGGGATGGAGGCAGAGGTGATGACGTGGCCAGGAGTGGCTGGGGACTCTGGACTCAGAGAGGGAGAGGAGCTGTGGGCTGGTGACTGGGGGCAGGCGTGTGGGGTGTATGTACCCTTTGGTTGTTTGATGATGTATGTAAGGGATTGTGACCATTGCAATGAAACAAAGTATGATAGAATGAATGTAAAGATAATGTTCACCCATGTAAACTAACACATAATTCACAAAAACATAAAAAAAAAAAAAAAAAAAGATACACATGGGTATGTCACAAAGTACTGCTATACAGAAACCTTTATTAAAGTATCAAACTGTGAAGCTGTTGCTCATCAAAATATTCCTGTATCTAGATCTATACAACTGTAGAACTGGTGTTACCAGTTCTCTAAGAGGTCCTGGTGGTGCAGAGGGCTAAGTATTGGGTTGCCAACCTCAAGTTTGGTGGTTCAAACTCACCAGCCACTACATGGGAGAAAAATTAAGAGTTTGATCCCCTAGAGATTCAGTGTCAAAATCCTTATGAACAGTTCTACATTACAGGCTAACTTTGAACTAGATTTCATTCAAGGTCAGGGGCGCTTTAATCCTTCTCTGAAGAATTCTGCATTCCTTGACTTACACAAGGATGCAGTTTTGGAATCCCTGAGGGACTTAAATCCTGTCTGTTCCTCTTAAATGTTCCTGGAGTTTGGGAAAAAATGTCGAGGGTAAGACCAGGGCTGTAGGGTCCATGGGACAGGGTTTCCAACTAAATTCTCATAAGACAGTCCTTGCTATTCAGTAAGGACAAGCAGATGCGTTGTCATGATGGGGGTGGAAAAAAGCCCCGAACTGGCCTTTTTCTCACCAATATAGCTTTCAGGTTTCTGAAAACTTCATAATAAGCCCATGATGGCCCTGTGTCCTTTGAGAAAATCTATCAAGATGACTCCTTGGGAGTCCCAACACAACAGTTGCGTTAAACCTTCTGAGTTGACCTTTCTGCTTTGAATTTCACTGGCCCAGCAGACTCCTTTTTCTTTTTTGACTATTTTGGTTTTTCTGAAGGCACCCTGATGAGACTAAGACAAGTATATTACAGAACTTATCTGCAGTCATCCACTAATCACAGAGACATGTTATATAGCATGTTGTTTGGAATAAACCTGTACTGTATGAATGATAACTCTAGCAGCAATACATTTTTACCTACCATTATACTTAACTTTAAGGAGCTCTGGTAGTGTAGTAGTTACGAATCGGGTTGCTAACCTCAGGGTCAGCAGTTCGAAACTACCAGCTGTTTGTTCCATGGGAGAAAGATGAGGCTTCCTGTTCCCGTAAAGATTTATAGCCTAGGAAATCCTATAAAGGGTCGCTATGAGTAGGAACAGAACATAACAACATACTTAACTTTATGTGGTGGTTGTTAATTGCCATTCTAGTCAATTCCCACTCATTTTGTCATTGCATAATGTTTCCGTGGAGTAAATGGTGGGTTTGAACTTTTGGTTAGCAGTCTAGCACCACACAAAGACTCCAACTTTATAATATAAGCAAAATTAACTCTTTTTAAAATTATTCATCTTTGAAGCCTTCAAAAACTTATACTGATAAAATAAAGCAGACAGAATTTCTATGTGCACTGCTAAAAAAATATTCACTGAAAGAAGGGAATAAAGATCCATAAAGTTTCTGTTAAAACATACAGAGACAAGGGGATTTCAAAAGTTCATGGAAAATAGATTTACAAGACAAAGGGATGTTTTCCCATGAACTTTTTAAAGCCCCCACAGATATACAACAACAATCCTCAGAATATCCCTGTCTACTGCAGTTTTTAACTTTCATAACTGAATTATTTTTGCTTTGACTTTATTGTTGGTTCCATGGTATTTTCAGTAATGGAAAACATCCTGAACTCAAGGAAAACAATTTTTGAATATGGATTTTGATACAAATATGGGAGCCACATATGCCCCCAAGAGGCCTCCGGTAGTAAGCTGGGTCGGGTGAAATCTGTTTCTTTAGAGTAACACAGTACCACACCAGATGGTAGCACACAGCACAACTGAGATAGCAGCTTCCCAAGAAACTTTACAGGCTGAAAATACTGGTGTGCAATATAGGAGTGCATCCTTTGGAACACAAAAGGATTAAATAATCGTCTTCTACAGATAACCCTCACATTGTTGTTGTTGTTGTTAAGTGCCGTCGAGTCCGTTCCGACCCATAGCGACCCTGTACAGGGTTTCCGAGGGTGTAAATCCTTGTTGTTGTTGTTGTTAAGTGCCATCGAGTCGGGTCCGACCCATAGCGACCCTGTACAGGGTTTCCGAGGGTGTAAATCTTTACGGGAGTAGAAAGC
>NW_006408529.1:32379959-32389953 GCF_000296735.1 Chrysochloris asiatica | reverse complement strand
CTATCTCTAAATACCAACTGAAAGGGAAGGAGTCTTCACATCAAGTATCAATGCTATCCCCTCTGTTCACAGGTTAGATTGTTGTTGTTGTTGTTAAGTGCCATCCAGTCGGGTCCGACCCATAGCGACCCTGTACAGGGTTTCCGAGGGTGTAAATCTTTACGGGAGTAGAAAGCCTCATCTTTCTCCAGTGGAGCGGCTGGTACTTTCGAACCGCTGACCTTAAGGTTCGCAGCCCGATTCGTAACCACTACGCTACCAGAGCTCCGTTAACCATTGTTAAGTGCCATTGAGTCAGTTCCGGTTCTGACTCAGAGACTCATATAGCGTTCCCGAGGAGCAGCTGGTGAGTTTGAACTGCCAACCTTGCAGTTCAAAGCAATCTAGTGGTTCAGTGCTTATCCTACAGCACCACACCATGACTCTCATTAACAACTGTTGTTGTTGTTAAGTACCAATGAGTCAGTTTCGACACATAAAGACCCTGTAAAAGGTTTCTGAGTGGCTGGTGAGTTTGAACTGCTGACCTTACGGTTCAAATTGACTTTGCAGCCCAGCACATCAACCCATAGCACCACACCGGACTCCCCCATTAACAATTAGACAGACCTTTTTCAGTTGCTGGTACTTAAGAACTGGGAACTATATTGTTCCTTCAAATTCGTGCCAATAAAAAATTCTAAAGAATGAAATTAATGTTTCATGCAAGTATTTCTACTTCTTTCCTAAATTAAAAGGGCACAGGTAGAACATTTTTTCTTACATTATTTTAGTTTCTTAATAAAAAAGGAAACTGTTATTTCTGAACAAAAATGCTCACTATAATCTAGCAAGCAATAATGAAGGATCCTAGCAAAAGGTGGGGTCTGAGCAGCATGAAAGTTTGACTGCTGACTCCTAGTCGAAAGTTTCAGGGTTTGAACCTACCCATGTCCTTTGAAGACATTCTGCTTTCAAAAAGTCACAGGTTTGAAAATCCTATGGAGCAAGCTCAACTTCACACACAGGGTCACCATGAATATCTACTCTAATGGCAACTAATAAACAATAACAGGACAAAAGTAGATTCTGTAAGTTTTCAGAATTTTTTTACATTACTGTTGTCTTTGGGGAATTTACAATCTAGTTAGAAAACGGTTTTACTGTGAAATACTGCAATATTGCAATATTGACTTGGCAGATACAACTGGATTTAAGATAAGGGAGAGTACTACATCCAGTAAGAGTAAAAGAAGTAGCATCAAACCCCTAAGCTGTAAAGGACTGTGGCCCAGGACATGCCAGACTGCTTTTCAATAGCTGCCTTGGGATAGAGCCTCTACTTCAAAACCCCCAGCAACAAGAGAGAGGCTTAAAACAGCAGCAAGCAGCCCGCTCCATTCTTGGATCCCTTACTTATCTTTTAAAATCCTCATCCTCACTGCCTCCTATTTGACTCAATGCAGCTAATAGATGGTATTCTTTTTCAACACCTTTACTAAAATAAAAAAAGATAAAAAACAAACAAAACACAACACACAAAGTAATTTATTTCCACTGAAAAGATTCCAAATCATAGAGACCCTATGTAGGGTTTCCAAGACTGTAAATCTTTACAGGAGCAGACAGCCTCATCTTTCACCCATGAGGCCACTGGTGGGTTTAAACTGCCGACCCTGTGGGTTAGCAGTCTGGCACTTATCCTACAGCACTTTCATTACCTAAGCTTTATAAAGGTTCTCAAGAGTGCCACTGAGGGAAGTGGTGAAAAAAAAACCTAACCAATCTCTGGTAGCGTAGTGGTTATGAATCAGGCTGCTAACCTCAAGGTCAGCAGTTTGAAACTACCAGATGTTCTGCAGAAAAAAGTTGAGGCTTTCTGCTCCCGTAAAGATTTACAGCCTCAGAAACCCAGTACAGGGACGCTATGAGTCGGAACCTACTCCATGGCACATAACCACAACCTAGAAAATATCTTCATGCTTTACACCAAAGTACCCAAAAATTTGTGTCCCCTCTCCTCTCAACTAAAATAGTACTCCAGTTATAGAGACTCCACTACCACCACCAAAGGGGGTCCAAAGCAAGGGTCATATTTTACAATTCCTTCTCAATTTCTTATAAATTTAGTTTATACTGAGAATTTCAAATGTTAATAGAGGAACTTTTAATGGGTAATTTTAATGGAATAATTTTAAATGACTAATGAGGGGGAAAACTTATTAGATGATTTAAATTTGATATAATTTAAAGAGATTAGGGTTACCTTATTCTTTCACTTGGAATCCTGGTGTGGCATTATAGGTTAATGCTCTTGGACTGCAAAGTCAGTTTGAACCACAAGGGTGGCGGTTCAAGCTGACCAGCTGTACCTCAGAAAGTCTACAGGGTCTCTACGAGTTGGAACCGACTCAATGGCACTGAACAACAGATTTTTTTTTTTTTTTACTTAAAACCTTTCTTAATTCTAAAAAAGAACCAAATGCAGTTTTTTAATATGACATAATAAATTATGACCCTTTGAATAATAAAGTATATAGAATGCCTACCTTCCAGGTAAATTTATAAGGCAACTGTGTAAAACCACCATCTGCCCTATGGCATTAAGTCATTTGGAAGAATGAAAACCAATTAACCGTGTGCACTGCATACCAGATTTTCTACTAGGCCTTGAGGATACAACTGTAAACACATTGCCTCTGTGTCCACCATCAGAGAAGGAGCCTTTCAGTCCACTCAGTCTATTGCTTCATGTTAACTTCTCCTCATGGTGAACCCATGTGTGTTACAAGGAACTGTGCTCCATATGGTTTTCAGCAGCTGGATTTTCCCTACATTGCCAGGCCTATCTTCTGAGGTACCTATCAGTGGACTGTAATCTCTGATGTTAGTAGTCTAGCATTTACTCATTTGTATCACACAGCCATAGCTCAGAGATCCTAAAAAATACTGGCACATTATAGCCTTTTAATTTGTTGAAAAGTGAAGGAATATAAAGGTTTAGGGTTAAAAATTATATTGAGTATAATGATTGTGTAAGTTAGTTGTGAACTCTTAGATGTCACTTAATATCTATGGTCTTATTTCTCTGTTTACCAGGCTCATCTGCTATTTTTTGTGTGTGTTAGGATTTATCTCCCAGATCATTATCTTCAGTTCTGATCCTCCATCCTACCTGTGGATTAATCAAATTTCCATCTTCCTGCTGTACTTTTCCTCAAACTCAATATGCTACCCCCTCAAAATAGTGTTTTCACTATATTCTCTATTAAGTGACATTGACATCCCAAATCAGAACCATCCTTTGCCTATTTTACCTTCTATATAAGGGTAAGTCAAAAAGCACTTCAACTAGGGTTCCAGTTCATACATGCACGAGTTTATTCCAAACAAAACATGTTTAAACATGTCTGTGATCAGCAGATGGCTGCAGACAAATTCCCTCAGTTCAATTAAGATACGTGAAAGGATTTTGTGAACTAGAAAACATCATATAAAGGTGAATGTTTAATATATCAAGTCCTTTGTGAAATAAGTCAGGATATGAATGTTACTGATTTATTAAATTCAAATTTATTAATACACTTGTCTTTATCTCATTAGGGTGCCGTGTGTGTGTGTGTGAGTGTGTGTGTGTGTGTGTGTGTGTGTGTGTGGCGGGGGGTGGGGTTGAGGGGGCGAAGGTCCACTGCAAACAGTGGCTTCTTAGGAGATCTGCTAGGTCAGTTAAATTCAAGTCAGAGTGGTCATCTCAGTTTAGATGACTGTCATTTTAGATTCCCAAGGGGTAATCTTGATGGATTTTCTCAAAGGACGTAAGATGATAGTAGGGCTTTTTGGGAAGTTTGCAGAAAATGGAAAATTGCATTGGTGAGAAAAAGGCCAGCAAAACTGTCCTGAACAATTTTCTTTTTTCCATAATGGCAATGCACCTGTGCTCATTTCTTCACAGGCAGTCAAGACTGTTCTAGTAGAATTTCACTGGGAAACCTTATCCCATCCATCCTACAGACCTGCTTGCCCCTTGAGACTTCTTTTGGTTCCCAAAACTCAAAAAATATTTCAAAAGAATACGATTTGAGTCCGTCAAGGATGTCAAAACTGCCAATTTGAGGTGGCAGAAATTGAAGAGTGTAGAATTCTTCAGAGAGAAGTTAGGGAGCTAGAAACGCTGCTTTCAGAAGTGTATTGATGTAGATGAAAAAGAAGAGCTTGACATTTTGATATTTTTTGCTTAGCAAAGGTTCTTTGATTTTGTAGCAACACTTTTTAAATTGCCCTCGTATTTATGGTGATTACAAGAACATTTAAAGTGTTTCTGAATTAAGTAAAAGATGAATCTGAGACACACCACATGTAGTCTCAATTAATTAGAAGTCTATTAAACAGCAGGCCTCATTTTCTGCTAATTTCCAATAAATACCAGTTTACTGAAATTATAAAAGAAGCATAAAAAGCACATATCAGAGAAGGACATGGATTTCATTTTGTTCACTTCTGTATTTTTAGCACGTACACCAATGCTATGTTATAGGAAGTGCTCAATACATATTGAATAGATGGTAAAAATATCTAAGATTTATGTTTTACATGCAAATTTTTTAAAAAATTAATTTTGTTTAGAGATAATATCTACAAATTTGGGTTCTGGATTCAGTTCAAACCTGATTACTTGCCTTAAGAGAGTCACTTAACATTCCTGAAGCTTTTTCCTTCAGTCTGTGAATTAAGGATACCAACACTCTTACCTCACTTGATCTTTTGTAAAGTTCAATTAAGATACGTGAAAGGATTTTGTGAACTAGAAAACATCATATAAACGTGAATGTTTAATATATCAAGTCCTTTGTGAAATAAGTCAGGATATGAATGTTACTGATTTATTAAATTCAAATCTCTCCTCTGAACTGAGTAAAGTGGCTACAGATACTAAGAACCCTGTATTTCTGTAAAGGTACTCATTATTTACCTGTAATTTGACAAATATCTTTATAAATAAAGCTTTGCACAATCTGTATTTTTATAGCTAAAATTGACATACAATATAGCTTAGTGTATATACAATATACCTTTTATTGATGGATGCTAAAAGGAAACGATGGCACAGGACCAGCCAGTGTTTGATTCTGTTGTCCATAGCACCTAACAGCAACAACACTAAAATGATACTATGTCTAGTCCCTGACTTACAACAGGGTTTGTTCCAACAACTCCCTCATATATTGGTTCGGTGGTAAGTCAAATAGGTCGGGTTTTCTTTGTTCGTTTTTTTAAGTTTTCACTACTGTTGGCTGTTGTTTTCAGTATCTTTATAAATTCAATCTGTCTTGGGGAAGGGGATGAAAATGTTACATACAAACACCTATGAGTGAACATCTTAAAATAACAGCAACAGCAAATTAGGTGCTACAACATGGTATATACAGTATCTATTACTAGAGATGGGGATTACAAAGTGGGGGGTGAACGGCCAGGGGGAAAGAAAGCAGTCCATAGGTGCAGTTTGTCCTAGGAACTCAAATACATTGCAAATCAGAAATTACCTGTAACTTAGGACTGCGAACCTCAGGGACAGCAGTTCGAAACTACCAGCTGTTCCTGCTCCTGTAAAGATTTACAGCCTTGGAAATCCTGTACAGGGTTGCTATGAGTTGGAACCTACTCCACGGCACATAACAAATAACATATGTAACTAAGAAACAGGATTTAGTCACCATTCTGGTAATAAATACTATTACTGTGATATAAAAGGATAGAGCTTGACGTTATTAAGGTAGAAATATAAATTTTAACTTCAGCTAAGTCACCTATCTGCAGCATAATTTGTACATGTTAATATTTCAATTCATATTTACCAGGAACTGTGTTAGGCTCTTTACATGCGTTGGATCAATTCTCACAACAATCCCATGAGAAGATGACAATACTACTCTCATTTCATATTTTCAGATAAGGAACCCAAAACACAGAGCGATTAGACAGCCTGCTCAAGGTCAGAGTGCAGTAAGTGGACGGCTACACTATGAACTCAAAACCAAGTAGCTGGCTTCCAGCATCTCCAGCCTTTATCACTAAACTGTACTGTATGCCAATCTCTTTGTGCCTAAATTTCCTTATAAGGCTAATAATATCCACAGGATTCTTTGTGAAGATCAGATGATATAAACAACATAAAAATGGTTAGCATCAAGGGCTACATAATAATAAAGACAAACACTTCCTTTCCCCCCAAAATTATGTAAATTGTTCTCCCTTATGCCTTTGTTTTTTAAACCAGCTCAAACTGTAAATTATACTGCTCTGTGACCTTTTTTGGGGTGTGGGGTGAAGAGTTAAGGCGTACATAAAGGGAGGAAACAAGTCATTATAAAAATCCATTCAACATAAATAGAAAACACAGCATACTGGGACCATTTCATTAGACTCTTATTAAGTTAAAGGATTCAATGTAGAAAAGACATTTACATAATACCCTTGGACTATTAAGAAGACAGAAAGTTATGGAACATCTGAGAGTTAATACAAAAAGATCAATGGATTAAATCTCTTCTAAATATACCTCAATGCAACACAGAAACTTACATAACCTTAATGGGAAACTTCTGATTTGGGCAAAGGTTTTCAAACTTTCTGATTGACAGGGCTAATCATATGTGGACTATGGACTAGACTTTTTTCTCTCATTAGAACTTATTTGTTACATTATAAGAATTATATTACTAAATTGTAGTGGTCTTCATAACTAACAATAATAAAAGTATCATTAAATAGCTAAAACATTATTACAAATTTCAAATGTGTATCTCTCTAACGAACTCTCAAGAAATCTAATCATTGTACTAACATATTTATGACTTTACCAGTTAACATATCCATTTAGGCCCATAAACTGTGAAACACTCAAAAAAGAATCTGCAGTTTATTAACTACAAATTGGCTCTAAGATTTTTCTTCCTACTTCAAACCAATAATTCAAAGAAAGCAACAATGTACGATTAGTGACATTCCAATACATTCAAGGATGGAATTAACGATTTTGGCAAAAAATACCCTGGTGAGGTAAAAGTGGGTAGATATGGGTTCTGTTCCTCTAAAAGTAGGATTAAGTAACCAAGTAGGTAAAATTCCCATCTCTAGTCTATGTAAATTGATAGAAACAGCAGATCCTTCTGTTTTTGTTTACAATAATAACCTCAATCTAAGGTCCAGGATCGTACTTTTTTTTTTTTTTATTTTATAAATATTGTTCAGTGTTCAGAACTTAAATAGTAAATGTGCTCACTGATCTTACATAGACTATTGAATAATACTGCTGCTAAGTTTCATCTTATTTTTATTGGTGACAAAAAACTTGCATGGTAATTTATAAGACTTTTTTTATTGAATGAGCTATGAAGGCAGCTATGAATCCTGGGCCAACATTTAAGAGACGAGGACCAACGTTTAGGACATAACACCGGCGAGACGTGTGGATGTGGACAAGCCATCTCACAGTCCTCACTTCTGCTTCCTCATTTTTAAAATGAGCACTATGGTCAGTAATTAGAAGGTTTGTACAGCCAAGACCAGCTTCCCCACTCTGACTAAAGTCACCCTGAAAGGCAGAGCCCTCTGTACCAGAATTCTTTACTCTAAATAGATTTCATCTGTTCTGAGTCTATCATCCTGTCCTATTTTATTTTATAACTGCCTACTCCTCAGAAAGATACTGAAAGAAAACGAAAAATGTTGACTTTGTGTTTTGAACTCTAAAAGGGTTAAATAATTCAAGTTATTGTCACTAGTTCAAAATGAGTAAGCAATTAGGGGAAAAGCCCACAAGAATATACTTCTGTTATACAGCTCATAAATTCATCTAATTCCTAATATTATAAACACGTATTTTATTTTCCTAGGAATGTCCACCATTCCATTCCAATATATAAATAAAATCCAAAGCAAACCCATTGCCTAGAGTTGATTCTGACTCATAGCAACTATACAGGATAGAATACTACCCTATAGGATTTCCAAGGCTGAAATCTTTGGGGAAATACACTGCCACATCTTTCCCTTACAGAGAAGCATCCTGATCTCTATCCACTAGATGTTAATACCACAAGCACCACTCAAGTGACAACCAAAAGTGTCTCCTGTTGGCCAAATATCTGAGAATCATCCGCCCCACAAAAGCCCCTACCAGTCGAGAAACACAGACTTAAAGGAACAGCTCTTCATTTTCCAGAAGGGGGAATGACATTGTTTCCTCCCAGTAGACTAAAAATATCTAAGAAAAGTGTTAACCACCTAGGTTAGAAGACAGAAGCTTCTTCCTGGAGTTGAAGAAACAGACAAAAGAACTATATAAAGCCTTTCCCCCTAGTTTGCTCATGAGTGAAAAGGCTAACAGAAGTGTGGCAAATTACTCTACAACCAAAAACTAGCTATCTTTATGATGAAGTTAGGTATATTAAAAAACAATCATATAAATAGGATTTGAAATAGGAAGGTTGAAGCCTTCAAGGGGAGCAACCAATTTCAGAAGGCATTTTCAGGTAAGAGGTGGGCGCTCCAGGGCAGCCCCACCACCTATCTACCCAATGTCAGGGGCCGGCGGGCGGGCAGCAGGGGGGCTCTGGGGACTAAGAACCAGCAGAGCTCCCGCCACGCCCACCGGACGTCACCCGTTACACAACGCCCACCCCCACCCCCCAAGCTTATGCAATTCTGCCCTCCCGCGGCTCCAATTGCCCGGGTGACTTTTGTAGAAGAACAAGGTAAACGTTGCACGCCTAGCTTCGGCTGGGGGTCTCTCCCGCCCCATCTGTCGTTCCCCCGGGGCAGACTTGACACGGCCCAAGTGGTAGTGGCCAGTAAGGCGAAATAGCGCGGCAGGAAACAAGGGGCAGTCCTTCTCGTCCCACTCCCACCCCATAGTGCGCTCGGGCGGTCCCGGCTAGGGTGGTCCGCTCCGCTCCACACGCACCCGCCTAACCGCAAGGCGTTAGCCAGAGGCCCGGGGAGCAAGCGAGGGAACTCCGCGCCGTGCGCCCCTCCCTGCGCCGCGTCATAGTCGGCTCCTAGGGCGATCCCCACTGTGACCGCAGCACTCTGGGGCGCAGCCCCTCCCACACCGGCGAGGACCCTGAGACTCGAGGGGCCAGGGGGCCTCTCCGAAGCCTCACGGTGACAGAGACGAGCTCTGGGTACCCAGGCCGTCGGGTAGAGAAGACTAGAGTCGGCTGGGCCCGCGCCGCATCCCCACGCAGTCACCTGCTCGCAGCGCCTCGCAGGCGGCGGCCAGGGCCTCTCGGTAGCGCCCTTGGTGCAGCAGCTCCCCGAGCCGACCGGCCGCCCGGGCCCTCTCTCGCAGGCCCGGGAACCACTTTTCGGCCAGGTGGTTAAGGACGACACTGGTTCTGAAGCCAGAGGCGATGATGGCGGCGGCCAGGGGCGGCGGCCGCGGCGTGGTCCCTTCAGCATCAGTGATAGCAGCGGCAGACGGCAGGCGGTCCCGGCAGAGGCAGCAGTGGGCGCGGAGCTCTCTCCGCAGGCAGCGACGGCAGTAGCTGTGACCACAGGGCACGGTCACCGGCTCGCTCAGGAAGCCCCGGCAGCCCAGGCAGCTCAGGAGCCCGCCGGCGCCGGCGTCTGCGCCCGCAGCCGGGGCCGCGCTCCAGCCCATCCCGTGGCGGAGCCGGTAGTTGAGCACCAAGCAGTCCACCAAGGTGCCAAGGCGCTCGGGCCTGGCCGGGGCCCCCCGGCGCAGCGCCGCAGAATACGCCTCCAGCGCTCCTTTCAGGTGGCCGCCCAGCGCCAGTAGCTCCCCGCGGCGGAGCAGCAGCTCCCAGCGCTCCGACTCCGCGACCGCGCGCTCCAGCCGGTCGCCGCTGCCGCCGCCCACTTCCCAGAACCGGTCGCGATTCCGTGGCCTGGGGACCATCTCCTGGCTCCCTCCTGGGGAGCCCCTCGCCACCGCCGGAGAAGACATGGCCCGCGAAGGGCTGCTACTCCACCGCCGTCGTCCGCCGCCACG
>NW_006408529.1:32373023-32379776 GCF_000296735.1 Chrysochloris asiatica | reverse complement strand
CCGACCGCCCGGCCCCCGCCCCTTCCCAGCCCTCGCCAAGTGAGGGACTGAAGGTCAGATGATCCCCCAGCTCGTATCTAATTGGCTTCTCTGGAAAGAAGGGCCCGGCTTGCTGTTACCGAACAAAGAACCTCCCTCCCCCTGGCTTAACTACTGAATTCCCTCCACCTGCTAGGTTCTTTCTCCTTTCTCTACTTCAACCTTTGCCGGGTGGGGTGCTCCTGCAAGGCGGCTGGCTTGTGGAATTGTGGCTTAAATCACTGACCCTCCCCTAACGCACTACACCGCCCACCAAGGTGGGGACCAGGGACCGGTTCCCCGCCCACGCTGGTGGGAGCCTCCCTGCGTTTGTGGACCTGTTGTCAGGTGCAGCTCTGCATTACGCATTATGCATCTAGTTACAGCCAACTATGTAGAGGCAGAGGGCTTAGGGATGCACAGTCTTGTGACTTTGTGACTCAAAGTCTAGAGTCCTCCAACTTTAGAAACAATACCACCCATCTTAGAAAGGCGACCGCTCTTTAAGAGGACAAAGCAGTTGCCCTTGATGCTAAATTACTGGGGGGTTTTGTTTAAAAAACCGCCCCTCATTTTGAAAGAGGACGCCCACAGGTTTCTGGGATGCCACTGTACTTTTTACACCTCAGTCACTGCCCTCAGGACCGGCTAAAGTCTACATCTAATGGTTTCAAAACATAAATCAGGAGAAACGCTTTTTATATGGCAGTTACCCTATCACTAAACCGAAGAAGAGACTGCAAATGGGGCGACAGAAGAAAATATTCTAATTTATGTATAATGGGTTATATTTCCTTTAAAGGTGATAGCAGCATGCTTAAAGCTCTCAGTTGACAATGTTTATAGATTTGATTATATGGTACTAGATTGTCAATGCTGGACTTCACTGGAGAACTTTTAGTCCTTTTTTAAATAGGAAACAACAGCCCAGAGAGGGAAAGTTGTTTACCCTAAATCACACAGCTAATCATATAGAATTTTCACGATCATCTCTCTTTACTATGTTAGATTATAGAAATTATATGAGATTTCAAAGTAAAGGAAGTTGCTAAATGGAATGCTCACCTGAGCAAGGTATGTCTGAAATTGACTAATGCTTAATTATATCCCTATTTATAAGAGGAGAGAGTTAAGGCTCAAACCCATGTTTCAAACCACGTCTGTTTTTACTACACAGAAAAGCATAAAACTTTAGAGAAGGTCTAGCTATATTACGCCAAAAAATATGAGGAAAAAAGAGCTAACTGGAAAAAAAAGTTGAATGCAGAGGCAAACGAGTCCTTTCATCATTGACATTGCACCCAAAGCAGATTACAGTTAAATCCTAAAAGCAATTCCTAATTATTTCTGGGGAATGGAAACAGTGAAATTAATTCATGATCATAACCTTAAATCTAACTCCAAACTTTTAAATTGCTACTTTATGTTAGCAGAACAATGAGTTTAGTCAGATGCCCACACACTCATTTGAGACTTGAAACCATAAATCCCAGAACAAATATCTATAGCATGTGGACATTCACTTTTAGAATGTTTTCTAGTCCTTAGCAGTAGTTTATAAAATGTACAATAGTAAATACTTAATAAATATATTATGATCATATAAAGAATAGAATGCATTAGTAAGCATGCATTAGTAAGCATATATTTCTTATCAAATGTAGATTAATCTGCTTTTATTGTGGAATTCCTCCCCCTCCAAAGTAAAATGTATGACTCAAAAAGTATTGTAAAGCATCATTTGTCTTTTGGAATTTCTTTACTTTATAAATAAACTATGAAAAATCAGCATATCTAATTCTGGTGTGAAATAAAATGGCACAATTATGATAATGTGAGAAAAACAAAGGTGGTAGGGGACTGTAGCAGGAATCTCCTTGGCATTTGTGAATGGTTATAGTTCATGTTTTCTGGTTTATACATTTACATAACTCGTCCTCATTTATGTAACTTATTTATGTAAGAGGTTGTACTGCTGCTGTGGCCTTTGTGTGCCTCACAGCTTCCCTCTGAATCCGGAAGTCTGGAGCAAAGCAATCACTGGCAGTAGAACAGGTCATTCCCCTGTCATACTGTGTCAACCAAACGGATGTGCACTTTGATGGGATTTCTTTTGTAACTCAAAGGAGGGAGAAATTAGTATCTGTCTTCATTCATTTTCTAAAATGTAGACTTTGGTCTCTGACTCACCAAAGCAGGCTTCTTGGAGAAGAGGAAATCCTGTGAAGCAGCAGCCTTCGTGCCAGGAGGAGTGTGATGGGGTGACGCTCTCTCCACTCTTTTCCTTCCAGCATTATTTGCTCATGTCATTCTTTGCTAACAAAATGATGAAATCATGAGATTTGTATTTCATTTCAGATTTTAGTGTTGTCTTCTAAAATGGGATCAGTTATATAAGAGACTACGAAGAAAAACGTAACTGTTTCCTAATTTGGAAAGTGCTTATCACCATCATTCCCTGCTTATTCCTGCCCACTGCTAAACACACACCCCCCACCACCACACCATAAGAATACTTTTCTTGATACAGTTAACTAAGCTCTAATAATAACATAACACAGTGCTTTTTTTGTATACAAGTTAGCTGAAGATGTATATTTGAACCTCCTTTTTCACCATGGATACATTTAACATTTGTTTTTTTACATTTTAAAAGACTGAGTTTAAACTTGGTAGAGCCAAACACAATTATTCCTTCTTCCTGGTTCCTTTCAGTTGACAGCATTCTACACAACATACTCTAACAACAGGAAGCTCTAAAATTTAATAAGTACAAACAGCGTTTCTATGTATACAAATGGTAGGGGCATTAAGACCCCCTTCTCTCACCCCTTATTTTACATTCTAGAAAACAAAGATAGGAGAAGCTGTTGGTTTACTAGAAATCATACTGGAAAGGGAATCTAGACCTGTGCTGACCACATTTATGTCTATATACCTGAGAGGAGGTCATCTGGCTTGGCTGGACCTCATTTGCCACCTGAGAGTATTGGAACATTCTCTAAGGTCCCTTCTGCCTCTGGAGCTGAGCCATAGGGGTTTGTTTGAACACAGTGAGAGGAGACAGGGACTCCTAGACACAGAAACACAGCAATGTGACACCTGATGAAATTGTAATAGCAGAAGGTGAAGGCTGAGAATAGAAGAAGAGGGTTTCAAGAAGCACACTTCTTTCAGTGTGCACTTAATGTTGCTCAGAAGAGTGGGAATCAATCTCTGGAGCATGAATATTTTCAGTTGTTGTACCGGGATCGCACAAATCCCTCCTTGCCCCTAATGTAAATCTGTGAGAGGTAAGCCTGTGAGGGGAGGAGGGGCTGGTTATATAACTTGGGCATTTGTGGAAAAGTTTATATAAGATGCTAAAAATATACAGTACTATATATGAATGCTATAACTGCGTTCTAAGTGAAGAGTCCTAATGAGGACAACCTAAGAAGGTTAAATAGAGGTGATGGTAAGTAGATGCCTAAATGTAATTGCTTACAATGACTACTCTCTAGCCAAGGACAGCTCATGATTCAAATATTCTGTTATTCCCCCAAGAAATACTGTGAAAATTCTCAAGGGCCATTACCCTTACCGAAGGGACTACTCTTAATTCTTTTTTTTAACACTCTAAAGAATCAAAACTACTAAATGAGTATCTTATGTTCTGGAAGACAGAACTGGCCATCTGATCCTGTTGTCCACAGAGGTGCCACAAGTCAAGGTTTGACTTGATGGTTGATAATAACAGAGTTCTGGCGTGGCAAAGCACTTGATGTGCTGGATTGCAATGTTGCTTTGAACCACAAGGTTAACAGTTCAAGCTCAACAGTTGCTCCTCAGAAACACTATATAGTGTCACTATGAGTCGGAACCGACTCCACAACACTTAATAACAACAAGAACAAGAAGAACTGCTGGGGACAGCATACGCAGACCCTGGGTTGATCAGTGGCAGCCCCATTAAACTACCTCTGAATATAATCAGTTTAACTCAGATGCTCTCCTTCCTTCTGAAAGTATATAGGAATATTAAGAACAATGTAGCATTTTAGGTATAGATAAATGAAGCCCGGTGCCTGAGATCTTGCTCACAAACAAAAGTTTGCAAAGTGTACAGAGACAGCTTGGCTCCTTTCAGGAACCTTGCTTTATGTTATGTATCCTTAAGAAACCGCACGTTGCTACTCTAGATCATTTACACCTAAAAGTTAATATATAACAGCTTGATTGAACCTTTTTTTCTGTAAAAATAAAAATGTTAGATTGTTAAGAAAAAAGTATGAAAATATCTTAAAAGTTGTTCCTGTGAATCATTATGTCCTGTTTTGAATGGTTAATCACATTTCAGTTCCGTATCCTGTCTAAATCACATCCTCCCTGAGTGAATTATATCCTTCCTTTGTAACAAATCCCTCCCTAAAAAAGAGAATAAAAGGCTGAGGTAGAGTAAGTTCTGCATGCTATGCTGTGCAATGCTGGGCAATGCTAGGCAATATGTTTGCATATCTGTCTACCTGCCAGCTTGCATCATATCTGTGTATCTGTCTTTTTTGTATATATTTTGTCTCTATCACTTTTGCCGCCAGATCTCACTTCTTTGTGACACCCACACTTCCTTGTCGAGGCGGTACCCCGACATAGGACCTTGCTCGACAAGTCTGGCGCCCAACGTGGGGCTCGAAAATTAGGGTAAATAATTGCGCTTGGTCTGGTGAGGATGCTGTTCTGGGAATTCGCGATCCCCTCAGTCAAACAGTAGGGCTGGGAAGGAACAGGAAGGAATTGAAGAGGATGGGTCAGATAGAATCCAGTCCTCATTCTGTATATCTCAAAATTCTTAAGAAACTTCTGCAGAAAAAGGGAATTCATTTTGATGAAGGAAACTTGTCTGATTTTTTTAAGTTTATTCAGATGATTAGTCCCTGGTTACCTGAGAATGGAACGTTAGATGAATCAGATTGGAAAAAAGTAGGGCGTGACATGAAACTTTGGCTTATAGATCATAGAGATGACAGCGATGATCCTGTTCCTGAAAATGCTATCAGTTATTGGTATATTGTTAAACAAGCTTTTACTCGTGCTGAAACTGATTTGCTTGATGGGTCTGAGAATGATTTTCAGGATTGTGATGAGTCTTCATCGCTCCTAAATGAAATGAAACCAAAAAAACTTGCTAAAAAAGACACAGCCCCTAAGTACATAGTGGACTTAGCTGATGTGGAAGAGGAGTCTGACTCTTCTAGTCCTGATTTTGAGAAAATGAGTCCTGAAGATGAGATTACTGTAGAGGAGGAAGCTGTTGGTTACAAAGTGCCAGACTGGTCTTATAATCGCCGCTGACTGCAGCTGAAAGGGGGAAAAAAGTGAGTCTGTGCTGTGGCGTTCCTGCCTCCAAGGAGCTATGAAAGAGGCTCGTCGGCAGGGTGACCTCTTCTTTTCTTTCTCCTCAGTTAAAGCAGGGAGGGGAACGCTCTGACGGCACTTGCTTTTCATGTGGACAGCCCAGACATTTTCGTAAGGACTGTCCCCAGGAAAAGGGTCAGGAAAAACCTGATCTTATTGTTCTCTCGACGTTACTGACACCTACTGGGGTCATTTGGCAAGTGCAGGGACCTTTAGAATGGATTCATTTGTCTGCTTCTTCCTCTCCCTAAACATGTTGATGCAGTTTCTGCCAAAAGTCTTTTACTGAACGCCAGAAACTTTAGCACCGAGTTGATTGCTGTTACAAACCTCCTTTCATCTGCGTTCTGATTCTTATAGCCTACATGATGTGTTACTAACCAAGGGGCAAAGATAGTCTTTTCACAGGACACTATAGATTCCAGACCAACTATTTCGACCCTATAGCAAGAAGACAGCCACTTCCCGCCCCCCGTGCCATCTGAGGGCGTGTCTCCACCAGCACCCACAGGATCCAACAGCCGGACTTTTGATTTCTCCCCTCCAACCTCTGCCTCTACAAAAACTAGCAAGTATGCCACCGACTCCTCCACGACGACTGACTGCTTCAACTTGGGGCAGATTAAGGCATTGACCCGCAATGCTGAGACCACCATTGTGACTCAGGGACAACTGGTGACTTCTACTAACCCCATTACTGTTTGCGCGGCAGCACCTTTTTCCATAATTTACACAGGTTCTGAAAGTTTGTTTAAAATGTATAAAGACCTCCATAGTGTTTCTCATGTTTTTTGCTCTAATTGTTTTCTTTCCAATTGTATTATTCATCAACCACTGTATGTTTTATTACCTGTTAGTGTTACCGGAATTAAGGCCATTCATCGTGCTGCTTTGGCCCTTAAATGTTCCACATGTTTTGTTGCTACTCTCATTTTAGGAATTACTGTATTAATAGGAGAAATTACTTCTTTTGCCCTTTCCACTACCTCCCTTGTATAATCAGTTCATACTGCTTCTCATGTAAATCAACTCTCTAAAAATGTTAGTCTTGCTCTTATAGTCCAACAGCAAATAGATAAAGGTTTACAAAATAGAATAAATGCTTTAGAGGAAGCAATATTGTTTATGGGAAATAAGACTCAAAATATCAAGTTTAAAATCTCAGTTTAATGTTATTCATTGTATAAGTGGATTTGTGTTTTCTTATATCATTGCTATGCTATATTTTGGCCCTCACAGTCAACATTCGCACCCTCCAATTAAAACAAAGAGGGGGAATATGCTGGGGACAGCATACACAGACCCTGGGTTGATCAGTGGCAGCCCCATTAAACCACCTCT
>NW_006408529.1:32362204-32372628 GCF_000296735.1 Chrysochloris asiatica | reverse complement strand
AATCCCTCCCTAAAAAAGAGAATAAAAAGCTGAGGTAAAGTGAGTTCTGCATGCAATGCTGGGTAATGCTAGGCAATATGTTTGCATATCTGTCTACTTGCCAGCTTGCATCATATCTGTGTATCTGTCATTTTTGTATATATTTTGTCTCTCTCTTTCTCTATCACTTTTGCCACCAGATCTCCCTTCTTCGTGACACCCACACTTCCTTGTCGAGGCGGGACCCGACATAGGACCTTAACAAAGAACATCCCATATTCTATTTTATTGAAATGTGGTCAAATTGATTAAAACAAATGCATCTCCAGATATTAAAATGCTAAGCAGAGATAGACAAGGGAATAAATCCCATTAAAATTTTTAACAATTCTTAAGAACTAAGTGTGAAATCTCCCATTGCTTTCTATCCTCTTGCCTGATGTTTTCCCCCTTTAGCATTTAATATCATCTGATGTATCGCATATGTATTATTTGTCTTACTCTTGAGAATATAAACTCAAGATGTGGGAGTTTTGCTCACCATATTCACTAGTGTGATTCTAGCCACTAGGGCATGGAAAAGATAGTAAACAGATAATCATTGTTGAAAGACTCCCCGTAAAACTTAAAGATACCACCCAGCTTTCTTCATCCTTCTTACTGCCCAAAATTCATTTACCATTAACGCACTGTTGTTGCTATTGTTATTCTTGTTGTTAGTTGCCTTTGTGTTGAATACAATTCATGATGACTTCACATACAACAGAACAACATGTGGGGTCCTGTGTCATCCTCACTATTACTGGCTTGTTAGAATCCATTATGGCAAACCATCCCACCCACCTTGATCCTCTATCAAACACGATGTCCTCTTCCAGTGATTGGTCTTTCTTTACAATGTGTCCAAATCAAAGGTATCAGATAATGTTCTTTTGTTATCCACTAGTTTTTCACTGGCTAATTTTTAGAAATAGATCACCAAGCCTTTATTTATTGTCTATTTTAGTCTGGAAGCTCTGCCGATATTTGAAATACCAGTGTCATAGCTTCCAACATTGGACACATAGATGCCTCCACAAAATGACAAACTGACAGGCGGGTGGTGGATTAACACACTGGTATAGTTCATTTTCTCCAATTCTCTTCTCTGTCTCTCATAGTTAACATCTGGCCTGCCATAAAATCAATTTATTTCTATCTTTAGAATATACCCAGAATCTGACTTCTCACCTCTTCCCTGGCAAAACTCTGGTCCAATTCACCAGCATTTCTCACGTGAATTACTGAAACAGACTCCTAACTGGCCTCTGCATTTCTCATTACTCCTTTCTGTTCCACTATCAACCCAGAAGCCATCATGATCATCTTAAAACATAAACTGTCTTGCTCCCCACCAGCATCTGCTTCCGGTTTCACTCAGAAGACACTCTACAATACTGTGAGCCAGGAATCTATACTTAAACTGTCTTTATCCTCCAACCCTGGAATCCTGGTGTGGCTCTGTGGAATAATGCACTGGACCACAAGGTTAATTTGAACTTCAAATTCAAATTGAAGTTCAAGTTCACCAATCACTCCTCAGACACCCTATCCAGATTCACTATGAGTCAGAACCCACTTGACAGCACATAGCAACAACAATAATTTTCCAACCTCTCTTATCTCTTGTTGGTCCCCTAGTTCTCACTCTTCTCCAGCTCAGAGTTCAGGGCCTTTGTCCTTCCTGTTCCCCTTGCTCCTGACAGGTACCCACAAGGTTGCCTTTCTCTCTTCAGACTTTTTTGCAAACGTTTCCACTTACTGAGGATTTACCCAGCCATATTATTTACTTTTCCTGTTTTTTCTCTTTAGCATTTGTCACTCATACACTGCACATTTTATTTGTCTAATTGTTTTTCTCCCCCAACAAATATAAGGTACACAAAGGATTTCAAGTGCTTTATTCACGATTACATCTTCAAGTGCCTAGAATAGCACCTGACACATAGTTGCTATTGTTGTTAAGTGCCATTTAGTCTGTTCTGACTCATAGTGACCCTGTATAGGATTTCAAGGCGTGGCTGGTAAGCTTGAACCATCGACCTTGCAGTTCAAATCGACCTTGCAGTCTAGCACATTAACCCGCAGCACCACACCAGGATTCCTGACACATTTTTTGTTGTTGTTTAGTGTCTTTGAGTCAGTTCTGACCCATAGCAACCCTGTATAGGGTTTCCAAGGAGCAGCTGGTGAGTTTAACTGCCAACTTTGTAGTTCAAATGACTTAGCCACCGTCCAGCGCATTAACCCACAGCACCACACCAGGACTCTCCTTTTGACACATTGTTGTTGTTAGGTTCCATCGAGTCGGTACTGACCCATAGTGACCTTATTCACAGAAGAACAAAACACTGTCTGATCCTGGGCCAACGTCACTACTGTTGCCACACTTGAGTCCATCGATGCTGCCACTTGGCCAATCCATCTCGTTGGGGGTCTTCCTCTTTTTCTCTGACCCTCCACCTTACCAAACATGGTATCCTTTTCCAGCGACTGGTCCCTCCTGACAATATGTCCAAAGTATGAGAGATGAAGTTTGGCTATCTTGGCCTCCAAGGAGCACTCTGGCTGCACTTCTTCCAAAATGAATCTATTGGTTCTTTTGGCAGCCCATGGCACTTTCAATATTCTCCTCCAACACCATAACTCAAAAGCATCAATTCTTCTATGGTTTTCAGTATTCACTGTCCAGCTTTCACATGCATATGAGGTTATTGAAAGTATTATGGCTTGGGTCAGGCACACCTTAGTCCTCAAGCTGATATCTTTGCTCTTCAACGCTTTAGAAAGTTCTTGTCCAGCAGATTTGCCTAATGTAATTTGTCGTTTGATTTCTTTACTGATGTTTCCTTGAATGTTGATAGTTAATCCAAGAAGAATGAAGTCCTTGACAACTTCAATCTTTGCTCCATTGATAAGAATGTTGTTTATTGGTCCAGTGGTGAGGATTTTTGTTTTCTTTACATTGAGATTCATACCGAAGGCTGTATTCTTTGATCTTCATCAGTAAATGTTTTAAGTCCTATTCACTTTCAGCACATGTTGTTGTTAAGTGCCGTTGAGTCAATTCCAACCCATAGCGACCCTGTATAGAGTTTCTAAGGAGCAGCTGGTGAGCTTGAACCGCCGACCTTGCAGTTCAAACATCTTTGCAGTCTGGTGCATTAATCCACAGCACCATACCAGGACTCCCACATAGTAGGTCCTAAACAAAAATTTTCAAAAATCTAAGAAAATAGAAGAGAGATAAGTAGAAATAAGGACTATTTGAAATAAAGCTTATTTGAAATGGAATTAGTAGTCTTAGTGACAAAAAAAAAAAAAAAAAAAGTGCATTTACCTCATTGGAAAGTTCCTGAATTTTGTACGGGCACTCCATGGTAAACTCCTCACAACCACTGACTATTTGTGAGACCCCCCTCCCACATGGTTTTGTTTCATTTATTCATTCACAATATTATGTAATTTGGTTGGGCTGTCACTTGGTTTAGAAGATAAAGACACGCAGGCCAATTTCGCCTGGCTCATTTTCAGTTCCTATGTGATGTTTTTAGAATCTGAGTCATCAAGTAAGTCATAAAGAATTCAAGATTGCAATTCATAAAATAATGAGTAATGCAGACAACATTTCTATAGTTTTGTCCGAGAGGCAAGGGTAAGTTAATTGGGTGGCAAGGGCAGGACAGGTGAAGGAAAAGGACAAATATGTTAAGTAGAAAGATACCAAGGACTAGGTCAGGCAAGATGACCTTTTTTCCCAATATGATTCACAAGTTTAGTTTCCCCTGCCCCCCAAAAGAGAGAGAGAGAAAGAGATTATGAAAATGAAGGAAGAGTTCATATCTAGGAGATGAACAGAAAAGATTAGACAGTTGAGACAAAGACATCATGGTTGAATAAAAAACCAGTTCAGCAGTTAAGAAAGTCAAGAGAAAGAAAATGGGGAGAAAGATAAAGGGGGAAGACCAGGCTAATATGCATCTCAAATCATTTTCATGCAGTGTCCAGTCCATGCTTTAGACTGTGCTTTAAGACACTGGGATAGACTAGAGACAAAGGAGGGCATCTCTTTCCCAAATATGAAGCACCAAGTGACAGAACATCTTTTCAAACTTAAGTGAAATTAATGAAGTAAGCAATATAAAAGGCTGTTTCTTGGAGCATGGAACTAATTATCACAAAATTACCAAACTACATACTGCTTTTGAACAATTTTTTAAATGATGGATGCATTAAAATACTACAAAAGGAAAGCTATGAATAACATTGAGAAGAAAGGAAATTCCAGAATACTTGGGGGTGCTCATGTGGAACCTGTTCTGTACATAAAACAGGAAGCAGTCATACAGAATAAGGAAATACTGAGTGGTTTAAAATCAGGAACGGTGTATGTTTGAGTTGCATACTTTCACCCTACTTATTCAGTCTGTATAAGAAGCAAAGAAATAGAGAAGCCAGGCCATATGAAGAAAAACTTAACATTAGGTTTGGAGGAAGGCTCATTAACAACCTATGATATGCAGATGGCACAAGAGTACTTGGGGCACTGATGAAGATCAAAGAATTACAACTAGACCAATAGCAACATCATGATATACAGAGAAAAGTTTGATGTTGTCAAGGATTTAATTCTTTTTGGACGCACAATCAATGCTCATGGGTGTTGTTGTTAAGTGCCATCGAGTCGGTTCTGACCCATAGCACCCTGTACAGGGTTTCCGAGGGTGTAAATCCTTACGGGAGTAGAAAGCCTCATCTTTCTCCCGTGGAGCGGCTGGTAGTTTTGAACCGCTGATCTTAAGGTTCGGAGCCCAATTGGTAACCACTACGCTACCAGAGCTCATGGGTGTAGCAGTCAAGAAATCAGGCAATATTACATTAAGCAAATCAAGTAACTTACTACTGTATTAGGCAAATCTGCTTCAGAAGATCTCTTTAAAGTGTTAAAGAGCACAGATGCTACTTTGAGGACTAAGGTGTGCCTCACCCAAGCCATAATATTTTCAATGACCTCATATGCATGTGAAAGCTGGACAATGAATAAGAAAGAACATAGAATTGGTGCATTTGAATTGTGGTGTTGATGAAGAATACTGAAAATACCATGAACTGGCAGAACAAATCTGTCTTTGAAGAAGTATAGCCATTGTTCGTTGGAAAAGTGAATGGCAAGACTTTGTCTCTTCAATTTGGACTTGTTGTCAGGAGGGACTATTCTCTGGAAAAGGACATCATGCTTGATAAAGTAGAGGGTCAATGTAAAAGAGACAGAAGCCCAATAAGATAGATTGTCGCAGTGGCTGCAACAGTCGGCTCAAACGTAAGTTATGTGGAAGATGCAGGACTGGACAGTGTTTCAGTCTATTGCTCATAGGGTCACTACCAGCCAAAATGACTTGACAGCAACTAACAACAACAACAAGGGAAAGCAGATTTGATCACACTTTTAGGTTAGGCAAAAAAGAACAATGGTGAGCTTCCATGATCCATCTTTTGATATTTCAATCAGTAAAAGGACACTGGACTGGATACTCCAGGAGTCTGACCCAGTGTCTTCTCTACAGGAGCAAACCCAGTGAGAACTAGAGAGAGAGATGGATTTGCGTCAAGAAAATGGCTCACACAGTTGTGGGGGCTGGCTGGCATGTTTCAAATCTATGAGTCAGACAGTGAATCATTCACCCCAATATATTAAGATGGGCCCCACCTAGGGATTTACTGATCCTGTGATTTTTAAGTTACATCTTCTGGGACACTACAAGGACAGAAGAGCTACCTTATCTAGAACCAGTACTAGGTTGGGTCTCTTCCCACAGATGTAGTCAATTTGATTCCTGTGTATTCCACTTTGTGACATCCACAGGTATAAATGGAGCCCTGGTGTGGCGCAGTGGGTTAATGTGCTAGACTTCAAAGTCAGTTTCAACCACAAGGTCGGAGGTTCAAGCTCACCAGCTGCTCCTAGGGAACCCTATACAGGGTTGCTATGGGTTGAAACAGACTCAACAGCACTTAATAACAACAATATGTATAATTGTCATTTATGCTGTTGAAAAAATATATTTGCAATGAATAAGTCATTAATCTTGTAAAATTCTATCGTGTGATCTCCAACATCATTCTATTATCAAGGCCATATTTTCCAACTACTGATCCATTTCATTCACAACTTTCACATTTCAATCACCTGTAATTATCATTGCATCTTGATTGCATGCTTGATCAATTTCAGATTAGGAAGTTGGTCGACTTATTCAGTTTCATCATCATTGGCTTTAGTAATTGGTGCATAAATTTGAATAATAGTGGTACTAATTGGTCTTCCTTGTAGAGGTATAGATATTATCCTATCACAAACAACATTATACTTCAAGATAAACCATGGAATGTGCTTTTTTGATGATGAATGTGACTGCATTCCTCTTCAATTTGTTCTTTCTGGCATAGCAAACCAAATGATTTTCTGATCCAAAATGGCCAGTACTAGTCCGTTTTGGATCACTGTTGTCGTTGTTTGGTGTCATCGAGTGGGTACCAACTCATAGTGACTCTATGAACAACAGAATGAAACACTGCACAGTCCTGGGCCAACCTCACTATTGTTGCCACGCTTTAGCCCATTGATGTTGCCACTTTGACAATCCATCTTGCTAGGGGATCTTCCTCTTTTTCTCTGACCCTCCACCTTACCAAACTTGATATCCTTCTCCAGCAACTGGTCCTTCCTGACAATATGTCCAAAGTATGAGAGAAGTTTGGCCATCCTGGCCTCCAAGGAGCATTCTGGCTATACTTCTTCCAACACAGATCTGTTGGGTTTTTTGGCAGCTCATGGTACTTTCAATATTCTCCTCAAACACCATAACTCAAAAGCATCAATTCTTCTATAATCTTCCATGTTCACTGACCAACTTTCACATGCATATGAGGTTATTGAAAATACCATGGCTTGGGTCAGGCGTACTTTAGTCTTCAAACTGACATCTTTGCTCTTCAATACTTTAAAAAGGTCTTGTGCAGCAGATTTGCCTAATGCAATACGTCATTTGATGTCTTGGCTGTTGCATCTCTGGGTGTTGATGATCCAAGCAAAATGAAATCTTTGACAACTTCAATCTTTTCTCCACTGATAAGAATGTTGTTTATTGGTCCAGTGGTGAGGATTTTTGTTTGCTTTACATTGAGATGCAATCCATACCAAAGACTGTGATCAATTCATCTTGATGTGGCAGTTCTTCCACAGTAATAATTTGAGTGCAAGCTGAGTGGCTCATTTTCTGGTACTTTCTCATACAATGTTCTGTTGTTGCTCATAAAGTTTTCTGTAGCTAACTCTTCAGAAACATTTCATCTCTCCTTCTTTCTAGTCTGTACTAGTCTATAAGCTCCATTGAAACACTCCTGGTATTTATGATACCAGTGACATAGCTTCCAGCAATATACAAGTTACCATATTACAACACGCTGACAGATGAGTGGTGGCCAAATTTAATCAGATAACTCAAATATATTTAATAACAGGTGAGCTTATTAAGCTTTCATCTACATCTGGTTACATAAACAACTTGCTTTAAAGACTGATTTTGAATTGTTTATATGGTAAACCAAATTTTAGTTTTGTGTTTATGTGAAGAAAAAAAAAAATAGAGTCACTGTGTGCATTGGAAAATCCTCTTTACCTCCTGTGACCACCAGTGGGAGATTATAGCTCCACCCAGGTCATCCTAGTTGAGTACATACTGGACATGTCTGCGTTTAAGGCAGATGTCAAGGAGCCCAGTGACTGAATTTCCATGAAGAAAAGGATCACAATCAGTTTGCCATCATAAGCCCTTGCCATGCTCCTGAGATGTTTGGGGCTACCTCTTCTGGTTATGCTGGAAAGGGTGGGGAGTTCCAACACACTTCTCATACTATGTTCATGGAGGCATATTCTCTCTTTGAATCACTACACATACAGTGCATAATAGTAACAGCAGCAACAATAGCAACGGGCCCCACAGCAGGTACTGGGAACATGATAGTCACCAAGTCTGCAGACCCAGGACACATAAATCCAGACTGGCAGAAACAGTGTTCACAGACATAATAGGAAGAAACACTTATATGGTCGTGATTATGCTTCCACCATGCCCTCAGATGGTCTTCAAATTATTAAACAAGCATAGTGGTTATGAATCAGGCTGCAAACCTCAGGGTCAGCAGTTCAAAACTACCAGCTGTTCTGTGGCAGAAAGATGAGGCTTTCTGCTCCTGTAAAGATTTACAGTCTCGGAAACCCTGTGTAGTAGGGTCGCTATGAGTCGGAACTGACTCCATGACACAAAACAACAACAACGCAACCATGCCTTGTCATCAAAGAATACTTCTAATATATCAGTAGGACCTATCAGTCCTCACTGGGCAGAACAAGTATGACTGCAGGAGCAGAGATGGCCAACTAGCCAGCTACAGAAACAATAAAAGGTCCCCATAGTGGGACTCCTCACCTACATAAGTGAATGGATGGAAACTGGATAGTATCATACCCAAGGTTGAAGTCTAGAGGGAGAGAAAGAAAAGAACAGAACCCCCAATAGAAGCCATTAACATAACCGTAGGACCGAAACTGGGGGATACTTGTCAAATGCCATCAAGTCAGTTCCGACCTATAGTGACCCTGTATAGGATTTCTGAGCAGCAACTTTTGGGATTGAACAACCAACCTTGATGTTTAAAATGATTTTGTGGTTCAGTGCATTCTCCTTCAGCACCACACCAGCCCAACCTTAATATCTTTCTTCTGGTTCTTAGCATACCATAGAGCCTCCAGAAATAAAAAGAAGGAAAAAGGCCAAGCAGCCAAAGGGGTTTAGGGATCTCAGAAATTGGGAGTGAACTGATGTATTCTGGTTCAGGGTCTTCGAAACAAACTTGGACCTTCTTCTTACTGAACATAGGAGAGAGGTGGACAGCAAGGCTGGAGATCACTGGGACAGTGGTCTGCATGTACCAACTTAGCTTGCCTGATTTTAAATAAACTAAAACACATTCTAATACTGGGAGCTGGGACATACAGCACAGCTCAGAGGCCAATCTCTTTTCACCATGAAGTGCATGTACGTGGGTTGGTGAGAAGAGTAGTCTGTGGTAGATGAAAGAGCCTTAGAAGACACACACATCAAATTTGTTCTTGAGATAATCTCTAAATTCATGTGGGATATGTTCAAGGTCATATTTGGCTCTCATGGACTTATTTTCATTTTCTTCAGCTTCAACCTGAACTTGTATATTAGCAATTGATGATCTGTTCCACAGTTTACCCCAAGCCTTGTTTTGGCTGAAAGAATTGAAGAAAAATTCAAGCCCTGACTTGAAATACTGAAGATTTCTATGGGCAAAATATTGAATGATGCAGAAAGCATCAAAAGAAGATGGAAGGAATACACAGAGTCAATGTATCAAAAAAGCAATGGTAAATGTTCAACCATTTTAAAAGGTAGCATATGATCAAGAGCCAATGGTACTGAAGTATGAAGTCCAAATTGCACTGAAAGCATTGGCAAAGAACAAGGCTCCAGGAATTCATGGAACACAAATTAAAATCTTTCAACAAACTGATGTAGCACTGGAGGCACTCACTCATCTATGTAAAGAAATTGGAAGAGATCAATATTTGTGCCCATTCCAAAGAGAGGTGAACCAGTGGAATGGTTTTTAGTTTATATATTCCATATATAAACTAAAAAATGGCTGCAACAGTCCATTGACAGAGAACTGCCAGATGTTCAAGCAGGACTCAGACGAGGACTTGCAACAAGGGATATCATTGCTGATATCAGATGGATATTGGCTAAAAGCAAAGATTACCAGAAAGATGTTTACCTATACTTTATTGACTATGCAAAGGCTTTCAACTGTGTGGATCATGACAGACTAAGGATAACATTGTGGAGAAAAAGTATTACAGAACATTTAATTGTGTTCATGAAGAACCTGTACAAAGACCAAGAGGCAGTCTTTCGAATACAGCAATGGGACACTGAGAGGTTTAAAATCAGGAAAGATGTGTGTCAGGGTTGTTTTCTTTCACCATACTTATTCATTATGTATGCTGAGCAAATAATCAGAGAAGCTGGATTATATGAAGAAGAACATGGCATCAGAATTGGAGGAAGTCACATTAACAATGTGCAATATGTAGATAATACAACCTATCTTATTGAAAACTAAGAAGATATAAAATACTTACTGATGATCAAAAACCACAGCCTTCAGCATGGATTGCACCTCAGTGAAAGAAAACAAAACTCGTCACCAATGGCCCAATAACTAACATCAAGATAAATGGATAAAAGATTGAAGTTGTCCAAGACTTCATTTTACATGAACACTCATAGAAGCAGCAGTCAAGAAATCAAATGACG
>NW_006408529.1:32349317-32361739 GCF_000296735.1 Chrysochloris asiatica | reverse complement strand
AGCAACCCTGTATAGGGTTTCCGAGGCTGTAAATCTTTACTGGAGCAGAAAGCCTCATCTTTCTCCAATGGAACATAGGGGTCATTGAGAGTAGCAACCCTACTTGTAACACTGTGCTATCATACATACATATATATATATGAAGTTTATATCAAGTAAGTAGCACAATTATAGAGGAGAGTATCCCAAGTCCAGGTCAGATGAACTGAGATCGGCAGGCAGGCCCAGCAAGAAGAGAGGCAGTCAGACAGGCAGATAAGAGACCTAAGTCTGTAACAGATGAGCCACAATTACAGGCAGGTCCAGCAAGCAGGAAGGCAGGCAAATACTAGAGCAGGCCACCAGCTCAAGTCCAAAGAACCAGAGGTTGACCCAGATGCAGGCTCTAGATCCAGCAGACAAGCAAGCAAGCTTTGCCTGAGTGTCCATTTCACTAGAAGCAGGTCACCATACCAAGGAAACTTCCTTTCAATTGATTGGCAATTCATAGCCAATCATCAGAGTTAACTATGCCTACTCATAGCCAATCCTCATAGAGTTAATTCCAGTGTATTAGATCTAATCACAGGGATAACCACATTTCAACTACCAAGCCACTGGGAATCCTGGTTCAGTCAAGTTGACACCAAGCCTCAGTTACCACAGTGTTCAAAAGCAAACATGTCAGTTTGAGGAATAAGGTGTGCCTGACTCAAGCCATGGTATTTTCAAAAGCCTCATTTGCATGTGAAAGTTGGACAATGAAACAGGAAGACCATAGAAGAATTGATCCATTTGAGTTATGGTGTTGGAGAAGAATATTAAAAGTTTTACGGAGTTCCAGAAGAACAAACAAATCTGTGTTGGAAGAAGTACAGCCAGAACACTCCTTAGAAGCCAGGATGGTGGGACTTCATTTCTCATATTTCGGATATGTTGTCAGGAGGGGCCAATCCTTGGAGAAGGACATCAGGTTTTGGAAATGAAGGGTCAGTGAAAAATAATAACATCCCCAATGAGATGGATTGGCACAGTGGCAGCAACAATGAACTCAAGCATAATGATGATTGTGAGGTTGGCGCAGGACTGGACATTGTTTTGTTCCATTGTGCATATGTTCCCTATGAGTTGGGACCCACTCAATATTTGCATATGTAAAACATGTATACACTGTAAACCTCTTTATGTAAAATTAAATGAATTTTCCAAAAGTAACTATAACTTGCTAAAAACTTTCTATTTAAAAAATATCTGTGTATTGAAGAAGGATGGTGGTGGTGGTGGTCATGTGCCATGGAGTCAGTTCCAACTCACAGTGACCCTGCATACGATTTCCAAGGCTGTAAATTTTTATGGGAGCAGAAAACCTCATCTTTCTTCCATGGAACAGTTGGTAGTTTCAAGCTTCTGACCTTGAGGTTAGCAGCCCATCTCACTGGTAGTGTAGTTGTTACTAATCGGGTTGTAAACCTCAAGGTCAGCGGTTCAAAACTACCAGATGTTCTGTGGGAGAAAGATGAGGCTGTCTGCTTCTATAACAATTTACAGCCTCAGAAACCCTGTACAGGGTCACTATGAGTCGGAACCGACTCCACAGCACATACCTACCACCACCACCAGGATCAGAAGGATAAGACAAGATAATATTGTGAGAAAGGAACAACTACTTGGTATCCTAACATAGTGAGATATTTTATTTCTTTTTGAAATATATGTGCCTTTATACTCCTAAAATCCAGTTTCCAGTCTTGCAATATATTACTGTGGATACCCTTACATGTTAAGAAGGAAGAAGACAGATTTAGCGGTATCCAGTTTAAATATAGAAATATTTGTAATTTCTGTATGTATTATGTAGTCACCATTTCACAACACCTCACCATCCTCACCTGTTGTTGGAAAATAATTTTTCCTTACATATTTTGTGGCATAGTGTCAAAATATTATAGTGGTGGTGGTAGTGTCTTGTGGAGTCAGTTCCTACTCTTAGCAACCCTGTATAGGATTTCTGAAGCTGTAAACCTTTGTAGTTGTTGTTGTTAAGTGCCATCGAGTTGGTTCCCACACATAGCGACCCTGTATAGGGTTTCTGAGGAGCAGCTGGTGAGCTTGAACCTCCAACCTTGCAGTTCAAATGGCTTTGCAGTCTGGCGCATTAACTCACAGCACCACACCAGGACAAAATCCTTATCTTTCGCCTATGGAACAGCTGGTAGTTTCGAACTGCTGATCTTGAGATTAGCAGCCTGACTCGTAACCGCTATACTACCAGAGCTCCTTCACAATATCATAAAGACTTGGAAAATTATTGAACTTCTTATTCTTTACAAAGGGAATTATCAACAAGATAAGGATAAAGAGGACATGTGTCTTCTCTTTTCCACCCCATTTCCACTCCTTTAGGAGAACGATTTTATAGCATTCATCCATACAAAACATGTTAGACACCAGTTACAACCAAAGCTTGTTGCTCTCATGTGGATGCTGACTCATGGTGACCTTATGTATGACAGAAGGAAACATAGCCAGGTCCTGGTTTCATCCTAATGATCGCTGGTATGTTTAAGTCCATTCTGGTGGCTACTGTGTCAATCTATCTCATTGACAGTTTCCCTCATTTTCATTGCCCTGTATTTTACCAACCAGATGTCCTTTTCTAGTGATTGGTCTTTCCTAGCGATGTGTTTAGAGCAATTCTTGCTTCTGAGGAACATTCATTCTGGTTACATTTATTCCTTTGTTCCACCATAAACTTAATATACTTTTCAGTTCAAACACATCAATTCTACTCGCTTTCATTTTCATTGTTGAACTTTTGCATGCATGAAAAGACCATGGCTTGAGTCGCAGACAGTCTTGAAAACTTGATAGAGATTTTTTCTTATAGATTTGTCCAAAACAATACATTATTTGATTTCTTAAAGTTACTTCCATGAATGTTGGCTTTGGATCCAAGTAGAATTAAATCCTTGACAATTTCAGTGCCTTTTCCAGATAAATTCGAGCTCAAAATGACACTATATACAATAGAACAAAACATTATCATAATTGCTATTTTTGAGCTCAGTGTTGTTGGGAATCTTCCTATTTTTCTCTGACCTTACAGCTTTCCAAGCAACTGTCTTTCTCCAGCAACTGGTCCCTCCTAATAGTATGTCCAAAGTATGAGAAAGATGAAGTCTCACCATCCTAGGTTCTCAGGAGCATTCTGGCTGTACTTCTTCCAAGACAGATTTGTTTGTTCTTCTGGCAGTCCATGGTACTTTCAATATTCTTCACAAATATCACATTTGCACGTTGCATTATATGCAAATGCATCGATTTTTTTATGGTCTTCCTTACTCGTTGCCCAACTTTCACATGCATATGAGGAAATTGAAAATACCATGGCTTGGATCAGATGCACTTAATTCTCAAACTGATATCTTTGTTCTTGAACACAGGAAAGTCTTTTGCAGCAGAGTTGCCTAATGCAATATGACATTTGATTTCTTGACTTTTGTTTCCGTAAGTGTTGATGGTGGATCCAAGCAAAATGAACTCATTGACAACTTTAATCTTATATGCATGTATCATGATGTTAATTATTGGTCCAGTGATGAGGATTTTCGTTTTATTTACTTTGAGATGCAATCCATACTAAAAGTTGTAGTCTTTGATCTTCATCAATAAGTACTTCAAGTCTTCTTCACTTCCAGCAAACAAGGTTGTTCTTCATCTTCATGTTGAATGTTGTTAATCAGTCTTCCTCCAACCCAAAGCCATGTTATTCTTCAACTAATCCAGCTTCTTGGATTATTTGATCAACATACAGATTGAATAAATTTGGCGTATGGATACAACCCTGGTATAAATCATTCAATATCCCTTTGTTTTGTTCTAACAACTTCCTCTTCATCCATGTACAAATTTTTTTGTGAGCACAATGAAATGTTTTGGAATTCTGTTCTTTACAATGTTATCCACAGTTTGTTATGATTCACACAGTCGAATGCCTTTACATAGTCAATGAAACACAAGTAAACATCTTTCTGGTATTCTCTGCTTTCAGCCAAGATATATCTGACATCAGCAATGATATCCCTAATTCCACATCCTCTTCTGAATCTGACTTGAATTTCTGGAAGCTCCCTGTTGATGTGCTTTTGCAAACATTTAAAAAATTATGCTCAGCAAAATTTACTTGCATGTGGTATTAAAATTGTTAGACATTTTCACATTCTATTAGGCCATCTTTCTTCGGGATGGACACAAAATAGGAATATCTTTCTATCAGTTGGCCATGTATCTATCTTCCAAATATCTTGATATAGTCTAGTGAGCACCTCCAATGCTGCATCAGTTTGTTAAATCATTTCAATTTATATTCCATCAATTCCTCAAGCCTTGTTTTTCACAAGTGCCTTTGGTGCAGCTTGGGTTTCTTCCTGAAGTACCATTGGTTCTTGATCATATGTTACCTTTTAAAATGTTAGAACATCGACCAATTCTTTTTGGTATAGGGACTCTTTGTATTCCTTCCATCTTACTTTGTTGTTCCTTCATCGTTCAATATTTTGTTCATTGTTGTTGTTGTTAAGTACCATCAAGTCAGTTCCAGCTCATAGTGACCCTGTATAGGGTTATGAAGAGTGGTTTGTGAATTTGAACTGCTGACCTTGTGGTTCAAATTTACCTTGCCATACAGTGCATTATCCTGTAGTGCCATACCAGAACTCTTTTGCCAATAGAGTCTTTCAATATTGGAATTCTAGGTTTGAGTTTTTTCAGCTTGAGAAATGCTGAGTGTATTCTTCCCTTTTGGTCTTCTAACTCCATGTTTCTGCACATTTCATTGTAATACTTGACATTGCCTTCTTGAGCTGTTCTTTGAAAATTTCCATTCAGCTCTTTTACCTCCTCATTTCTCCCAGTTGCTTTAGCTTTTCTATGCGCAAGGGTGAGTTTCAGAGTCTCTCCTGACATCCACTTTGGTCTTTTCTTTTTTCCATGTCTGTTTAATGACATTTTGTTTTCTTCATGAATGATGTTCTCAATGTTAATCCGCACGTAACTCTTCTGGTTTTGTTCAATAGTGTATATTGCGCCAAATCTGTTCTTGAAAGGATCTCTAAATTCAGGTGGAATATGTTCAAGGTCATATTTTGGCTCTCATGGATTTGTTTTAATTTTTTTCATCTTCAGCACAAACTTTCATATGAGTAATAATTGATGGTCTGTTGCAAAGTCATCACCTGGCCTGGTTTTGGCTGATGATATTGAGGGTCTTCATCATTTCTTAACACAGATGTACTCAGTTTGATTCTTGTGCATTCCATTTGGTGAGGTTCACATGTATAGTCACCATTAACGTGGTTGAAAAAAAAGTATTTGCAATGAATAAGTCATTGGTCTTGCAAAATTCTATCATGTGATCTCTAGCCTTGTAACCAAGGCCATAATTTTCAACTAAGGATTCTTCCTTTTTTGTTTCCAACTTTGGCATTCCACTCACCAGTAATTATCAATGCATCTTGATTACTTGCTTGATCAATTTCTGACTGAGGAAATTGGTATAATTCTTCAATTTCATCATCACTGACTTTAGTGGTTAGTGTGTAAATTTGAATCAGTTATATTCACTGATCTTCCTTGTAGATATATGGATATTATCCTATCATAGACAGCATTCTAATCCAGATAAATCTTGAAAAACTCTCTCTCCTGAAGAATTACTGGTATATTCACACTGCTGACCTTGTGGTCAGTAGTCCAGCTTTTTGACAATGAATATGATGCCATTCCGCTTCAATTTGTCATTCCTGCCATAGTAAACCATATGATATTATGATTCAAAATGGTCAATAACAGTCCATTTCAGCTCATTAATGCCTAAGATATCAATATTTATGGGTTCATTATAATTTTGATGGCTTTTAATTTTCCTAGATTTACAACTTATACATTCCATATTCTAATTATTAATGGAAGTTTGAAGCTGTTTCATACCCTTTTGAATATGCCATATCAGCAAATGAAAGTCTAGAAAACTGCTCCATTCACATCATTAAGGTGAAGTCTATTTTGAGGAGTCAGCTTTTCCCCAGTAATATTTTGAGTGTCTTCCAACATGAGGGTCTCATCTTCTGGCACCATATCCAATAATGTTCTACTGCTATTCATAAGGTTTTCAGTGACTAGCCACTCACAAGTGGTCTACCTGTCCTTTTTCCTAGTCCATCTTATTTTGGATGCTCTGTTGAAATGTTCATGGGTGAACCGGTTGCTATTTAAAATACCGATGGCATTGTTTCCAGCATCACAGTAACACACAACTCATAGCAACTCTAAAAGACACAGTAAAACTACTACATAGGATTTCCAAGGCTATAAATCTTCACAGAATCAGACTGCTGGATCTTTCTCCCTGGGACCAGCTAGTGGGTTCAAACTACGATTTTTTTTTTTTTTTTTTTTTGGCTAGAAACCAACACTTAACTACAAATGTGTCACTGAGGATCTGTTTTTATTAAAGTGGTGGTGGTGGGTGTGTGCCAAGTCAGTTGCAATTTAGAGCAACCCTGTATAAGGTTTCTAAGTCTGTAAATGTTTACAAGAACAGAAAGCCTCATCTCTCTCCTGAAGAATGACTAGTATATTTGCTTTGCTGACCTTGTGGTTAGCAGTCCATCTCATAATCCACTATGCTATCAAGGTTCCTTCTTTTTATCAGTTAATTGTTGTTGTTCTAGAACACTTAATTCTGCTCATGAGGCAGAAGTTCCTGTGAAAGGACCAAGAGGCAGTTGTTTGAACAGAAAATGAGAACACTGGATGATTTAAAATTAAAAAGGTGTGCGACAAGGTTGTATTCTTTCACCATACTTATTCAACCTGTTTGCTGAGCAAATAATATGAGAAGCTGGGTTCTATGAAGAAAAATGTGGCATCAGAATTGGAGGAAGACTCATTAACAACCTGCAATATGCAGATGATACAACCTTGCTTGCTGAAAGTGAAGAGGACTTAAAATATTTACTGCTGAAGATCAAAGAGCACAGCATTTGGTATGGATTGCATCTCAATGTAAAGAAAATAAAAATCCTCACTACTGGACTAATAACATTCTTGTCAATGGAGAAAAGATAGAAGTTGTCAAGGACTTCGTTCTTCTTGGATCAACTATCAACACTCACAGAAGCAGCAGTCAAGGAATCAAATGACGTATTGCATTAGGCAAATCTGCTGCACAAGACCTTTTTAAAATGTGGAAGAGCAAAGATGTCAGCTTGAGGGCTAAAGTATGTCTGACCCAAGCCATGGTATTTTCAATAGCATCATATGCATACGAAAGCTGAACAGTGAACAAGGAAGATTATAGGAGAATTGATGCTTTTGTGTTAGAGAAGAATATTGAAAGTGCCATGGGCTGCCAAAAGAACCAACAGATCTGTGTTGGAAGAAGTGCAGCCAGAGTGATCCTTGGAGGCCAGGATGGCCAAACTTGGTCTCTCATACTATGGACATATTGTAAGGAGGGACCAGTTCCTGGAGAAGGTAATCATGCTTGGTAAGGTGACGGTCAGAGAAAAAGAGGAAGACTCCCAGCGAGATGGATTAGCCAAGTGGCAACACCAATGGGCTCAAGCGTGGCAACAATAGTGAGGTTGGCCCAGGATCAGGCAGTGTTTCGTTCTGCTGTGCATAAGGTTGCTATGAGTAGGCACTGATTCTATGGCCCCTAACAACAACAACAACAACAACAACAAGTGCTGTTGAATCCATTCTGATTTAGAGTGATTCTGTCTAGGGTTTCTAAGGAGCAATAGTGGGTTTGAAACACCAACCTTTCGGTTCACACTGACCTTGTTGTCTAGTGCATAATCCTGCATCGCCACACCAGAACTCAAAGTTTATTAGCTACTATATTTTATGTAGTGTCCCTAGGTTGGTACAAGTGGTAGCACGTTGGACTTCTAACCAGAAGATTAGAGGTTGAGTTCACTCAGAGGAACATCAGAAGACAAAACTAGTGAGATGGTCTTCTGAAAATTCAGCCATTGAAAACCCTTTGGAGCACAGTTCTACGTTGACATACATGGAGTCCCCATGAGTTGGAACTGACTCAGTGCCAACCCATTTTACTGGTTTATGTGCCACACAGTGGAGCATTCTCTCTTCTAACTTCCTTAAAAAAAGTTGTTTAAAGTTTTTGAGATCAGTTATTATCCACATTTTACAAACAAGGAAACAGATTTAGGTGCAGTAACCATAGTCAGTAAGAGGTATGGCCTGGGTTCAAACCTGAGCCAGTGTGCTTAGTAGCAATCAGGATGCTTGTATATTTCTGAGAGAAGAGACTAGTGAGATGGCTTCTGTAGGATAATAGAACTCCAAGAACAATACTAACAGAGATTAGTCATGATTTTAATATGAACTTAGAGGATTTTAGACAATTCTATTCTAGAGAGAAAATGCAGGCAGGTGCTAAGCATATACTATTAGGGGCCAGTCAGAATATAGATGTTGGTGTGGTGCTGTGAGTTAATGTGCCAGACTGCAAAGCCATTCAAACTGCAAGGTCGGCAGTTCAAGCTCACCAGCTGCTCTTTGGAAACTCCTTACAAGTTCACTATGGGTTGGAATAGACTCAACAGCACTTAACAACAACAATTATTGTTAAGTGCCATTGATTGCTGCTCATAGCAACCTTGTATACGGTTTCCGAGGCTTAAATCCTCACAGGAGCAGAAAGCCTCATCTTTCTCCTCCTAAGGGGTTGGTGGGCTTGAATCACAGACCTTATGGTTTGCAGTTTGATGCTTATTATCTGGAGCCACCATGCTCCCAGAAATACAGATAGGTCTGTGTAACAGTGTCAGTCCAGTTAAAGAAAGTGGAATAATACATGCCTACACTGTAGATTTTGATGTTGCTTTCCATATAATTTATAGCTTACTCTACATACTGAAATATTATTTTTGTAGTACACAAAGCATGATCCAAACTTCTACATGCCTAAAGGCTCTGAGGGGCATTAATTAGCAGGCAGTACTGTCTGTTGACTGTATGTTTATCTTTCCTTACATAAGCGTGTTTATGTTACATAACATCATAACCAAAGCAGGAGCCAAATGGTGTTAAGCTATCTGATGAAACAGGCAAGTACTGCAGAGCTCAGCGCACCAGGACAGCACTTCCTTCCTACGGTATCTAGTAAGAAGAGACTGCTCACTTGGAGCACACACTTCCTGTAGATCTGCCAGACCAATTACTTTTACTGTTCCTTTCAGATTTATTATCCGCTGTCTCTACAGCCCAGTTAGGTTTTAATTTAAGGAATTATAAGATCCTTTGAATTTCCAAAAACTGAAGACTGAGTAGGTGGTCCTTTTCATAAAGGTCTGTGGTATGAACTAATTTCTATTATATATTTTAGATGTAATGTTTTGTGCAACTAGGCATTTGCAGAACGGAATGTTAGGTCTGAAAGATTCACTTTAAATGATAAAGATTTGTGTTAACATTCTTCACTAGGTCAGACGGTGGTTGGTGGTTATGTGCCACCAAGTCAGCTCTGACTCATAGAGACCCAGTAAAGGGTTTCTGAGGCTATAAATCTTATGGGAGCAGAAAGTCTCATCTTTTACCTGTGGAGCAACTGGTAGATTTGAACTACTGGCCTTTGGTTAGCAGCCCAGCTTGTAATCCACTACACTACCAGAGCACCTTATATTAGGTCATAAAAAGTTTACAAATGGGCATTACATCACTGCCTTTCATTGAACTTGCTCATGGTAAGACCGGATTACTATAGTCACTCGTCACCACAGCTGAATTTATTTTAACTAGTAGTTATGTATAATTTATAAAACAGAATTGTCTGTCCATATTTGCTGCATCCAGAGCCCTGGTGGTGCTGTGAGTCAAGTGTTGAGCTGCTAACTGAAAATTTGGCAGCTGAAGCTCACCAGCCACTTCTCAGGAAAAAGATGAGGCTGTGTGCTTCCGTCAAACCTTATAACCTTGGAGAATGTATGGAACAGCTCTCCTCTGCTCTACAGAGTTACTATGAGTGGGTGTCGTCTCCACAACAGTGTGTTTTGGGTTATTTGCTGCATGAGCTCTGATTTGCTTTGACTCCGTCTATTACAGCGTGGTGCTATAGAATAAGCATTGTAATGCTAGCTCCAAAGCTGGTGGTTCAAATCCACTAGTCCCTCCTTGTAAATCCTATACAGTGGAACTTACTCAGTGACACTTAACAACATTGTACTGATTTTTTTTTAAAGGATGGAAATATGCCTTCTTTCTCTACAAACCTTAGAACGTCTAGCAGAATATTGTGAACACACACATATGCACTGATTTTGACTGACAGGAAAAATTTCAAGTCAATTCATGACATTATTGTAGCTTTGGAATAGCTTTTAGGAGTTAAACCTAAATGACAACTCATACATACTCCATTATCTTTTAATTCCATTTTTCCATGAATATTTTGAGGCCCCCTCAGACAAGTCATAGCTTGAGTAGTTTTTTGAGTTAGAATAAAATGTTTCCAATTTATTTCTGTAATCAAATGACCATGTAGTCTCCTCAGATCTCATGCTAAAAATAGGAAGTTCAACACTTAAACAAGCATTCATTTATAAAAGATCCTAGGTATGTAAAGGCTATAGATAATTTAAATGCGCTAAATCTTATTATTAGTTATGCTGATTTACTTACTTCCTTGCTCCATTCCCCACCTTTTCACTCACATTTCAGGTTTAGTTCCCCAGCCTAAGTGATCTTTTGTAGAATGTTTTGTGTCCATCAGTTACATTATAGGTGTTTAGTCTAAGAAATTCAGATATATAAAAGTCTGCACTTCCTTAATGGTTACTTTAGAAGGGACAGCATTTCACATTAAAAATGAGTCTTCAATTTACAAAGAAAAAAAAAAAAGGTTGAAGGAGAAAAATAGAAGCAGAGAGTATTAATAAGAAACTATTTGCATACAATGGACAAAATATTTTTAAAGAGTACATTTAAAATGAAACAAATATAAAATATATTAGTACTTGTTTGTGTCATTATGCAAATTTAATTTTTTTCTTTGACTACCTTTTATACTCATTTTACTCTTGTTTTCTTTTCTTTGTAATTTTCCTAAACATATAACCGAAACCAAACCCATTGCTCTTGAGTGGAATCTGACTCACAGCCACCCTATGGGTCAGAGCAGAGCTGCCCCCAAGTTTCAAAGTATGTAATCTTTTCAGAAGCAGACTGCCACACCTTTCTCCCCCAGAGATACCAGTGGGTTAGAAGTGCTGCCTTTCAGTTGTTGTTGTTAAGTACTGTGGAGTAGATTATGACTCATAACGACTCTGTATAGGGTTTCCAAGGAGTGGCTGGTGAGCTTGAACTGCTGATCTTGCAGTTCAAACGGGCCTTGCAGTCCAGCGTATTAACCCACAGTGCTACATGAGTTTTTAACAACTGCACTACCAGCACGCCTTCCTGAATATACACAATAAGTTAGAGTATTGCTACTCGATTCCAGTTCATGCATACGGGATTTAATTATGTTTCTGTAATCAATGCATACTACAGACAAGTTCTCTCAGCAATCCACTTAACTTAGTATACTTTGAGTGCCTTCCTTAAAAGAGTCCAATCAAAACAGTTGCTGGACCAGTTAAAGTCAAGGAAGAGAGTTCAGATTATGGTGACTTATTTTGGGGATTTCCAAGAAGTAATTTTTTTTTTTTTTTTTAATGTTCCACCGCGAATCCTGCGATAGTCCACATGGGAGAACACTAGCTTCACGTTCACTCCATCGTACACTGTCTCATCGCCACAGCTACCATCCCCTCCACGCATCATCAAGCAACCAATGGGTATATACCCTGCAATCTTTCCCCCGTATCCCCCAGCACACAGTTGCTCTCCCTCTCTGGATCTAAAGTCTCCAGATGCTCCATCGCTCCACGTCATCTCTGTCTCCATTTCAGGCATCACTGCTTCTCTGGGTAGGGTCCTGTTCTCTGCTCTTCTCCCTTGATGGTCCTAGGGACCTCCACTCCTAGACTGAAAAGTTAATCACTCCCATCCTTGCTATAAAACGTCTACCTTTACAATTCCGACCCTCACAATCAGTCCTGATAGCAATTATTCACTATTGTATCACAAGAGACCCGTCTGCACTTCATTGCATCAGCCCCGCCTAGACAGATTGAACACCACCCACTGGAGATTCCACCTTCCTCCAGGCCCTCTGGATCTAGGTGCCCTCTTGAAAGCTTGCAAGCCAGTCACTTTTTGCCTTTGTAGCTCCCTGACCCCCATTTTGGGTAGCCAATGTCCAAGTTGCCCTTCCCTGTCTACTCTGTGTGTGGAGGGGGTGGGAATGATTCTTGCTGTTAGGACTTGTTCCCTCTTTTGAGCTACTGCTTCCATAGGTGTAGGTCAAGTTC
>NW_006408529.1:32346849-32348374 GCF_000296735.1 Chrysochloris asiatica | reverse complement strand
TGCATATATCATTATTTACCTCTGTCTCACTTAGCCCATTGAGACCTGTCTAATTGTTCTCCCATCTGCTTTGTTCTTCCATTGCCTCCAAGAAGTAATCTTGATAAAATTTTCAAAGGACACAGAAAATCATGAAGGCTTATTAGGAAGAACATTTCAGGAATTTGAAAACTGTTTGGTGAGAAAAAGTCCAGGAATGTTGGGCCAAGAAATGTTTATTCATCATTCTTCTAGGATAGCCAAGTGTGGTTTATAAGAATTTCATTGGGAGATCTAACCACATATACCCTGCAGCCTTGAGCTTGCCCCTTCAGTATTCTTTTTGTTCCCTAAATTCAAAGTAGTACTGTAGGATAAGCACTGAACTGCTAACCACAATGTTGGTGGTTCAACCCCACCAGCCACTCCTTAGAAACCCTATACAGGGTTACTATGAGGTGGAACTGACTCAACAGCACTTAACAACAATAAACTCCACAATAAGTTTAAAGGAACAAGATTTGAGTCCTTTGAGAATGTCAAAACTGCCATTTTGATGTGTTATAGCAATGTTTTTTGCCTTACCTTCATATGAAAACACAAAGCCTACTGGCATCAAGTTGACTTTAACTCATAGCAACTCTGTAGGACAAAGTGGAACTGTTTCTTTGGGTTTCAGAACTGTGAATCTTTAGGGGAGCAGACAGCCTCGATTTTCTCACATTACCATCATACCTCACTGCCATCAAGTCAATTCTGACTCACATTGTTGATGTAGTTAGGTGCTGTTGTGTCTGTTCCAATTCATTGTGACCCTATTTATAACTGAACGAAACACTGCTTGGTCATGTGTCAGCCTCACAATTGTTATTGAGTGTCTTAGGTTGCGTTTTCTAGAGAAACAAAACCAGTGAAACTTACATATATATTAATATAGGGTAGGAGCTCTGATAGCATAGTGGTTATAAGTCAGGCTGCTAATCTCAAGGTCAGCCGTTCGAAACTACCAGCCATTCTACAAGGAGAAAAATTAGGCTTTCTGCGCCCATAAATAATTGCAGCCTTGGAAATCCTATGCAGGGTCCCTATTAGTTAGAAATGACTCCATGGCACACCATTACCATGACATATATATAGGACTCCTGGTGTGGTGCTATAGGATAATCACTAGATTGCAAACAACAAGGTTGGTAGTTCAAACCCACCAGCTACTCCTGGTGTGGTGTTGCAGGTTATTTGATTTCTTAACTGCTGCTCCCGTTAACTATGCTGCTGCTGTTATATGCTGTGGAGTCGGTTCCGACCCACAGCAACCCTGTTACAGGGTTTCTGAGGCTGTAAATCTTCACGGGAGCAGAACGCCTCATTGTTCTCCCATGAAGCAGCTGGTAGTTTTGAACTACTGACCTTGCGGTTCACAGCCCGATTTGTAACCACTACGCCACCAGAGCTCCCTCCCATTAACTATAGATCCAAGCAAATTGAAGTCTTTGGCAATTTCAAGGTCGGTTTGAACTGCAAGTTCACCAACTGCTCTTCAAAAACC
>NW_006408529.1:32332910-32338749 GCF_000296735.1 Chrysochloris asiatica | reverse complement strand
CTCTAAATTCAGGTGGGATATGTTCAAAGTCATATTTTGACTTTCATGTACCTATTTTAATTTCCTTCACCTTCAACCTGAACTTGGTATATGAAAAATTGATGGTCTGTTCCAAAGTCTGTCCCTCATCTTATTTTGGCTGATGGTATGGAGCTTTTGCACCATCTCTTCCCACAGATGTCATCAACTTGATTCTTGTGTATGACAACTGGTGAGGTCTTTATATAATCTTCCTGAAGGCAGTGGGGCAGAAGCCACAGAGATAAGTGGGGAAAGAATGTTCCAGGTAGAAAGAAGAAAAGTGCAAAGAACCCGTGGTATCAATAGGCTGAGCACGTTGTGCAGTGGTGAGGCTAAAGAGCTAGTGGGAATGGACAGAGCACATGGAGACCAGTGGGAGACAGGAGTGGAGAGTCCTTGGGAGACTTTTCTTTTAAAACCACATCATTTAGTAACATGACAAGGCTTTGGAGAGTTTGTACAAAAGAAGTACCATGATATAATTAATCTCTGCCTTTAGAGATTACACTGGTTGTCTTATAAAGAATAGACCTTAACACGGTGAGAGTACAAAAAAGAAAACCAATTTGACTGTTACTGCAATAGTCCAAGCAAGAAATGGTTGGCCTTGACCTACATTGTTCAGATTTTAGATATATTTTCAAACTTGTTCTTTAAAAAATCCAAAACACTCCAAGACTCCATAATAACATATTTCATATTTGAAAATATGATACTATCTTAATATGATACCATGTCTTGTATAAAAGGGATCTATGCCTGTTTGTGTATATTTCCCCTCTAAACCTCGCCCCCCCCCCAAAAAAAAAAAAAAAAATTCTTACCAGCATGGTAATTCTTCAGGTTGGCAGAAAAACAAATCAGTAAATCTCATATACATTTTTTTTCACCATAGGAAAATTTTGTTTGTAACTGGAATGAATATCCATGTGGGGAGGGAGGAGTTGTTATTGAAAGACAAGTGTTGTATATTTTCTTACATAGATTTTTTTAAATTTTGAAGCTGCCAAAAACATTTTCATAATTGCCAGCTGTCTAGGTTGATGTAACCTCTATAGTATACACTTTTAAAGTGTATTTGTATTTCTAGATCTCCCAAAGTACATAATGAGCATTAATGAGTCTTCCCTTGCAAATTTAAGTCCCTCCTGGCATTGATCATCAGTGTGGTGAAACTTTCTTCCAGATAAAACCTGACTTTGACCCTGAAGTCTGTTTTTCCCATGGCTATTATTCAATTTCTGAAAGCTACCTCAAGTTATTTTTAGGGAGGGGTAGGTTCCCATATAAAGGGGGTAAAAATAGAACTCATTGGTTAATCCATGAAGTAAGGAAGTTCAAGTTGGGTATGTGTGAAGTAGTGAGGCTGGGACATATTTATGCAGATAAGAAAAGACTGATTCTCCTCTTTGATATCATGAGTCACACTGCTTATATGTGATGACCCTCTTCTGAAGTGGACCTAAGGGCTGTAAACAACATGAAGACTAAGGGGTCTACTACCAAAACAAGCATATCTCTTGAGATGTGAACTACCACTTAATGTTAGCAATGACTTGAGATCATTGGTTAGTTGACACAGAACGTTTTCTTAATGGCCCTGTATGGCTTATAAAGAATTGTTGTTGTTATTATTAAGTGCCATGGAGTTGGTTCTGACTCATAGTGATTCTGTATAGGGTTTCCTAGAAGCAGCTGGTGAATTTGATCTTGCAGTCCAGTGCTTATCCTACAGTGCCACACCAGGACTTATAAAGAACAGAATTTACACACAAAAAAATAGTCTTTTAAACAGAGACAAACTGGTTTTTGCATTCTTGGAGAGTAAATAAATTATATCTGTAAGTAAATATGTATTCAGGAGCTCTGGTGGTACATTAGTTAAGCACTTAGCAGCTAACCAAATTGTTGCCAGTTTGAACTCATCATTCACTCCATGGAAGAAAATGTGGCAATCTGCTTTTGTAAATACTACAGTCTTGAAATCCTATGGGACAGTTCTTTTCTGCCCTATGGGATCACTGTGAGTCAGAATCAATTTGACAGCAATGGGTAAATATGTATGTAGACATAATTTAAGAAAATTTGTTCCAATGCTAATAGAAAGGTAGGAGGTTTGAGTCCACACAGAAGTGCCTCAGAAGATAGGGCCAATGATTTATTCCAATTAATGAGACATTGATATGCTAAAGAACACAATTCTACAGTGATACACATGGGGCCACCATTAATGCAATTGTAACTTATTATTTTTATTATTATAAATATTGTTTGCTCTGTGTATGTGTGCATATATTCCAAATATGTTTTCAAGAATTTATGAGGGGAAAAATAATTTGGCTTCTCTTAAACCTTAGGTAAGAAGAAAAAACAGCTAATGGGTCTGTGATTGGGAAAAGTTCATAAAATATTTATTGACCTATGGACTAGGTCAAGAGAGCTAAGAACAAACTTGCCTTAAAGAAAGTAAAGTGAGAAAGTCAACAGAATAAAGCTGGGTCTCTCCCATTAGGTGGAGAGTGTAGGAGACTGGATTAGAGATCTCATTATTAATGAAGGTTTAACCTAGTTGGATACGTACACTGAAGAAAGAAGCTCCCTGAAAAGAAGCCAACAAGGCAATTGCGTTTCACATGTCAAGACTTGAGGTGGATGTCATAAAGCTTGTGATCTTTGGGTAAGCACCTGAAGAAAATAAATGTTCAAAGGAAGAGCAGATAGTCTGATGTTCTAGAAAATTTCTGTTATGAACATGAAAAGCAGAAGTAAAACATTTTAATCAAACAACAATAAAATCCTAAAACTTCAAGTTTCCCATGAACATCTACTCCATATCAACTATATAAATAGCAGGTCTTATGAGGAATTGTACTGAAGATAATTTAAAAATGGTTGCAGCAGTACATAAATAGGTCACTGCCAGAAATTCAAGCCAGATTCAGAAGAAACATGGAACAAGGGATAACATTACTGACATTAGATGGAACTTGGCTAAAAGTAGAATACCAGGAAGATGTTTACTCGCATTTTGTTGAATATGTAAAGGCATTTGACTGTGTTGTTGTTGTTATTGGTAGATGCCATCGAGTCGATACCGACTCATAGCACCCTTATGCACAGCAGAACGAAACACTGCCCGATCCTGGGCCAACGTTACAATTATTGCCACATGAATGATGGAGTACTTCATATTTTTACTTTTCACTGCTTAGATTAAGCCGCCTTATTGCTCAGTAAAATTCAGTTTCTTTCATTCCTAATAGAGTGTGAGATTTTCTCCCTTGACATTTCTGGTGTCAGACTGGGACTTCAAAAATACATTATCTTTCACAATATCCAAGGCATTTATCAGACACTGGCATAGGACTTCTTAAACCATTTTGCGTTCTCTAGTTGGAGGATCTTTAACCACATGATTCCTTCTTTTTACTTTGCAATTGTCATTACAAATTAATGTATCTGGCTCCCTTTTCAGTCTTGTCAGTTTGTTTAACTTTGGATACTTCTATATCCTGGCGTGGTGCTGTGGGTTAATGTGCCAGACTACAAAGCCATTTGAACTGCAAGGTTGACCGTTCAAGCTCACCAGTCGCTCCTTGGAAACACTATACAGAGTCGCTATGGGTTGGAATCGACTCGATGACACTTAACAACAACAAATATATGGTTTGACTTCTGGGTAGTATTGTCATACATTTTAATCTTAGGTTATTAATTTACTGTTGTTGGTTCTCTGTCTGAAGAATTACCTTTAACATTTCTTATAAGGTCAGCATGTTTTTTACGAATTCTTCTAATATCTGTTCATCTGAAAATGTTCTAATTTTACTGGGACAATTTTTCTGGGTATATGATTCTTGGTTGGCATTTTTTTTTCTTTCAGAGTTTTATATATGGCATTCCATTGCCTTTTTGCTTGCATGGTTTCTGCTGTGAAACCAGGCGTTAATCTTTTTGGTTCTCCTTTGTAGTGAACTTTTCATTTTTTTCCAATGCTGTTCTCAAAGTTCTTTCCTTGTTTTTGGTTTTGGAGAGTGTGATTATGATATGTCTTGGTAATTTTATTTTGGGGTCTATCCTGTTTGGTTCGCATCCTCTGCCAGCCAAGGACTGACTGGGGTGGGAAGGAGGATAAAAGGGTTCCTCTTAATGGAGTTAATTTAAATGGATTTTCTGCAGGCCTAGATGTCTGGGATCAGTGCACCTTATACAGAAGTAGTTCCTGCAGTTTCAGAAGGTGTCTGAGGTCAAGGTGCTCGTTCCTGAAAGAAATTCTTTCTTTCACAGAGGGCAGCTGGAGGCAGGAAAGCTGATTATGGAAAGAGCCCTTTGCCTTCCAGGGTTGGCCTGACCTGGCACTGAGAGTTCTACTGATGTGATAAAGTTGAGTTCAGCCTTCCCCAGATGCGAGGGTGGTTCACTCACCTGATCCATGAGGGTACAGCTCCTACCTCAGGCAGAGCAGGGGCTGTGCATTGTGGTGTGTGTCCCCAGATGATGGGTAGGTGAGGCCGAGAACTGGCCATGCTGATGGTCACCAGGAGAGTGTGGGGCCCAAGGGAAGATCCTACCTTTCTCATCACCAGCCGCCTGAGTTTGTTTGTATTGTCAGGATACTGTCTTTATGGAATGTCAGGTCACCTAACAGTTCATTCATCTGTCTCCTCTCTCGCCTCTTTTGTTCGGCTTCTTCTTCTGGTTAGTATTCAGTCCACTTCTCTGCCTTTTCCTCCACAGTTCAGTATTTCAGGATTATCATTCATGTATGTTTCACATGGCCTCTTCTGTCTTTGTTGTAGAGGGTCTGTGTGAGTGCATATGTCTAGTCTATAATCTTGCTGGAAGTCCTATGGTTGTGGATCTTTGAAGTGCCTTTTTCAATATTTCTGTGCATTCTGAAAGTATATATTTATTTGCTTTTACCTGGAAAAATCAACAATTATGCTGAACAGTCATGCCCTGAGTGCTGACTGATTATTGCAGCTATTTTTCTCAGATCTTGTATGTAAATTTGCAGCCTTGACAGTTTACAAACAAATCCATATTGATGCAATATGTTGATTATTTACTAATTTGCTCAACCACCCAGCAAGCCAGTTTTGATGACAGTGTTGTTATTGTTGTTGCTGTTAGATGCCCTTGAGTCAGTTCTGACTCATAGTGACACTATGTCCAACAGAACAAACCACTGCTCAGTTCTGCAGCATCCTAATAATTGTTGTTATGTTTGAGCCCATTGTTATTGCTGCAGTCCCCACCCATCTTGTTGGAGGTCTTCCTCTTTTTCATTGATGCCCCATTTTACCAAGCGTGATGTCCTGCTCCAGGGATTGGTCATTACTGAAAACATGTTTAAAATATAAGAGACAAAAACTCACAATCCTGGCTTCTAAGGAGCATTCTGGCTACACTTCATTCAACACAGACTTGTTTATTCTTCTGACACCCGGTGGTGTTTTAAATATTCTTTTCTGACACAATTTAATTGAATTAATTTTTCTATGGTTTTCCTTATTCATTGCCCAATTTTCACATGTATTGTTGTTGTTGTTGTTAAATGTCATTAAGTCGGTATCGACTCATAGCGACCTTATGCACAGCAGAACAAAACACTGCCCGATCCTGGGCCAACCTCACAATTGTTGCCACACTTGAGCCCATTGATGCTGCATTTTTGTCAATCTATCTCGCTGAGGGTCTTCCTCTTTTTCTCTGACCCTCCATCTTATCAAGCATGATATCCTTCTCCAGCGACTGGTCCCTTCTAACAATCTGTCCAGAGAATGAGAGCTGAAGTTTGGCCATCCTGGCCTCCAAG
>NW_006408529.1:32325253-32332810 GCF_000296735.1 Chrysochloris asiatica | reverse complement strand
AGCGTAATGGTTATGAATCCGGCTGTCAACTGCAAGGTTAGCAGTTTGAAACTACCAGCTGCTCTGCAGGAGAGAGATGAAGCTTTCTGCTCCCGTAAAGATTTACAGTCTTGGAAACCCTGTTCAGGGTCTCTATGGGTTGTTGTTGTTGTTGTTGTTAAGTACCATTGAGTCAGTTCCAACTCATAGCAAACCAACTCATAGCAAACCTGTATAAGGTTTCTGAGAAGTAACTAACTGGTGGGTTTGAACAACTGAACTTGTGGCTCAAACCAACTTTGAGGTGTAGCGCATTATCCTGTAGCACTACACCAGGAGTCTCTTTCTATATATAGTTTATATCAAGGAAATGGCTCACAATTGTAAAGTCCCAGGTCTCCAGTGGAAAAGAGATTCAGTCTTTCCTGTGTGTTCATTATATTGGGAGTGGGCCAACCCCCCAGGAAACAGTCTTTCAATTGATTACCTGCTCATAGCCAAGCATCAGAGAACTAACTATGCTGTATTAAATTTCACCATGGGAATTAACACATTTCAACTGTCAAACCAACCCAGTCAAGCTGATGCAAAATCCTAACTGCCAAATTATGCTTGAGCCCATTGCTGCTGCCACTGTGCCAATCCATCTTTTTAGTAGTCTTCCTCTTTTTTGCTGAGTCTGCATTTTTCCAAGCTTGATATTCTTTTCCAGGTACTGGTCCCTCCTGATACCATGTCCAAAGTACAGGAGAGAAGTCTCACCATCCTGGCTTCAAAAAACATTCTGGTTGGACTTCTTCTGAGACAGATTTGTTTATTCTTCTGGCAGTCTATGGTACTTACAATATTCTTTGACAACAGCATAATTCAAATAAATGAATTCTTACTACAGTCTTCTTTATTCATTGTTCAATTCTCACATGCCTATGAAGTGATGAAAAATACCATGGCTTGGGTCAGGAATACCTCAGTCTTCAAATTGACACCTTTGTTGTTAAACACTTTAAAGAGATTTTTTTGCAGTAGATTTACATAATGCAGTAGGTTATTTGTTTTCTTAACTGCTGCTCCCATTACCTATAAATCCAAGCAAATTGAAGTCTTTGGCAATTTCAATATTTTCTCCATTTACCATATGGTGTCATTTTTTGGTCTAGTTGTAAGGAAGTCTGACTCATAACAGCCCTACATAGGGTTTCTGATGCTGTAAATCTTTACAGAAGGGTTTGAACTGCCGACCTTACAGTTCACAGTCCTGTGCGTATCCTACAATATTAACCAATGTGGTAATTTATGATATAGTTATTTGTAAACTGTACAATTCTCATCAGCAATGCATTACTATTGTGACATTGTATAATATCAGCTGATAAAAACATTCTAAGCAATCTATCACTGGTTGAAGATGTTCCAAAGTTATTGATGTCGTACCATGAAATGTTGATATTGTCCTTCCCTCCATATGATTTAAACCATTCAAATCTTCCCTGACTGATGAGACCAATGAGATAGCCAGAGAAGGAGTAAACCACTGGAGTGCACCACATATTCCAAGAGGTAGCTGTTCCAATACCAGAAAATTTAACACACTCACATCCCTAAGAACCAAGGACTGGCAGAAAATACAACAGAATGAGGTCAGTGGTTTAAATATGTTAACTGTTGAGAAAACAAACAAACAAAACCACTGACCGTTCAATGGTTAAACCCAATGGAAGATTTTGTTCCCCTTCACACAGTAGTACAAAAAAGGTCTGAAGATGATGTGAATGTGGGCCAGGGTCTACAATTCTCAATCATTCAGGACTCCTGGTTACAGGAGCCTTGGTCATCTTTAACAAGTGGTTTCAACATTCCTTGGACATCACTGTTCAGTGAGAAGATGCAGGAAAAGAGAGATCACCTATGGCAGTTTTCATTGGTGAGACCTAGAAGCAGTGTACATCACTTCCACTCGCAAGTCCTTCAGTATCCTAACTGCAAGTGTACTAGGGATTGGAGGTTGGCTGTGGCCAGGAAGAAGAGGAAACAGGTATGGTTCTATCTTAATGCGCTAGGTCACATCAGCATTGTGGAAGTTCCCATGTAAAAGACTATAAGAGTAGGAATTGGAGGCAGACTGCTGGAAATAGTGTTTTATTTACTCCTTGACTCATAAGAACATAGAATCATGATTGGGAGTAGAAAAATAGATGATTATTGTTTTGCTGTATGTGAACAGGCATTAGAAATTTGAAATTGCTGTCAACTTACCTCACTAAAGATCAGAGCAGGGAATTTAGTCACCACCCACATGCAGAGAAGGAAGAAAGAAGAATCTGTGTATGATACATGTAGCAAGTACTCATTCTAAATAAGTTCTCAGCTTGTTATAAGTAAAAAGAAACAATAAATTGTTGTTGTTAAGCATCATTAAGTCTATTCCAACTCATAGCAACCCTGTGCAGGGTTTGCAGGAGCAGAAAGCCTCATCTTTCTCCCATGGAGGGGCTGATGGGCTTGAACCACTGATTTTGTGGTTTAGAGTCCAATGCTTATCCTATACTGCCAAATTAGCTCTTTTAAAGTTTGCTTTAAAAATAGGAAGGAACGATGACGTGGAGAGATGGAGCAGTTGGAAACTTTAGACACAGAGAGGGAGAGGGGCTGTGTGCTGACGACTGGGGGGTAGGTTTGTAGTGTATATACCCTTTAGTTGGTTGATGATGCATGGAGGGGATTGTAACCATATCAATGAAATGATATACGATAAGATGAATGTAATACGAATGCTCTCCCATGTAAACTATCACATAATTCACAATAAAACATTTAAAAAAAATAGGAAGGAAATATGATTTGAAGACAATTGAAAAAAAAAGAAAAAACACTAAACACCAATTTATATAGAAACCAGAAGACAAAGGTCTGAAGGTGATGTGGATGCGTACTAAAATCCTTAGTAGAATGCAAGAAAGCAAAGTTTTCAGGGAGTAAACATTTCATGTAGAAGGAATGAATAGTTCAAGATGGAAAAAACAATAAAATGAGGGGAGGAGTGAAGTGATTGGTTATAAATCATAGAAGGAGTCCTGGTGATGCAATGGTTAAAGTGTTTGGCTGCTAATCTACAGATCGAACCCACCAGCCCATTCTGCAGGAGAAAAGACCTAATGATCTGCTCCCATAAGATTGTTGTTATTCAGTGCAGTCAAACTGGTTCCAACTCATAACGACCCTGGATAGGGTTTCCAAGGAGCAGTTGGTAGGTTTGAGTCACTGACCTTTCAGTTAGCAGTCCATTGCTTATCCTACAGCACCACACCAGGACTCTCCCATAAGTTTACAACCTAGGAAACTCTGTGGGGCAGTTCTACTGTGTCATATAGGGTCACTACGAGTCAGAATCAACTTGCTAGCACACAATGGTGACAACAACGTGAATCACGTAGTAAAGGATTAAAAAGATACTGAAATGCAATAAGAACACTGAAGTCATTGGAGGCGTCTAAGTGGAAACAGTAAGTAGAATGGTAGAAATTAAATTAGGGAGATGGAAACAAATTTGAGTTTATGCAGATTTAAAATAAAGTGGATAGATGTGAGAAGATGACAGAAAGAAAGACAGCTATGAATAGGAAACTGAGATCATCATACAGGTTATTAGAGTTCTGGGGGTGGGGGGAGGCCAGAAAAATACTTTGTGAAGGTGGTAAAATACTTGTAAATGAAGATGGAGTCATTTAATTTCAGGCAAAATTTGAGCAAAAGAGATAAAAGAGACATATGTTGACTAAAACTTTGAATTACAGAGAACGAAATTTTTAAATCCTACTGAAGTCATCCCCTGGGTTATGAAAGAGATCAGATCCTAACTGTATCTGTAAGTACAAATAGTAGACAAATCAAAAAAGGTGCATTCAGTTTGTATTTAGCCTTACTTTAGTGCAACAAAAGGTTCAAGTCTTTTTCAATTATTTAAAAATTGCATGTGCACCAAAAGAAAGTGATTGTGATTAAGAATTTGCTGCAAGTGAGGGCAAATTTACATAAAAGGACAAGTATAGTAGTAGGTTAATCAGACATCATATAACTAGGGGACTATGTATTATTCAGGCCCAAAAGACAAGCTACCTACAAATAACAATGTAATAGGCAAGATTCTTCTGAACTCTTTGAGGTCAGAAACATATTAAGACAAAATAATTTGAGATTCATCCCTTCATAGGCAGCCAAGTTGTTTTCCAGACAAAATAAAAATATTTTGAGACGTTTAGGAAGATGTGTGAACTCGAGCCTATGAGCACTGACCTAGGCCCTGGAGAGTGGCAGCGAATTGGTCTGAAGTGCAAGGAGATGTGTGTGAACTCCCAAACTTGCAATTAGTATTCATTTGACCTAGCTTGTATGAATAGTTGACAAGAATTCACCCCAAGGAAGATCAAGATGTTGGATATTGTGAACAAGTGTAAATTGATGCAATTTGACAAAATAGACTTTTGCTTATGAATGCAATGAATGACTCAAAATTCCAGTCCATCAGAAGTTTTCATGAGTGTGCTTAGTTTCAAAATGAGGGGGGTAAGGTAGAATCTCCTCTGAATAGCTTCCCTCTTATCTAGATGGATCTGGTGACAGGGGGTGGGATATGATGCTGATACGATTTTATGACCAATTGTGAGTAATTGTTAGCAGGATTAATTGTAATTGTCACAACTGTAATTGTAGAAGTTGTATAACCAAAAGGGGAAGTAATTAATCTTGCATTTAAGGAACAGAGGATCTCAGGACCATCCAAAAAGAAGAGCACGAATGGAGCATGAGATTCTTTCCTAGGAAAGCAGCAACAGCAGAGACAGTTGCAGAGACGGTGGTGGAGGGAGGCAGTGGCAATGATAGCCAGAGCAGTTGTGGGCTCTAGGCCCATGGACTGAGAAAGGCTGTGTGCCTGTGGGCAGAAGCCTGGCTGGCAGAATATGCCCTTTGGACATCTAAATTATTATATACTTTTTGTTTTGTAAGTGTACATCAAATATTTTTGCTTATTTGTGAACTATAAGATGCTAATAGGGATCCACAGAAAGAAAGTAGGATAACTTGTTGCAAGGAGGGGATTGTAATCATTGAGATGAAACAAAGTGTATAATTTGTTAAATGTAAAGCTGATGATCTTGTCTGTAAACCTTCACCCAATTCACAATGAAAGTTAAAAAAAAAAAAAAAGAATAAGTCAATGATGTCTACCTATTTTGTCAAATTTATCCTATGAATAAACTGTATGCAAGCATTCAGAAAAATGTACCATTCATGTACTGTTTTTGAAAAAAAAAATAGTTAAAAGACATAATAAAATTAAGAATAAAGTAAAAGTAAGAGTTCAAGAATGGGAAATAATGGTATGAAAGTACTTGGATTGAGCACCAAAAGTAGTTTTACATAACATAAAATCTAAATGATTCTTCTAAATCCAATTGCAAAGGTAAACAATTATATAAAAAATATTTCTTGGAAGGCAAACTGTATAACATTGAACTAACTAAAACAAACCTTCAGTTTATATTGATAAAATACTTTTTTAAAGATCAAAGAAATAAAGTGTATACTAAATTCTATATCTTAGGAGAAGATATGTTCCATTCTTGATTCTGATAGAGAAATAAGAAAGATGCCTTTTGAATCCTTAAACAAACTACATAAGTAATAATCTAGCATAGATTATATCTTCAAAATCAACAGAAGAGATAAAGGTAAAAACACATATGTTTAAAAAATGAAAGTTACTACAAAGACAAAAGAATAAAATAAACTGACAGAAATAAAGCTAAATAATGCATGGTGTTAGGTGCCAACTAGTTGGTTCCGACTCTAAGCAAAGCTATGCACAACACCACGAAACACTGCATAGTCCTGTGCTATCCTCAGAATTGTGTCCATTGCTGCTGCCACTGTGTCAGTCCATCTCTTTGGGGAACTTCCTGTTTTTTCTTGACCTTCTATTTTGCCAAACATGATGTCCTTCTCCAGAGACTGGTCCCTCCTGATAATATGTCCAAAGTATGAGAAACTAAGTCTCACCATCGTGGTTTCAAAGGTACATTCTCACTGTACTTCTTCCAACACAGATTTGTTTGTTTTTGTGGCATAGTAATTTTAATATTCTTCTCCAGCACCATAACTTAAAATGCTTCAATAAGGGCTTCCTTACTCATTGTCCAACTTTCACATGCATATGAGGTAATTGAAAATATCATGGCACACTTTAGTCCTCAAACTGACATCTTTGCTCTTGAACACCTTAAAGAGACGTCTTGTGTACAGATTTGCCTAATGCAATATGTCATTTGATTTCTTGCCTGCTGCTTTTATGAGTGCTGATAATTAATCTAAGCAAAAGAAAGTCTTTGATAACTTCAATCTTTTCTCCATTTATCATGATGTTATTTATTGATCCTGTAGTGAGGATTTTTGTTTTCTTTACATTGAAGTGCAACCCATACACTTATGGCCTCTGGTCTTTATCAATAAGTATGTTGAGTCCTCTTCGCTTTCAACAAGCAAGGTTGTATCATCTGCATAGGTTGTTAAATGAGTCTTCCTCCAATGCTAATTTGATGTTCTTCTTCATATGATCTAGCTTCTTGGATTATTTGCTCAGCATGCAAATCGAAAAAGTATAGTGAAAGAATACAATCTTGATGTGTACCTTTCCTGATTGTGAACCATTCAAAGCCCCCTTGTTTTGCTCAAACAGCTGCCTATTGGTCTATGTATAGGTTCCTTATGAGCACATGTAAGTGTTCTGCACTACTCATTCTTTACAGTGTTGTCTATAGCTTGTTATGATCCACAAGTTGAAAGCCTTTGCATAATCAATAAAACACCAGCAAACATCTTTCTGGAATTCTCTTTCAGTCACAATCCATCTGACATCATCAATGATAATCCTTGTTTCACATCCTCATCTGAATCTGACTTTAACCTTTGACAGTTTCCTGTCAATATACTGTTGCAGCCATATTTGAATTATCTTTAGTGAAGTTTTGCTCACATGTGATATTAGTGATACTGTCAGATCACTTCCACATTACATTGGATCACCTCTCTCTGGAATGGGTACAAATATGGATCTCCTCCAATCAGGTGGCCAGGTAGCTGTCTTCCAAATTTCTTGGCAGAGATGACTGAGTGCTTTCAGTGTTGTATCAGTTTATTGGAAGATTTCAATTGACATTACACCTGTTCCTGGAAACTTGTTCTTTGCTACTGCCTTCAATATACTTTGGACTTCTTCCTTCAATACCATTGGCTTTTGCTCATATGCTACCTCTTGAAATAGTTAAACATTGACCATTTCTTTTTGGTACAGCAACTCAGTATACATACATATATATATATTAACTATTAATGGTTGCTATTTTTATTTGTTTGTTTTATTTAACTTTTCATTGTGATTTAAGTGAAGGTCTATAGACATGGTCTTCAACTTTACATTCAACAGATCATCTACTTTGTTTCATAGCAATGATTACAATCCCCTCCATGCAACAGCAGTTACCCTGCTTCCTCCTTGCATTCCACCCACCCTCCTAGTCATTTTCA
>NW_006408529.1:32306872-32317323 GCF_000296735.1 Chrysochloris asiatica | reverse complement strand
CAAATAAAATGAAGTCATTGACAACTTCAATCTTTTCTTCATTTATCATGATGTTGTTTACTGGTCCAGTTGTGAGCATTTTTCTTTTCTTTACATTGAGGTGTAATCCAAACTAAAGGCTGTGGTCTTTGATCTTCATCAGTAAGTATTTCAAGTCCTCTTCACTTCCAGTGAACAAGATTGTATCATCTGCATATCATGGGTTATTAATTAGCCTTCCTCCAAACCTGATGCCATATTCTTCTTCATAAACGCCTGCTTTTTAAATTATTTGTTCAGTATACAGGTTGAATAAATATGGTGAAAGGATACAACCCTGGTACACACCTTTTCTAATTTTAAAACATTCAATATCCCTTTGTTCTGTTCTAAGAACTGCCTCTTGGTCTCTGTACAGTTTCCACATGAGCATAATTAAGAGTCTTAGAATACCTATTATTTGCAAAGTTATCCATAATTTGTCATGATCCACACAATTGAAAGCCTTTGCATAGTCAATAAAGCACAAGTGAACAACTTTGTGGCATTCTCTGCTTTCAGCAAGGATGCATCTGGCATCGGCAGTGATAACCCTCATTCTACATCCTCGTCTGAATCTCAAGCTGGAATTTCTGGCACTTCTCTGTGGATGTACTGTTACAATCATTTTTAAATTATTTTCATCAAAAATTTACCTGCATGTGTTATTAATAATATTTTTTTGATGAATTACACATTTCTTTGTGTCTCCTCTCTTAGGAATGGGTACAAATTTGGATGTCTTCTTATCAGTTGCCCAGGCAGTTGTCCTTCAAACTTCTTGGCATAGATGAGTGAGCACTTCCAGCACTGCGTCAATTTGGTGAAATATTTCAATTTGTTCCATCAACTCCTAGAGACTTGTTTGTCACCAATGTCTTCAGTGAACCTTGGACTTCTTCCTTCGGTACCATCAGTTCTTGATCATATACTTACTATCTTTTGAGATGGCTGAACATCAACCTTTTTTTTTTTATTTTTGGTACATTGACTGTACTTTTGGTCCATTTTCTTTTGATGCTTTCTGCAATTCTTCAATATTTAAAATATTTTAATATTTTTCCCATAGAATCCTTCTGTATTTCAAGTGTTTTTTCAGATTTCTGTATGAAAATATACAGCCCTGACAGTTTACAAACAAATACACATGGCTGCAACATGTTGACAATTTACTAGTTTGTTCAGCATCCCAAGAAGCCTCCTTTCATGGCAGTGTAGCTTTATTAAAACATCTGGATATTGGTGGACATAAAGTTTTCAAAGAAAAATTACAGTTAACTCAATTTTCTGTTAAATATTTGTGCCACCTAATTTCTGAGAGGAGTCCTGGTGTATCACTGTGGGTTAATGTGCTGGAGTGCAATGTTGGTTTGAGCCTCAAGGTCATCAGTTCAAGCTCCTTGAAAACCCTAGACAGGATTGCTATAGGTCGAAAATGACTCAACGGAACTTAACAATAACAACAATTTTGAGAAGGCATCTCTATTGACTGCAAACAGAAGGAAGCTAGTCTTATCTTTTCTATACCCAAAAGAGATAAAGAGCTATGGGGGAGTTTCTAAGACTCTGTGGTATTTGTTGAACCTGGATTCCCAAGTTTTCTTTATTGGCTCAATCCTCATACAAATATTTAAAAGCCTCTGAGCCAGATTCCAAATTGCATCAGAATATTGAGAGACTATTGTTCTTTAAATTAAGAGGAATCATGCCTGCTCTAGGTTTCCTAATTACCACCTAGATTTTCCCTTATTTGTATATGAAATATTTGAGTTAGTTGTTGTTGCTGTTGTTGTTAAGTGCCATTGAGTCGGTTCTAACACATAGGGACCCTACATAGGGTTTCTGAGAAGCAGCTGATGGGTTCGAACTGCTGACCTTGTGGTTAGCAGTCCAGTGCTTATCCTACAATGATACACCAGGACTCTTGAGTTAAGTGTACTAACTCAAAAACACGGAGGAAAGTATAGACCCATAGTTTATTACAGTCTACAGATTGACTTTGTAGCTAGGGGATAGCCACTCCTTACCTTGCTCCTGTCTTAAGGCCAATATAGTGGCAACCACAACAGATGTGCTGGAAATTTTTTTAGGTGTCTATGTGCTCCATTGGAGCTCTGGTAGTGCAGTGGTTTTGCTGTTAATCAAGCCTGTTGTTAATCAAAAGGTCTGCAGTTCATACCTAGCAGACATTCTGTGGGAGAAAGATACAGCAATCTGCATCTGTAAAGATTACAGTTTTGTTAACTCCATGGGGTAGTTTTACTATATCCTATAGGGCTGCTATGTTCAGAATCCACTCAAGGACAGTGTTTTTTTGTTTGTTTGTTTGTTTATATGCATAATCACTAAAACAATGGGCTCAATCACAAAAACAAGTGTGAAGATGGCCAGGACCAGGCAGTGTTTTGTTCTGTTGTACACAGAATAGATACGAATCAGAACCAATTGTTGTTGAGTGACTTGGAGTAGGTTCTGACTCATAGCTACCCTGCATAGGGTTTCCAAGGAGCATCTGGTGAGTTTGAACCATCAACCTTACAGTTTGCAGTCCAGTGCTGATCCTACAGCACCACACTGGAACCAATTGGATGGAACTTAATTACAACAACAACATGTGCCCTGTGCTGTGTCTGCCTTACTTAATTCTGCCTTGAACCAGTATCTTTCTGCCAGCAGGCTCACCTTCTATGAGGCTCTCCCTCTGGCTGAATCTAACAGAAGGCTACATTCTGTAAACTGTGTAAATCCAACTACCCTTCTTCCTTTGTGTAGTGAGAACAATTATCCTTCACAGGATTATCTAGATGACTGAGCAAATTTTAACCTCTTGGGAAAACTTAAAAAGAGACTCCTTTAATTAATCCTGATTTCATTTTGTTTGTGAATGGTTTCTATTTAAAATACAATTGCTACTAGTCCTCACTACCAAGCTTGCTACAACTTCTGCAGAAGTCCTTGAAAGCCAGGCTCTTCCTAGAGCCACTTCTGACCAACAAGCTGAATTAATTGCCCTCACTAGAGCGTGTCATCAAATCTGCTTATATATTTAAGGATAATGGGTATTGTTTGGGAATTATTCATGACTTTGGCATTTTCTGGAAGCAAAGAGAATGTTAACCTCTTCCAGAGTGGCCATAAAAAAACGGAGCATTTGTAGTGAATCTTCTAGCTCCTCTCTTACTCCTCTCTGAAACTGCTGATAAAAATACAAGCTCACCAACCAAAAATAAATACTTCTAATGAAGAAATTAGAGGAAATAATCTTGCTGATATGGCAGCCAAACAAGGTATCTCTCAATTTATTTTTGCACTTATGATAAACAAAGAAAGGGAATCCCCATATTTGTCTATTGATGGCTACAATCTTCATGAGCTAACTTTAGAAAAACTTTTAAAACACTAACAGCTAGCCCTAACATACAAAATTAAGGCACAAGAAACGCAGGCTGCCACCCAAGTCTTGCCATTAAACTGTGGACTAAGTCTTTTAAGAAAACTCTTGTATGTGTTTCTATGGTTTGAGCCTTGCACAAAGAATGTTACATAGAACAAGACAAAATGACTGGGACCTTAAAAAATAGTGGTGGCTGGTGGCTATGTGCCATGGAGTCAATTTTGACTCAGAACACCCTGTGTAGGGTTTTCAAGGCTGTAAATCTTTACAAGAGTAGAAAGCCTCATCTTTCTCCTGCAGAGTGGCTGGCTGGTCAATTTGAACTACTGACCTTGAGGTTAGCAGATCAGCTCATAATTCACTATGCTACCAGAGCTTTGGTGGGGACAAAGTTTTGATACTGTTAAACATGTTACCATCTATTGCCCTCTTTGCCCCCAATCACAGAAAACATCTTAAAATTCTGCCATTTACCTTCTGGACCTAAGCTTGAATAGCAGCTAGATTTTATTCAGCTTCCCCCTTCATGTTTATAAATATGAATTAGCAACGATTTGTAGGTTTTCACATTGGGTTGAAGTCATCCCCGGACATTGTGCTACTGTAGCCTTTGTAGAAATTTTTTGAAAATGTTGTACCCACTTGTTGTTCTTCTTGTTGTTAAGTGACATCGAATCGTTTCTGACCCACTCACTATACAGTGATCCTGTATAAAGTTTCTGAGGAGTGGCTGGCAAGATTGAACCACTACTTTACAGTTCAAACTGACTTTGCAGTCCAGCGCATTAAGCCAGAGCACCACACCAGGACTCCATCAAGGAAAGGATCACAATTGTAGAGGTAGGCAGTCCACCTGGGGAGCACTAAAAACCTTTTGTACTGATGATGGTGGTGGTTATGTGCCATGGAGTCAGTTCTAACTCATTGCAACCCTGTACAGGGTTTCCAAGGCTGTAAATCTTTACAGGAGCAAAACAATTCATCTTTCTTCTGTGGAGCAGCTGGTAGTTTTGAATTGCTGATCATGAGGTTCACAGCTAGATTCGTAACCACTATGATACCAGAGTTTCTTTTTGGACTGATAGGGAACTCATTTCTCCTTCCAAAAGTCATCCAGGAACTGTCTTGACTTTTTCCCTTTATCAAAGGCTACATTGTCTTGTGGTCTAGTAGAGAGAACTAATAGAATAATAAAGACTCATATAGCAAAGTGTGGCAATACTAGACTAAAGTCCTTTCCTTGTTGTTAAGTGCTGTAGAGGCAGTTCTGATTCATAGCGGCCTGTGTAGGATTTCTGAGGAGCATCTGGTGGGTTTCAACCAGCAACTTTTTATTTAGCAATCAGTGCTTATCCTACAGTGCTATAACTTAGTTGTTTTTAAATCTGATGTCCACATTACTTGGGTCTTACACCCTTACTCCCTATGAAAGAATTATTGGGAGACATTTGGTCTTGTGTGGTTCTGAGGATTAATGCATTGGACTTCAAAGTCTGTTTGACAAGCTCACCAGTGCCACTATCCAGGGTTGCAATGGGTCAGAACTAACTCAACGGCACTTAACAACAACAACATATGGATCCTAACATTGTTTTATCTGAATTACTGAACTGTTGCTATTCTTTGGTCCAAAACTCTAAATACTACAGTTCATAGGTTGGAGAAGACTTTGACAACCAGAGACTAGACACCCAAAGTCTATCTAACATTACTCCAGTAGAATATGGATCTTGGAAGAAACATTAGATAAAAGATTAATTGATTTCATCAGAAAATACCAACCATACTTAGACCTTCCCACCAATCCATGAGCAGTCAAATTAAACCATGGCTGTCAAATCAATTTCAACTCATAGACACCTGATTGAACAGAGTAGAACTGCTCCTTAGGATTTCTAAGACTATATACCCTAACGGAAGCAGACAGACTGATGGGTTTAAACTTCCAACTGTGCAGTTAGCACTTCATGCTTAGCCCACTGTGTCACCAAGGCTCCTTGTAGCCAAACTAGATAGAATAAAACCATGGCACTATTGGTCACAGCTTAAAAATAGGATAATATTCCTCTTTAGACTAGCCAATCTATTGAAGAATTGGATACTCATAAATGCCCCTGTGGCCTAAAGAATGCAACATTTGAGGCAGACAGATATCCCAAGACCCTGACCCAGGTCTGAAAATGCACCTCTTTATTCTTCATTTATTTTATTTATTTATTTTATTTTTACCTTTGTTACTGTCATTCCTCTGCCAATGTTTTACTGGACAGCTGCTTATCCTCACCATTTTGAATGGCTTCATGGTTGGATGTGTGATGACTTCTTAACCTCAAGTCAATTTGGCCTTCCCTGGAGGGTTTATCTACTACAGGGATCTGATTAGGCTGCTCTTGACCTGTGAACACAGAACAACAAGAGAAATAGTTCATTATGACATGAAATCAGTATTACTAGATTTTTTGTTGATAAATATCCACTTTTCAGAGCTGCATGAAACTCAGGCCGTAACTCAACCTTTCATCTTAGCATAATACTTACTTTACTAAATAGAATCAGCCAAGAAGAACTAGGTGAGGAATTTTCTAAACCCATAAATAATACTCTTTTTATAGTAGGTCACTAACAACAACTAGGACAGATTCATCTGGTTAATTCCCAAAGCAAGGAGGCTAAGTCAGGTTGTTCTTCTTTGCTGGGAATAATCTAACCACACCCATATGAATTACTCAGCCATCACCAGACTTGTGGGATGACTTCCAATGTCTGAATATTCATCAGTTATAACCTTGAAAGCTACTGATTGGTTTGTCACTGACAGGTTATGACACTTGGGTGTCTATTGGGTAGACCCTAGCACCACCTTTAGGATATGTGGAGCCAGTCTGGACGTGACTTCTGCAAGACTGGATTGGAAGATGTACTCTGGGCCTGAGCTGGACTCAAACATGCATTCTAACAGAACTTTCCTTATTAGCTAATGTACCTAGATTAACAACTCAGTGGTCTTGATCAGTTTCATGGGCTTGATCATTTAAGTGGTATTTGTACCCTAAATAGTGCTTGCAGATTTTACAGAACATGTAGAAATATTAGCCAAATATGTGAAATTGCTCTAAAATGACAGTGCCCAGGGATTTCAAGAGATCATTACTGAATAGCAATGGTGAGAAAAGAAGCAGAAGAGTAAGTAAAAGAAAAAAAAAAAAAAAAAGATAGATAGATAGATATTACTACTAGGGTTCCAGTTAGTGCTTGCATGCATTTATTCCAAAGAAAGAAGTTAAACATGTCTCTGCAATCAGTGGATGACTGCAGACAAATTCTCTCAGTAATACATTGTTTTAGTCTTGTTAGAACAAGACTAAAAATGATTCTTTTTGTACAATTAAAAAAAAAACACTGATTTTGAGGTCAAAATTAACATCAAATTTTTAACTAAACTCAAGTAGACATCTTCCCAAATTATTGATGCTTTTTAACAAATTTATGGAAATGCTGCCCCACATAAAATAACTGTTTTTAATTAGTCCAAGCATTTTAAGAAAGGTTAAGAAGATTTCAAGATGAGCCAAAAGAGAGAAGACTATCAACCTCAAAGAATAAAAAAGCTATTGCCGAAGTCCAGAAATTGATGGAAGAAGATCATAGAACTACCATTGATGAGATAGTTATGATCTCATGTTTCAGCATTTTCATTTTTCACAGAACATCCTGGTCTCAGCAAGCTTTTGGCTCGATGGGTACTAATGCATCAGCTACCAGATCTTTACATCAGTCTTTTCAGCAAGATGTGTGGCACTGTAGGATAAGCACTAGGCCTCAGTGTTGGTTTAAATTACAAGGTCAACAGTTCAAACTCACTAGTCTGGCTCAAACACATTTAGAAGCCTTGGTGTCATACTGTAGGATAAGCATTATACTGCTAACAGTACTCCTCAGAAACCCTTTATGGGTTGCTACGAGTCTGAACCAACTCAACAGCACTTAACAACATCAACAAGCAAATAAAAATGATTTTATGAAACAGATCATAACCAAACATGAATCTTGGATTTGCCAATATGGTTGAGAGAGCAATGATCAAGTAAAACAGAAGCTTCAGAGGGTATCTGCTGGGCCAGTTAAATTTCAAGGTCGGCTCAGAAGGTTATGCCTTCAGTTTTGGGGAATTCCAAAGGTGTTATCTTGATAGATTGTCTTGAAGGCCACAGGAGAATCACAGGGGATTTTTAGGAAGAAATTTTTTAAAAAATAAAAAATGCATTGTTGAGAAAAAGGCCAAGAAAGTTGCCTTGAGGAATTTTTTCATCGTGGGAATGTACCTGTTCAACCTTTGAGAGTAGAAGAGCTGTCCTCTGAGAATGTCATTGATAAACCTTACCCCATCCACCCTACAGCCCTTATCTTGCCCCTTCAAACTTCTTTTAGCTCCCCACACTGAAAGAATTTTAAAAAGGAATATGACTTGAGCCCTTCAAAGATGCCCAAACTGCCAATTTCATGTGCTGTAAATTGAGGAGTGCAAAATTCTTCAGGGAAGGGTTAGAATGATGGAAACACCCGTTTCAGAAGCATATAGATGTTGATGGAGGGTATATGGAGAAGCAGTAGCTTAACATTTTGCTGTGATTTTGTAGCAATATTTTTTAACATACCTTCATATGTATATAGTCCCCTTTTCCACTTGAATCATTAATAGGGTGTTTTGCATTTTTTCTGAGAGCTGTCCAGCTTTAGCTATATAATTCCTTAATAAGATATTTCTTCCACTCCTAACAGAGTATGAGATATTTTTTCTTGACAATTGGTTATAATTTAAGGGTTTCACAAGATTATGGTAATAAGTAATTACATGACTTATTGTTCAAGTTGGGTTTTGTCTTTTAAAAAAAAAGCACTATTTTCATAAATGAATAAGAAATTTAAGCCTTTTCTAAAAAAGCCAGCATGTGGAAGGTGGAAAACAAAATAATAACTTTGCTATTAGGTTTAAGGAGGAAAAACAAGTCCCAACATTCATATTTTTACAGTCCTCTGAAAATTCAAATCGTTTTAAATAATTCTCACACCAAAAATTCCATGCAGTGTTTTGCAATCAGCTGTGCTGGTCATGGACCAATACATAGAACTCATTTGTAATATCTGAAAACATAAAAATAAGTTCTAAGTTTGCAATTCTAAAGACCAATTAAATACAGTAAAAGCAGTTTTTAAGTCAGTATGACCTTAAGTTTTGTGGTCTTCTTTTTTAACTTTTGCTTTTAAGATTATCTCTGCAACCATTTTTAGTTACTTATATCCTTATATGGAAAAAGAATGTGTTTTATCAAAGAAAAGCAAAAATAATGAACTGATGTATACAGTTACTTTCTCATCTCTTGAGTATCTTCTTAATAAGTCCTTAATATAAGAATAGTTAGTGATTTAACAAAGGAGCTCTGGTAGCATAGTGGTTATGAATCGGGCTGCTAACCTCAAGGTCAGCAGTTAGAAACTGTCAGCAGTTCTGTGGGAGAAAGATGAGGCTTTCTGCTCCCGTAAAGATTTACAGCCTTGGTGGAAACCCTGTACAGGGTCGCTATGAGTGGGAACTGACTCCACGGCACATAACAACAACAGTGATATAACACTCCACTTCTAGAGACAGTTACGGAACATGAAAACATGAAATAAGACAGAGATTTGCATTTTAGGCTTCATATTGTAAAATTCCAGGCAGCCTCTTTCCACCAATATTTGAGTGCTCCATTTTTTTCTGAGGCAGAAGAGAACTGAAGGATTTGGGGACGATGGTAGCATTATATCAATGTGATTTCAGATTTCATGGCTGTCTTTGGTTATACAGAGGACAGTCCAGATTTTGAGAAATGCCTACTGGACTATTTAGTGATAATGGGGCATAATGACTACAGAAAACAACAACAATAAAAGAGCAAAAAAGAGAAAATGATAAATCAAGTTTTACAAAATGTTAACAACTGAAAAATCTGAGTAACTGAATGAAGAAAGCTTTTTGGATTGTTCTTACAACTGTTTTGTGATTTGTAATTATTTTCAAATAAAAAAATTAAAACTAAAATGAAATAAGAGTTTGAAAGGCCTCCAACTGGGGCAATTTGGGGCAATTTGAATCTCAAAATGAACAATGATTGCCACTGATTGAAACCATAGAAATAAATAAAAATCCGTGTACTCATAAGAAAAGAAAGGAAGGAAGAAAGAAAAATAAGAGAGCAAGAAAAAAAGATTTACCACCATTGTTGTTGTTATTAGGTGCCACTGAGTCAGTACCAACTCATAGCAACATTATGCACAGCAGAACAAAACACTGCCCAATTCTGGGCCAACCTCACTATCATTGCCATGCTTGAGCCCATTGATGTTGCCACTTTGCCAATCTATCTTGCTGGGGGTCTTCCTCTTTTTCTCTGACCCTCCACCTACCGAACATGATATCCTTCTCCAGTGACTGGTCCCTCCTGACAATATGATTCAAATATGAGAGACGAAGTTAGGCCCTCTTGGCCTCCAAGGAGCAATCTGACTGCACTTCTTCCAACACAGATCTGTTGGTTCTTTGGCACCCCATGGCACCTTCAATATTCTCCTCCAACACTCAAAAGTGTCGATTCTTCTACTGTCTACCTTATTAACTGTCCAGCTTTCGCATGCATATGGTGGCTGTGTGCCGTTGAGTCGGTTCCAACTCATAGCAACCCTGTACAGGGTTTCTGAGGCTGTAAATCTTTACAGGAGCAGAACACTTCATCTTTCTCCTGGGAACAGCTGGTAGTTTCGAACTGCTGACTTTACAGTTTGCAACCCGATTCGTAACCACTTTTTATTTATTGAAAATACCACGGCTTGGGTCAGGCTCACCTTAGTCTTCAAGCTGACATCTCTGCTCTTCAACACTGTAAAAAGGTCTTGTACAACAGATTTGCCAAATGCAATACGTCATTTGATTTCTTAACTGCTGCTTCCATGAGTGTTGATAGTTGATCCAAGAAGAATTAAGTCCTTGATAGCTTAATTTTTT
>NW_006408529.1:32298331-32301407 GCF_000296735.1 Chrysochloris asiatica | reverse complement strand
TGTTCTTCTAGCCACTCCAGGCTTGTCTACTCATCCTTTCCAGTGGAAATTTCCTACCTCAGTCATTTCTGGATGGGGTTCTGGATTACACCTATGGTCTTGTGCAATGTAAAAGCTCCACAGGTAGCCTCTTTCACTGGGCAACTTCTAGCCCCCTTTAAGGTATTCCAATCAGTTATAGGCTGAAGATGGACTTAACAAGCTTTCTGTAGTGATGATTATGGCTATTCCTTTCTCCCCCCACCCCCAAGTGTCTATTTTACAATGGTAGGCAAGGGAAACCAAGATTCAAAAGACAACCAAGCATCTTAACACTATTCCCCTCTTTTACCTCTTCAAACCATGCCTCAGTCCCTGTATCCCGGAGACCTGTTGTTCCAAAGTTGTACATACATCATCATTTACCTCTGTCCCACTTAGCCCATGCAAACCTGCCTAACTGTTTTCCCATCAGCCTTGTTCTTCCATTCCCCTCCCCCTTCTTGTGTATTGCCCTGCCCCTGCTCCCCCTGCCCCTGCACCCAAGTTATCCTGTGTCTATTCCTTACCCTGTGCTTTATCTTCCTCTCCCTCCCTCCCATCCTCTCATACCATACATCTTGGTGATCAGCAAATACATATATATATATTTCCCCCTTTTTAGTGTGGGTTCTTTTTCTTACTCTTTTACAGCAATGTTCCTATGAAGTATTTCCCCTTTTGTGACTGACTAATTTCACTCAGATAATGTTGTCAAGGTTCATCCATGTCATGTGGTAGCTTGCAGCTTCCTTGTTGTTCTTCAAGGTAGCAAAGTATTCCATTGTATGTATGTACCACAATTTGTTTATCCATTCTTCAATTGATGGGCACTTTCTCAGGCAAATCCAAAACCTGCTCTTCCTCTTCTGTGAGCCTTTGCTGTATCCAGTGCATTTGTCTCAGTTACTCTTTTCTGTTTTGGAACATGTTTTGAGATTGTTTATTGTGTTTGAGATCTTTTGTTTGTCATTTACAGTTGTTATGTGTTTTTTTTTTTTAATGCTTTAATGGATGTTTATTGTTGTTATTAAGCTTTCTGGGTGTCTCTTGGTAAATATGATCTAGAGATAGGATTCCCTTTTCACATGTAATGATTGTTGTTGTTGTTGTTGTTAAGTGCCATCGAGTCGGGTCCGACCCATAGCAACCCTGTACAGGGTTTCCAAGGGTGTAAATCTTTACGGGAGTAGAAAGCCTCATTTTTCTCCCGCGGAGCAGCTGGTAGTTTCGAACAGCTGACCTTAATGTTCACAGCCTGATTCATAACCATTACACTACCAGTAATGATTAGCAGCTGTTATTGGCTCTTTCCTCAATGTTGGAATATTATGGAATATGCTTGTATTTTGGCTATATATATGGCCACGATTGCTGCCTCTTGTTGGGTACCATAGGGAGAAAAACCTCCCACCTCCAGGATAAATAGTGATCAAAAGGACCAAAAGCAGAAGCAATATAAAAGCAGAGACAAAAACCACCGGTTTGAAACAAAAATAAAACTGTGGCCAACTGTCCAGTCACCTTGCTACACAAGCAGTGTGTGTGCACCGTAGAAGCCTCCAGCAGTGGGTGGGGATGTCCTCTCGCTCAGGCACTTCCTCTAGTCACTGCCTTGGATGTGAGCAGATAGATATTGAGAAGTTAATGGGAGAAAGATTGTCCACTATTTTTGTCTCTGAAGTTCAGTTAGGTATCTGTGTGTGCACAGTGTAATTCTCGAGATAGTTGCATCCTTTTATGTTTGGGTTTTACAGATTTTTCTATGGTTTGTCTGTCAGGCCTGACAGGCTTGCTTTTTTCTTGCTATATAGGCCAGAGTGAAGGGTCCTGCACAAGTTAATTTTAGGGTTGTGACCCCGAGGCTGATGTCATAAGTTGTCACCAAGCTCTTTCTCTCTGTACCACAGGAAAACTATGGGGTCAGCGCTGGACTTGTTTTGTTTTCAAGGTGCGCAACAAAACCTGCCTGAAGGCATCTGGGCTGGGCAAAGAAGGCATGACAGGGAAGAGGTGGCAAATTGTGTAGAATCTCCCACACCTCCATTTGCAAATGTCACTGCACTGCTTTTAGCGCCAGTTACTTGTACAGGTCTGGCTGTAGCCCTGCCCTCTGAACTCCACCCAGGTGGGGTGGCCACAGAGGGAGTCCTGTCTCCATCGATTCCTAACTCACAGTATTTTCCTTTATATCGTGAATTTTTCACTTGTGTGTGTGTGAAACTGACGTCCTGGACCTTATGGTAGATCCAGAGCTCTGGTGTTGGTCTGTGAGTACAGCTTCTCTCCCCAACAGAGCCTTTCCTACCTGGCTGTCTCTGCTGCCACCCTATATGTCAACTTCTTATTTTGATTTTTTTAGCAATAAAAATTAGCATTTACTCTGTGTTTTCAGCAGAAAATATAATCATCACCAATTGCTAAGTGAAGGCTCTTCTTTTCAGAACAATACCAGTTAATTTGAGTTGAAGTAAGGACAGATTAAAAATCAACATTTAACAACAACCATTCCTGGTGTGGTCCTGTGGGTTAATGAGCTGGAATATGATAGATAGATAAAGATGTAAAATGTTAATGATATTAAAAATGTGATGTAGGTATTCAGGTATTTGGTGAATTCTTCCTTTAGCTTTTTGTATATTTATAATTATACAAAAGGTTTCCTGATACCACTACTTGACTAGAGTGTAGAAACTCAGTCTTAATGATAAGAAAATCCATCCTGTCAGGTGTTAAAACTCCTGACATATGTATTACTTGGATACTCCCTCAACCACAAATATACATAATGGAAGGGATTTTTGACTGACTGCTAAATTTCACTATAGAATTTAAGTCCTGAGGAGCTCAAGATGTTTTGCTTTTTATATTAGCAGAGAACTTCATGGGACAAGGAAATGTGGCAGAGGTTTTCTCCTTGGGTTCCCCAGGTGATGAGAACTACTTAGCACAAAGTTGAGAACCTGACTGATGGATATTCTGAAACCAGGAATTAAACACTCAGCTGCACTTATAGCATAAGGTCTTACAGTTTTCATTATTCATATATTATAAAAAA
>NW_006408529.1:32283434-32298231 GCF_000296735.1 Chrysochloris asiatica | reverse complement strand
TGCTTTTTTAATCTCAGGAATAGTCCTCATAAAAAGTCTGAGCAAGCAGCTAACATTAGATTGTGATTTGCACTCCCAGGTAGCTGTTTGGTATTCTCTTTAGATATGAACTCTTTCCATGGTGTATAGGGTCAATGTGAGAGGTTATCAGTTCTAGCACAGCTTTACTGCCGTCCTCAAATCAACAAACAAATTCTCTCATACCTCATCCACATAGAAAATACCCACTGTTTCCAAAACTATGTGAAAAAGAAAGCTCTTAAGATAAATAAATTTTAATTTGCATAAATTTGGCAAAATTCTTATCACAAAATGTATTCAGCATTATTTTAATCAAATCTAAAATCAATTAATCATATTATATATAAATATAGTATGGGATGGTTGGTCTTTCCATGGAAAAATAGATTTGACCTACAATTGTACTGTCTTTGTGGCCATACATCTCGTGTTCACTGGAGACTGACTGTCTACTTCACTGACATAATGTAACAAGCTGAAATGTATTATACGCTAAAATCAGTCTATCCATTACTGGCACACTGCAAATACACAAGTATAAAAAGTCAGCTCTATAATCTTGTGCAACAAAACTCCCAAATTTCATATTGTTGTTGTTGTTGTTAGTGCTGTGGAGTTGGTTCTGACTCACAGCAACCCTGTGTAGGTTTTCTGAGGAGCAGGGTTTTGAACCGCTGACCTTTTAGTTCAAACAGACCTTGCAGTCCAGTGTTTTATCCTACAGTGCCATACACCAGGATTCCTCCAAATGGAATAGGAGGAGAATAATAGCTGAAAAACAGTATTGTAGTAAATTTTAACTTCAAGAGAGAGTTTTTTGAGGAGAGACGATATTCAAGTCAGTGAAAATCTTTACAGGATATTAGAATTGCAAACATCTATCCCTAAAATAATGGGCTTGAAGGAGCTCTGATTTTAGCACTCTGTGACTCTAACTTTGATTTCAGGCAATGGTTTCCAAAGAGGTGTACAGTCCTCTGAATCTGCAAAGAGTTGGAAAGGAAGCTGTACTAACATATATTATATACAGGCTGTCATTGGTGCTACTCTTTGGGTTATACATAAGTCATTTGCATGAAGCTTGATGTGCTCAAAGAAGTGGGGTTCCAAGACCTTGCATTTAACTGACACACCCTTTATTAAGTTTCAGTGTATTTGGATGCTGTGACTAAGTTAAGTTGGTTTGTAAATTAAACTATCTAGTCCTTACTATACACACCTTAACTATTTAGACAAATATTGTTAGGTGCTGTTGAGTTGGTTCTGAGTCATAAGCATCCTAAGCACAACAGAACAAAACACAGCCAAATCCTGCACCTTATTCACAATTGTTATGTTTGACTCCATTATTGCTGCTACCATGCCCTTACATCTTGTTGGGGTCTTCCTCTTTTTCGCTGACCCTCCACTTTTCCAAGCATGCTGACTTCTCCAGGGACTGGTCCCTCCTGAGAATATGTCCAAAGTACAAGAGACAATTTCTCCCCATCCTTGGTTCTAAGAAGCATTCTAGTTGTACTTCTTCCAAAACACATCCATTTGTTCTTTTGGTAGCTCATGGTATTTTCAATATTCTTCACCAACATCGTAATTCAAATGTATCAATTCTTCTCTGGTCTTCCTTATTTATTGTCCAATTTTCACACGCATATGCGGCAAATGAAAATACCACAGTTTTAAGTCAGGTGCAACTTAGTCATCAAACTGCCATTTTTGTTCTTGAACACTTTAAAAATGTCTTGTGTAACAGATTTGTTTAATACAATACATTGCTTGATATCTTGACAACTGCTTCCATGAGTGCTGATTGTGGATCTACGTAAAATGAAATCTTTGACAATTTTAATCTTTTCTCCACTTATATGGATTTTATTTATTGGTACTGGTGAGGATTTTTGTTTTCTTTACATTGAGTTGCAATATCTATACTGACTGTAGTTTTTGATCTTTATCACTAAGTATTTTAAGTCCTTTAAACTTGCAGTAAACAAGGTTGTATCATCTGAATATTTAAGATTTTTAATGAGTCTTCTTGGTGTGGTGCTGTGGGCTAATGCTTCAGACTGCAAAGTTATTTGAACTGCAAGGTCTGTGGTTCAAGCTCACTAACTGTTCCTTGGAAACCCTATACAGGGTCACTATGGGTCGGGATTGACTCAACGGCACTTAACAACAACAACAACAATGAGTCTTCCTCCAATCCCGATGCCATATCATACAGTTTCTTGGATTATTTGTTCAGTTGTTGTTGTTGTTAACTGTTGTCGAGTTGGTTCTAACTCATAGCCACCTGGTTCTAACTGTAATTCAAGGTGCCCTGGGTGGACTCAAATTGAGCACATTAACCTTTTACAATACCAAGGGATTCCTAATGGCACACATAGACTTTTGGTAGAAAGAATAACAGTGTAACAGTCATAAGCAAACAAGAAGAGAATGGCAAATGCGATGTTTTGACAACAGACAGGTAGGAGACATTCATCTACATAACTACATTTTGAGGTTAACAGCAACTATGATCTCAGGCTCTGAAAACATCTGAGAAGAATGCAAAAAATGAAAATTTATCAAGACTATTTGAAGTATGGATTTATATCCAATATCATTAGTAAAAAAACTCATCTTCATATTGTGCTTTGAAACATTAGTTAAGGATACAATGAAGTCATCATGAGCAGCAAGACATGTAAAAATGAATCATATGAAGGCAAATACTGCAATTTTTTACTTTGCAATGAGGATTACTTATAAAATATTTAATCTCATTCTTCAAAATCTTTCACAGAATTTAATGATGATAACTTCTGAATACGAGTGCAGTAGTACTTTATTGTTGTTGTTATGTGCCGTGGAGTCGTTTCTGACTCATAACAACCCTGCTGATGTCCGATGGGTCTTGGCTGAAAAGTTAATGTTGTTGTTGTTAAGTGCCGTCAAGTCGGTTCCGACCCATAGCGACCCTGTACAGGGTTTCCGAGGGTGTAAATCTTTACGGGAGCAGAAAGCCTCATCTTTCTCCCACGGAACAGCTGGTAGTTTCAAACTGCTGACCTTGATGTTTGCAGGCCTATTTGTAAACAGAGTACTTTATAAAATGGATATATTAATATATTTATATATCAGTGGTATACGGACATGAATATTTTAATGATAAACCTTGTAAAAAATTGAGGATAGCCAACTTTGGGAAACATTGTAATATGAGTAATCTAACCAATGCTAGACTCTCTCAAATATGAAGGATGATGATATCATCTTGATGCTGGACAAAACCCAAGTTGTCAACCTGCCCAGATGTGAGACCAAGAAGACTTAGAGGCAGGATTTTTGGAGCAGATAAGAATCAACTTTATTGCAATTTCAAAAATTCAAGGAGACAGGGAGATTTCTGCCACCAACTTACTACTAAGAGAACAAATGTTTTCCTTTGATAACTGATTTAGAGTTAAATTTAATTCATATGCAATTTGCCTTTAAAGACAATGACTGTGCTTTCTGTTTCTAGAAGAACAAATTCCTGAGCATAATATACTTCTTTTGACAATTTGGAATTTTATAGAAAAGCCACGAAAGATTTTTCTGTTAATTGAAAAAAATGTTAAAATATTTTATTTACTGAAAAAGATGTCAGATTTATATTTGAGTTAAAGATATATTTTAATGTTTCCTCATTTTTGCCTAAAACTGGACAGTAGACACATAGTATAATGTCATAACCTTATTATTCTAAAATTTTGATCAAACAAATCCTATATCCATTTCTGATAAAAATAAATACTCAAAAAATGGAAATTCCTCAACATAATTAAGGACACATATACAAATCCAACAGCCAACATCACTCTCGATGGAGAGAAGCTGAAAGCATTCCCTTTATGAATAGGAACGAGACAAGGATGCCCTTTATCATGACTTCTATCCAATATTGTGTTGGAAGTCTTAGCCAGAGTTATAAGTCAAGAAAGAAAAAAATGTGGTCATCAAAAGTGGCAAAGAAGAAGTAAAACTCTCTCCACTTGCAGCTATATGATCCTATACATAGAAAATCCCAAAGACTCAGCAAGAAAATTATTGGAACTCATTGAAAGATTCAGCAACATGGCAGGGTACAAGATCAATATACAAAAATCAATTGGATACCTCTCTCCACTAATAAAGACAGCTCTGAAAAGGAAATCAGGGAAATAATGCCATTTATAATAGACACCCCAAATATTAAATTCTTAGGAATAAATGTAAACAGAACAACCAAAGTCCTATACAAGGAAAACTATAAAACATCACTACAAGAAACCTAAGGAGACTTACAAAAATGGAAGAATATATCTTGCCCATGGATAGGAAGGCTTAGCATTGTGAAAATGGCAACACTAACTAAAGATAAGGATATGGCTATAATGCAATTCTAATATAGATTCCAATGTCATATTTTAAAGAGATGGAAAAACAGATCACTAACTTTATATGGAAAGAAAAGAGAACTTGGATAAGCAAAGCTTTTCTTGAAGAAGAACAAAAATGGAGGCCTCTCATTTCCTGATCAGAAAACTCATCACACAACCGTAATTGCCAAAACAGCCTGATACAATGAAATATATGTAGATCAATGGAACAAAATTGAGAACCCAGAAGTAAATCCATCTGTATACAGTCAACTGATTTTCTAAAAACACAGGATAAATGGGACAAAAACACATTAACTGGTGCTGGCAAAGCTGGAAAACCATTTGCAGAAAAATGAAAGAAGATTCATATCTGACACTATATACAAAAACAAACTCTACATGAATTAAAGACCTAAATGTAAAACCTAGAACTATAAAGATCTTCAATAAAAAAATAAGGACACACTTAGGTGCTCTAAGACATAGTATAAGTACATTGTCAAATATAATGAAAACCATACAAACTTTAAAAGACAAAATGGATGACTAGGACCTCCTAAACAGTACACACTAATGTACATCAAAAGATTTCACCCAGAGTCAAAAGAAAGTCCACAGACTAGGAAAATTTTTTTGCAATGTCGTATCAGACAAAGGACTAATCTTTAAAGTTTATGGAAAACTATACAAGAAAATAGGAGCTCTGGTAGTGTTGATGTTGTTATGTGCAGTGGAGTCGGTTCGGACTCATAATGAACCTGCACAGGGTTTCCGAGGCTGTAAATATTATGGGAGCAGAAATCCTCCATCTTTCTCCCGCGGAACAGCTGCTAGTTTCAAACTGCTGACCTTGTGGCTCACAGCCCAATTCGTAACCACTACGCTACCAGTGTAGCAGTTATGAATTGGGCTGCAAACCTCAAGGTCAGCTGTTCAAAACTACCAGCTGTTCTGCAGGAGAAAGATGAGGCTTTCTGCTCCCGTAAAGACTTACAGCCTCTGAAACCCTGTACAGGGTTACTATGAGTTGGAACCAACTCCAAGGCACATAATCAACCAATACAAGAAAAAGACAAACAATCCAATTAAAAAATGGGCAGAAGACATAAACAGGAAATACTTCACTAAAGAAGACATTCAGGTGGCCAACAAACATATCAAGAAATGTTTGGATCATTAGCCATTGTTGTTGTTATAATTATTTTTAAGTGCCATCAAGTCAGTTTTGAGTAATAGCTACCCCTCATAGTTTCTGAGGAACAGCTGGTGGTTTTGAACCACTGACCTTGAGGATCAAAATGACTTTGAGGTCCAGTGCCTTATCCACACCAGGACTCCCATTAACGTTGTTGTTGTTGTTAAGTTCCTTCAAGTCAGTTTCAACTTGTAGCAACCCTTACCAAATTGATTATCTCAATGTTGTGTTGTTAAGTGCCATCAAGTCTGTTCTGACCCATAACAACCCTGTATAGGGTATTCGAGAAGCAGTCGGTGAGCTTGAAACACAGACCTTGAGGTTCAAACCGACTTTGCACTCCAGCACATTAACCCACAGGGCCAGACCAGGACTCCCCCCTCAAGCATTGTTTCTAGTTAGGTGCCATCGAGTTCGTATTGACTCATAGTGAGCCTATGCACAACAAAACGAAACACTGTCCAATCCTGGACCAATCTCACAATTGTTGCCAAACTTGACCCCTTTGATGCTGCCATTTTGCTGATCTATCTAGCTGGGGGTCTTCCTCTTTTTCTCTGACCCTCTACCTTTCCAAACATTATATCCTTCTCCAGTGACTGGTCCCTCCTCACAATATGTAAAGTATGCGAGACAAAGTTTGGTCATCCTAGCCTTCATGGAGCACTCAGGCTGCACTTCTTCCAACACAGATCTGTTTGTACTTTGGGTAGCCCATGGTACTTTTCAATATTCTCCTGCAACACCATAACTCAAATGCATCAATTCTTCTACGATCTTCCTTATTCACTGTTAAACTTTCACATGCATATGAGGTTACTGAAAATACCATAGCTTGGGTCAGGTGCACCTTAGTCTTCAAGCTGACATCTTTGCTCTTCAACACTTTCAAAAGGTCTTGTGCAGCAGATTGTCTAATGCAATACGTCGTTTGATTTCATGACTGCTGTTTCCATGAGTGCTGATAGTTGATCCAAGAAGAATGAAGTACTTGACAACTTCAATCTTTTCTCCACTGATAAGAATGTTGCTTAGTGGTCCAGTGGTGAGGATTTTTGTTTTCTTTATGGATTGAGATGCAATCCATACTGAAGGCTGTGCTCTTCGATCTTCATCAGTAAATATTTTAACGCTTTCAACAAGCAAAGTTGTATCATCACATATTGCAGGTTGTTACTGAGACTTCCTCCAATCTTGATGCCACATTTTTCTTCATATAACCCAGCTTCTTGGATTATTTGCTCAGCACACAGGTTGAAGAAGTACAGTGAAAGCATACAACACTGTTGTGCATCTTTCTTAATTTTAAACCATTCATGTTCTGTTTGAACAACTGCCTCTTGGTCCATGTACAGATTCCTCATGAGCACAATTAAATGTTCTGAAATACTCATACTTCACAATGTGGTCCATAGTTTGTCATGATCCACATAATTGTAAACTTTTGCACAGTCAATAAAACACAGGTCAACAGTTTCTAGTATTCTCTGTTTTCAGCCAAGATCCATCAGATATCAGCAATGATATTCCTCATTCCACGTCCTCATCTGAATCCGGCTTGAACCTCTAGAAGTTCTCTGTCAATGTATGCTTTCAGCCATTTCTGTATTACATTTAGTAAAACTTACTTGCATGGGATATCAAAGATATTGTCTGATGATTTGTGTCCCATTGGGTCACCACTCTTTGGAATGGGCACAAACATGGATTTCTTCCAATCAGTTGGTCAGATAGTTGTCTTCCAAATTTCTTAGCATAGATGAATGAGTGCCTCCAGTGCCACCTCACTTTCTGGAAAGATTTAAAATCAAAACAACACTGATATATCATCTCACTTCAGTATGGTTACCAGGGGTGGGAGGGTGGAGAGAATAATTCACTGGCTAGTGGGTAGACACATATTGACTTGGGTGATGGGGAGGGTAATATACAAGAAGAGTGATGCAAAAAGGGAAAAGGCAATTCACATGAGGGAGAGTGGCAGAAAAATAATGAAGATAGGCAAAGACACAGGGAGTTATGCAAGGGTTAAAAGGTATAGAGGTAAATAGTGATATATACATAACCTTGAAACAACAGTGCTGTGTGCGTAGATGCATGGAGTGAGACATAGGCAGAATGAGTAAGGAAAGGAAGAGTGGGATATTTATATATAGGGTTTCCAAGGAGCGGCTTTTGTACTTGAATCACCTACCTTGCTGTTCAAACCAATCTTGCAGTCCCACACATAAGAGTTTGAAAGAAGATATTTGTATATTAGTATTAACCTTTCATGCAAACACAACTAGGAATGCGGTGGAGCACACAGCTGAAAAAATCATGAAAAATTCCTAGACACTATCAAACATCTTAAGGCAATGAGTTGCTCAGCCTGGGATCCTAGGACCATAGTCTCAGGAATACCATGATCATCTGCATAACACAATCCACAAAGACAACATCTTATACCCTCCTTTAGTTTGTAGTGTCTGGGATTTTGAAAACTCATGAGCAGCCTTCTAAGGTGCAGCTATTGATCTCTCCATGTGCGTAAGAACGAAGCATGTTAAGAATCTAAGAGGCTTTGGATCAATTGGTTCAATGGACTAATGGAACATGTGAACATCAGTCTATGAATTTGAGATCAGATGAACTAGATGATCTCCAACTACCACTACCAACTACCCTGAAAGAGATCACATTAGAGAGTCTTGGATAGAGTGGGAGACAATGTGGAACAAAACTCAAAATTATTCAACAATAGTAAGTTTTAAAAACTGGGTTTACTAGTATGAAAAAATACTAGAGGAACTCGAGACTGTGGTCCTCAACCACCATTCAGGTATGGAAAGGAACTCACCCTTGTGGTCCAATTTTCAACCAAGCAGTAGATGGGTTTATGAAGTAGATAGGAAGGCAACACTAGCAAGATATACTCACCATAGAATGGTCAATCATTCAAAATCAAACAGACAGCACTTTTCTAAGGACAAAGATAAGAAGGGATAGGACGGTGGGTGGAATGCAAATAGGAACCACAGGAAGAAGCAGTATAACTGTTGTTGCATGCATGATTTGTTGAGTGTAAAACTGATGATCTCGTCTGTAAACCTTTACTCAATTCATAATGAAAATTAAAAACCAACAACAACCAGAAAACAGTGAATACTAGTGAGAGTGTAAAGAGACGGGGACACTTCTACACTGCTGGTGGGACTGTAAAATGATTCAATCACTGTGGAAAACAGTATGGTGCTTCCTCAAAAAGTTGGAAATAGCAATACCATATGATCCAGCAATCCCTCTAGTTGGTAGATATCCACAAGAAATAAGAGTCATGACATGAATAGATATATTAAAACCAGTGTTTATTGCTGCACTATTCCCAAAAGCAAAAAGATGGAGACAGCCTCAATCCCATCAATGAAAGAATGGATAAACAAACTTTGGTACATATACACAGCGGAATGTTGTTGGTGCTGTTAAGCGCTGTCGAGTCATTTCTGACCCATAGCGACCCTGTATAGGGTTTCCAGGAGCGGCTGGTGAGCTTGAATCACTGACCTCGTGGTTCAAATGACTTTGCGGTACAATGCATAGCCCACAGTGCCACACCAGGACTCTGCACCACACAGAGTGGAATACTATGCAACAATAATGATGAATCTGTGAAACACCTCATAATTATGCTGAGTGAAATTAGTCAATCACAAAAGGACAAATACTATATGAGACAAAAGAAGATTTTCATGCTAAAAGAAATATTCTTTGATGGTTGTCAAAGGAAGGAAGGAAGGTAGAGCAATTCACTGGCTAGAAGGTAGACACATGTTAACTCAGGTGATGGGGAGGGCAATATACAAGAAGAGGGAGGTTGGAAGATGAAGCCACAGGGAGGTATACAAGGGTTAAAGGAGATCAAGGTAAATAGGTATATACACACAACTTTGCAACAACAGTGTTCTTTGGGTAGGTATTTGAACAGATACACAGATTGAGCAGGTATTTGAGGGAGAGTGGGGGCATACCCACAAATATGTAAGGATTTGTCAGTGGATATTAATACACGAGTATTTACCTTTCTGCAAACACACCTATGAATGTGGTGGAACATACAGGGGGCAAAATGGTAAAGAATTTTAAGTTATTAACAAACATCTTAAAGTGATGAGTTGTTAGTAGTGGGGGCTTAGGACCATAGTTTCAGGTGACCATCACTTGCTACAATTAAGATCAGAAGAACTAGATGGTGACCCAGTGACTACTACCAACTGCTCTGGAAGGGATCCCAGGAGAAGGTCCTGGATAAGAGTGGGATAAAATGTGGAACAAAACTCAAACTTATTAAAAAGACAGGGATTACTGGTCAGAAAGAGACTGGAGGAACCTGAGATGACACTCACTACTCTTCAGATCCAAAATAGAACTCATCCTCATGGTCTGGTTTTTAGCCAAGCTGTAGTTAGGTATATAGGGGGGTAGGGTGGGGTACAACAACTCTAGTAAAGTTGTACAACATGGAATAGTTAATCGTTCAAGATCCAAAGGGCAATATTTACCTAAGAACAAAGTTGAGAAGGGATGGGAACAGGGGTAGAATGGAAACAGGAGCCACAGGGAGAAAGAGAGATAACTGTTGTTGCATGGAAGGGATTGTAATCATTGAGATGAAACAAAGTGTGTAATTTGTTGAATGTAAAGCTGATGATCTTGTCTGTAAACCTTCACTCAATTCACAATAAAAGGTTAAAAAATAAAAGTTGTGCACAACTTCATTTTAAATCTAACAGCATAGAAGCCAGTGGATTTAACTGAAAGTATACCCCTTAACCATAAAGTTTAATTTAGATGTTTAACAACTTAATGGTTTCATATATATTGCAAAATGTTATATAGTGTATCTGAAGTTTCCTAAAAAGGAAAGGTTAATTACTTATAATTAAAGGTATTTCTAAGTTTAAAATGTAACTTTATTTGCTGTCACATGTCTATATTATTGAGTGTTTTATAAACTTAACATTTAAGCTAGTTATAATCTTTCTATTTCACTTTGTTTTGAGAGCTTTCAGTGCCTAAATGTCTGCTTTTACATTAAGCTAAAAGCCATTGCTGTTTTTCATAGAGCAATGTACAACCTCAGTTCTTTTATTTCCATGACAAACATCTTGTTAAAGGCTTGTAATTAATTCACTCTAATATGGTTTAAAGACAGGTAGGTGCTTGTGAGTTCAATAGTCCTAATACTGTGGAAAATTGGTGAAGTCAATTAATTTTAACAGAGGTTTTTGTGTTTACAGCAACTCTAAAAATTAGATATGACTAAATGTATTTTATCTAAGAAATACATAATTTTGAGAGTAAAGCTAATATTTCCAGAATGTAAAATAAAATAATTTTTTTGTAATATAATACTGCTTCAGATTAGGGAAACTTGGCCCAGAAACAGTTCTTCAGTTTAGCAGGACTATTTTACAGCTAGATTTGTTTAGCAAGATACAGGAGTAGTGGTATGCAATCCCATTGATTCATGCATTAATATCATTATATTAGAACAAAGCCTTTCAAAAAAGTACATACTCATGATAGCTAATGATGAGAATCAATCAAGTCCTCAAGAAATCCGAGTCCTCAGAGTCATAGTTTCCAGAGACGCTGATGTCTCAGAAATAATGTGAGTCCTTATAACTCACATTTCAGGTATGTTGTTTGTGATTTTGAGTAAGATCTTGGGATTCATGCATTTTACCTTAAATTCCCCTCTTGTCTAGAAATCTTTGAGGAAAGGCAAATTTCTCCGTCCAGCCACACTTTTACAAAAGTTTATATACCACAAGATGAAGTGTAATGATAAAATAATTAAAAATCACTTGATATTTGCTCTATGCCAGGCACTGTGGTTAGTAGATTGTGTATATTATCTATCTCATCACACAATACTTTAAAGGAAGTTTGATGACTCTGTCACTAAGTCTGGTATTAAACAATTACCATGACTCAACATCATAATTTGTATGAGTCACAGGCATTTGCAGTCTTCCTTTTCCCCAATAAAAGAAGAAAAACATAAATTTTTCCTATGTGCAAACTTTAGGCTTGTTTTAATTATTACAGTTTTTAGTAGATTACTAAATCTATTTCTAATTCTTCCTATCTTAGGGTTTTCAGAATGTGGTGTATAAAAAGACCTACTTCCCAATCCCGGGTCCATGTGAGAGGTCTCAGAAAACATTGGTGCTTGGGTTCTAGTGGATTGCTGGGAAATGCAACTCAGAGTAAGTGGTAAACACGATCTAAGGTTCTTTCCTGGCTTCATAGGGACACTGGAGATCCACAGAGCACATATATTGGCTCATTAGAGAGAGTTTCTTCTCTGGATAAAGGGGAAGTCAATGTAATGATCATTCAGCAAAATTTAATATGGGTCTATGGGGCTGGACTACTAAGTGAAAGCTTGGCAGTTCAAACCTACCCAAAAGTGCCTTGGAAGACAGACCTAGAAAACCCAAAGGAGCAGTTCTACTCTGCACACATGGGTTACCATGAGTAGGAACTGACTCGATGGCAACCAAAAACAACAGCTTGCTAAATGCTATGTACTTATCTCAGAAGCTTGCAGGTACTGGTACATCTAACCTCAGCTCAAATCCTATAACTCTGCTGGGTTATTTAGGGTTCAGTTTCCTCATCTGGAGAGGAGGGAAAATGATAATAGTACCCATTTAATAGGAAATATGTGTGAATTAAATGAATTAATTTTTTAGATAAAGTACTGAAAACATGCTTAGTATATAGTAAATACTCAGTTTATATTGGTTATTTTAATATGAGTTCTCACAATAGCTCCAAGAGGAAGATATAGTAATTCTCATTTCACATTTGAAGGTATACACTTAAGATTCATTAGGTTATTTTCCTGGGTCATATACAAATGCACTGGTATTTGTACCTAAACGTATTGGTCTGATTCTAAAATTCAAGAACTAAGAACTAAGAAGAATGTTTTCATAGAGAGGGTAACCGGGCCATGTCTGATCTTTATTTTTATTTATCTGGAAGTCAGATGTAGTATAAATCCTTTTCAAAATATAATGATTAGGACAATGAATTAATTGTGTGTTCTATACGTTGAGGATGGAGCTCTGGTAGCGTAGTGGTTACGAATCGGGCTGCGAACCTTAAGGTCAGCGGTTCGAAACAACCAGCCGCTCCGCGGGAGAAAGATGAGGCTTTCTACTCCCGTAAAGATTTACACCCTCGGAAACCCTGTACAGGGTCGCTATGGGTCGGACCCCACTCGATGGCACTTAACAACAACAACAACAATACTTTGAGGAGCTACTTTATGAGATGAGAGAAAATCTAGTTATTGCTTTAGTTATGTGTGTGTGTGTGTGTGTGTGTGGTGTGTGTAATAGCTATGTGTGGATTGTAGCCTTATTTAAAGTTTGATGACAAAATTGTTATTTTATTATTGTTTATTCTTGAAAAATCTAACTTTTACATATGCTGTGTGGCAGAGAGTAGAAAAATTATCTTAATTTTTTTTTTTTTAGGAAGCAGAGAAGCAGAGATGCTTTACTTTCATAAATAGAGAAGAAAGTTTGTTGAAATTGAAAGAACAAAGCAAGTAACAGCAATGTAACAATATATTTCTCCTTTCCCCCATGCTGTAGATAACTGGAATAGTTCAGACACCACATCTAATCTCTTACATAAGTCTTATGCAAGAGATGTGAGTCAGTTCTTCCCTGAAATGATGCCAAAACTAATTCAGATATTTAAGAGCCTTTGCTTCTTAATATTTCTGGTAAGCATGGCATACACTTACTTTACTTAGTACACTCAGGTTATTTTAAAATTGTTTGGGCACACACACATTTATAAACATCCTTGCCAACACAGTGAAAGCTCACATTGTTTTGTTGGAGTATGCCTGAGAAGTGAAGGGGAAAGGAAGAGAAAGATTTGGTATAGTTCATGCTACTTCTTTAATCTCTTTTAGGGATATATTCATTAAAAGAATAGATTTTTAAAACAAGTTATTATTATTTATTATAGTTGATGAATAATAGAATATGTTGATAGAGTATAGCTCTGACATAGAAAGCTCAAACATTTGTTAATTAGTTCAGGAATTCGATGATTTTTACTAGAGTGAGAAAAACGAAGCCATTAGAAGTTAAGTGATTCTGCTCAAGGACAAAGAAGACATCAGAATCAGAGAGCGTTAAGTCCTCAGAAATCTTGTTTGGACCACCCAGGTAAAGAGCAGCAATTGGGGAACATGAAAATAAAATGTATCAAAAGATAGAATTAGAAAAAACTCCTAATCCTTTAATTTAGAGCCCTGTGTGCTAGGGCAGCCCTCTCAGTCTTTGTTTTAGTGGTTCACCACACTTTAATGCAGAAGGTTTCCCAGAATATCCCAGGTGAACATTCTTACTTCGTCCTGCTACTCTTCACAGAATATTTACTAATTTGACACCGAGTCAGTCCAGCCACTATTCTAGTGACAGGATAGAGCAATGAACAAGCTCCTTAGGGTACCTGCTCTCATGAAACCAATGATATGGGTATACTCTAATGCAGTGCTTCTCAAACCCAGTTACACATAGATCTAAGCAGAAGTTTTTAAAATACAAGGGGTTTTCAATAAGTTTGTGGGAAAATTCCATTATCTTTCCACTCTGGTTTTTTCCATGAATTTTTTGGAACCCCTTTGTGTACTGAAGATATGGAAGAACAGCAACATGGACAGAGAGATGTATACTAATGCTCATTGCAGTCTTATTCATAAAATCCAAGAGCAGGAAATAGCCTAAGTAACCAACAACATGTGACTGGTTAAGGAAATTGTGGCACATGCATACAATGGAATACTACTTAGTCAGAAAGAGTAATGAAGTCTTGATATATGATGCAATATTAATGGAACTTGAGGACATTATATTGAATGAAATAAGTCAATCATGTAATGACAAACATTGTATAATCTCATTTATATAAAATGACAAAAACAAACAAATGTATAGTGACCAAAACTTATTAGTATTACCAGGGGTGGGAGAGAGGGAGGGTGAAAGGATGTGTATTGCTTATGGAACACTGAGTTTTGGCTTTGTTGTTGTTGTTGTCAGGTGCCATCGAGTCAGAACCGACTCATAGCGACCCCATGCACAGCAGAACGAAACAATGTCCAATCCTGGGCCAACCTCAC